>NC_134697.1:51182934-51521684 GCF_050947455.1 Rhinoderma darwinii | reverse complement strand
TGAGAAGTCCGCCAACAGTAGGCACAAAATGATATAAATCGGCCTGTTCGGCAATCCAAAATCTCTAGTGTATGGTGAACTTTAGTGTCTAGATCTTAAATCATCCTCTGCCTTTTCTTATTCATGTTTTATCCTCTGCTTTGCTGAATTCCACTACCTTTTATCTAAGATTGATGGGATGGCAGTTAACACAATTACCTTGTTCTGACTGTAGTTCTTAAGGTGCCCATACAATTGAGCCAAAACTGCCAATTTTGCCAAAATCAACTCGCGATCCAATGTGTATGAGGGCCACCCAACTATCCCCTGATGACAGATGTTCTCGGGAAAGAAGCATCAGGCATCTTGGATTTCAGTGTGTCCGATCCTTTCTTCTCACATCAGATAAGTTTCTACCAGACGTAAACATGCATGCTCATCAGTGCCGATAGTGCATGTTTTTGGGGAGTGGTGAGAAATAGCCATCAGCTAAACGAACCCTCGGCTGGTGGTTTTTAATATGTATGCCCACATGTAGGAGATCGAAAACCAAGTCATGCAAATTTATTAATTAATGGCCACATGGTTTTGCAGGTACGTGTGGCCTTACCCTTAGATTATATACCAGTTTACTTATTCTCTTCTCTCAATTATTTTTGTTGTATTTGTCGCTTCAGAGTGGACAGAGTGCTTTGTTGTTGATACTTTTTATATAAGAATTATTGTTTACATACTCTATTTTTCTCCAGGATCTCTCTCATTCTCCTTTGTTCATCTTCATCCAGAATTCGGTTACCATCCTGGTCAAATCTGGAAAAGGCAGCTGTAATTTCAGGATCATCATGGCCCATCCTATAACATTTCAGGTAAGCAAATTTAAAAGATTACCAAATATTTTTTGTTTACTTATTTTTTCCTAAAATAAATTTACTTCTTTTTTTTTTTTTGTGTGGGGATTTAAATACTAGGACCCAGCAATACACATTGGTAAATCCAGAGAGGGTAGACTTTTCCTATTCTGTATTTTGCAATTAAAGGGGTTTTCCAGCCACTAAAAATTGATGGCCTATCTTCAGGATAAGCCATCAATAGCTGATGGGTCAGGGTCAGACTCCCGGGACAACCGCTGATCAGCTATTTTGAAGGGGCCGCAGCGCTCATACGAGCGCTGCTTCCCCTTAATTTCTTCTTGCTCACTGTGAGTCGTCGACACGCATTTAGTGGCGATTCACAGGTATTGCAGCCTTTTCTCCCATTGAAGTGATTTGGAGAAAAGGCTGAAATAACTGTGAATCGCCGCTAAATGCGTGTCGAAGATTAACAGTGAGCAATAAGAAATCAAGTGGAAGCAGCACTTGTACGAGCTCTTTGGCCCCTTCAAAATAGCTGATTGGAGGGGGTCCTGGGAGTCGGACCCCAACCCATCAGCTATTGATGGCCTATCCTGAGGAACGGCCATCAAATTTTAGTGGCCTATCCTGAGGATCGGCCATAAATTTTTAGTGGCCTATCCTGAGGATCAATTTTTAGTGGCTGGAAAACCCCTTTAGTTGTTTCTAAAATCAGAGCAAAGTGACAAAATCTGCAAAAAACTTTAGTGAGGACAAAAAATATATATATTCAAACTTCCGATTTATATTAGGGGTTTCACAGCAAATATAAAATAAAACCTGTTTTCATTCTTCTTATCCGTGTGCTAGAAAATAAATCATTATAGATAGCCACGTGTTGCTTATATATATTTTTACTACTCACTCTTTTAGACTGTTCTTGAACTCTTCAAATGACATTTCTTTAGAGCCATTCTGCAACGCTTTCTGTACATCTGATATGCGCTCCTTTTTCAGCTTAAGCTTCATTAATGTCTTCTTGTAACCCTAAAAATAATATAAATGACAACTGGATTCTTATATAGGCTTGTCAATGGGGGCAAAATAATGGATGCTGCATACAACAAAAATATATGGTGCATTCAAACAAAAGATATTGGCCTTTTGCTTTTTCCGATTTTAAAGAGGACATGTCGGCTCTCCTGACATGCCTGTTTTAGTAAATAGTGCCATTCCCCATAATATAACCATTCTGGAGCATATTTTCTTAGAGCTCTGAATTGTGCCGTTCCTCTGTTATCCTTCCTAGAAATGTATGAATAAATTGACTACTAGATATTTTCAGTTGAGGATGTCTCCCTAAACTGTCTGACACTGTCCACTCAGTGTTGACCATGCCAGACAGTATAGAACAAGGGGAATGGTAACACCCTGTTGTCAATTTATTAATTCCTTTCCAGGAGGAATAACATGAATGCCACAATGCAGAGATCTAAGAAATGTTGTTTTATGATGAATGCAAGTACGTACTAAAACAGTCATATCAGGAGAGCTGACATGTCCTCTTCAAGACAAAATGTTATACAGAGCAACATAATGTATAACTTCATGCATTGGGGGTCCTTTAAAAAAAGGAAATGTAATTTTATCACCTGCTTTATTAAAAAGCTGGTTATGATGCCCTCCACCTTCATTTAGAGTAGCTTTTACGAAGACATCTCATTGTCCTTAAAATTATTAAAGGGGCACTACGGACAAAAATAAACTTTCCCTTGTGTACCGTTATGGTATTCCATGTGTCAGTCTCTCACCTGTTATTTTCTTGCTGCTTCTATCTCTATATATCAGACTGAGATGGTTGGTTAGCAGCAGTGTGACCCAGGCTCGGTGACACGCTTTCTATACTTGAGTCTATGGAGATCTATGTGTCGCCCATCACAGGCTTCAGCAGATTGTGACTAAAGAGTAAAATTTTTATACTTTATTAAATATCTCGCTAAAATCAGGGGTGCAATCACCACCGTGACAAAAGCCCAACGTGCTCAATAAATTTGAAAAGATTTAGTGGTTCATTCACTGATTCTGTTGCGAACCCTGCTAAATGAATATACTCATATGATGCAAGGGGTTGAAGCGTTTAACCATTGGTGTTACAGCGAATCGCTCCCAAAAATGCACCAAAGTAACCAGGCAAAAGCTCCTGAGAACATCAGTGTCAGGGTAAAGATATCGGTAACGCTGTCACCTACGCTAAATATCCCTTCTCACATTTGACGCAATTTGTACAGGGGGGCAACTGAAACGTCTATCATTAGACAGGTTCCCGTCACCCAGGTATAATGTAGAAGAATATAGTGCAGCCTCCCTGTCTGTATACTTATGGTTTCTCAGCTTGTTTAGACTATAGAGCGAGTGATAAATATAGTGTCCCCCAGCATGCTGAAATGGTGTGGTCTTTAGTTTGTCATGTGACACTGTCCTGAAGCCTCATAGGATTGATAGCAAAGCAGAGAGGAAGAGAAAGCTGGGGAAATCTAAGAATCAAGATGGAGGCTTTTTTAAAGCACAGACAATGCAGCAGCTAAAAAAGTAAGTACAGAATATATAAAAGAAGTGTAGAGTGCAGTATAAAGGTCAGCTGGGGGATGCAGACATAGAAAGTTGTGTATCCACTGGCGGCCTTCTTTAATGAGGTGGCGACAAAAGTTTACCCATACCTGCTTTAAGATGTCCGAAAACTGCAGCTCATTTTTCTGATTTGAAAGCTCTTCTTTTACTTCTGAATATGTGTCGTTGATGATGGCCAAAAACATGTTCTAAAAAAAAAAAAGTGAGTTAGTCGCTAAAGGTCACTTAAGTCTTAACATGCTATGCAACAAAACCAGACCATGTAATAAATATGGGGAAAAAATGTGAGACTTCCATTTTTACCTTTAGAAAATATTTCTATATATTTAATATATGTTTTGAATCTGTGCTCTCAGTTGGTGTAATGTAAGATCATCATGCCTAAAATTGAACCTTTCTTGATCTTTTTTTTTTTATGCTTGGTTATAAAGTAAGTATTTCTATGTATGAACCTAGGACTATGAGCCTTGTAAAATTAGATTAATTCCATTATTCTAAAAGAGTTCATGCATTCACTGTATGACAGTAAGCACGACCGGCTCAGTTTGTGATACTATTATATGGCCATAACATGTCAATAACCGCGCACTTACCAACAACACGAAGAAGACAAAGAAGACGTAGGTGACAAAGTAAATGGGTCCCAGAATTCTGTTGGCATTGTCAATGGCATCATAGTCAAAATCTCCTAAAATAATTCTAAACTGGGTGAATCTAGAAAAAAAAATAGAAATGGCAGAAATTTAAAGCGGCAATATTTTTAGGCATTAATGTAATCTTTAAAAAAAAACATCTTAAAAACAGGGACATTACTACAGGGGGGTGCGGAGCTTGCAGTATAAGGAAACACCATTGTTTATTATGTTTGTACTGTTACATCACTGTGTGCGTTATAATTATATAATGATGCTGTGTTTATTATCTCTGTGCTGTGACATCGTTGTCATCCTTATCCATTAGCTGTGACAGTATGTTTATTATCCCCTGTTCTGTGACATCACTGCACATGATTCCCATACTGTGACATCAATAGCCCTTTCTTAAGACTTCATAGTGTTTATTATCCCTCCTCTGTGACATCACTGTGACTATTCCTGTGCTGATACTTCACTTTGGTCATAATCCCTGTGCTGCGACATCACTATCGTAATTTTTTCTGTGCAGGGATATGAATTTGTCACTGTATTGTGACCGTAATAAATACAATGATGTCACAATACAGGATCAATGAACTAATAGTCATCACATCTTTTTTTTTTTTCTTCAGATCTAATCTTGTTCCCTATTGTCTCTTTTAATATAATGTATGGTTGTAGGCTATGCATCTGATTGGCTAATTGACACCTTCATAACCCCCAATAGCTCATTAACATATGAATACTGCAATATGGAAATATTAGCCATATGGATGTTCATGTGCTGTAGAGGTTCAATAATCATTACTAAAGAATTTCACGTGGTGATATGATTTCTATGTGTCTGATATGTCACCGATGCATGACCACATTGGCGAATTATGTGATCTTGGACTACTGATGATTTAAAGAATGAAAGGACTCTGTGCTTTGTGCATTGGCCCAGCTCAGAGATTTCTGTTACTGACAATCCACCTTTTTTATTCATTTTTAAAATTATTTTATAACATTTCTTGCATCTAAGTCAAGAAAGTCACAGCGGGCTCCCTGTCTGCCCTATCCTTCACTTGACAAGCATAGAACTTGATGGTTTACCTACACCGCCATGCCAAGCCGAGGAGGCCCCGGCTCCAGCTTTAGTCTTCAGATATTTTCTACACTCTTACCTCATTCTCCTTATTTATGTAGCGCTCCTTGCAGCATTCATTATAATTTTATCAATAAGTGACGTAAAGTGAAGTATGCTCCCACTAATACTCAGACTGAGGAGGCAGCACAGGAAATTTGAAAAGGGACCAAGAGCATTAGTGATACTGTACATCCGATCCTTAATGAAGTATTCAGCAGACTTGATTTTAATATTTACATGAAATACTTGGTAATTATCAATATACCCAAGAAAATCTTAGATGTAACAGAATGGCAAATGTAAATACCTATAAACAATATGTTAACTTACATGCACTTTACAAACGTGCTGAAGTTTTCCACTTGGGTTCCAAACAGAAGATATCCCAGCTGGGCATAGGCAAAAAACACTATGAAGAACATGATAGCAAAGCCCAATATGTCCTTCGCACAACGAGCAAGGGTGGATGAAAGTTGTGTCATTGTCTTATTGAAGCTAATATATTTGAAGATCTGGAGATCAAAAATAGCATAGTGGATGTAAATATTATTGTAACAAGTAATAGGTGAGAACAAAAAAAAAGTCTGTATAATTCTGGTTAAGTTATTGATTTCAACTAAATGTGTTCTGGTTCTGTGTACAAAAACTGATATTTAAAAAAAATAAAAAAATAAAAATCTTAGCCCTAATACACACAACCGTCGGTGCAGTCCGTGTCCCGTCCATGATCCGTGAAAAGATAGGACATGTTCTATCTTTTCATGAATCGGAAAGTTGGGTCTGTTTTTACGGAACCAATTCACCCAATAAAGTGAATGGGTCCGTGAAAACTATCGGGTGCCACTGGGATACCGTGAAAAACGGGCCGAGTAGCACTTGGTAGTGTGAAAGAGGGCTTAGGCCTTTATTTTCCTTTTATTCAGTTTTGCCCTATGCCACAAGCTATACAGATTTCCACTGAATCTGTGAACTACCTATTACAGAACTTATTACCTTTCACCTACTTAAGACAATAGAGCCTTTAACGCAACCCCAAAAATCAGTGGTCTGGAAATCATTACAAACCTGAACACTTGCTCATCTCTACCATACATCTATACACTATAGAGATAAGGCTTGGCCCTGTCCGACACATCCTGGATGTGCAAGTAAACGCTGATACCTGATCACATCTTGTAGTCTTTCTGGAATAGATTCAATTAAGTATCTGCACAATTAAAAGGATGTGAGGGGAAGAGTTATCTCACTGTGATTAAATGCCAAAAAGATGAGGGAAAGAGGGAGGAGTCACTGAGTGACGGAAAAATTAGCCCCATGAGATATAATATGGTTTAAAGGTATAGCTGTCAGACGGCTACTTCCTGTCCCAAATTCTAAAAGCAGGAGAAATCTGAATTGCAACAGCTGAGAGTAGAACTGCACGCGTTTACTACATACAGTGAAGGAAATAAGTATTTGATCCCTTGCTGATTTTGTAAGTTTGCCCACTGTCAAAGACATGAACAGTCTAGAATTTTTAGGCTAGGTTAATTTTACCAGTGAGAGATAGATTATATAAAAAAAAAAAACAGAAAATCACATTGTCAAAATTATATATATTTATTTGCATTGTGCACAGAGAAATAAGTATTTGATCCCTTTGGCAAACAAGACTTAATACTTGGTGGCAAAACCCTTGTTGGCAAGCACAGCAGTCAGACATTTTTTGTAGTTGATGATGAGGTTTGCACACATGTTAGATGGAATTTTGGCCCACTCCTCTTTGCAGATCATCTGTAAATCATTAAGATTTCGAGGCTGTCGCTTAGCAACTCGGATCTTTAGCTCCCTCCATAAGTTTTCGATGGGATTAAGGTCTGGAGACTGGCTAGGCCACTCCATGACCTTAATGTGCTTCTTTTTGAGCCACTCCTTTGTTGCCTTGGCTGTATGTTTCGGGTCATTGTCATGCTGGAAGACCCAGCCACGAGCCATTTTTAATGTCCTGGTGGAGGGAAGGAGGTTGTCACTCAGGATTTGACAGTACATGGCTCCATCCATTCTCCCATTGATGCGGTGAAGTAGTCCTGTGCCCTTAGCAGAGAAACACCCCCAAAACATAATGTTTCCACCTCCATGCTTGACAGTGGGGACGATGTTCTTTGGGTCATAGGCAGCATTTCTCTTCCTCCAAACACGGCGAGTTGAGTTAATGCCAAAGAGCTCTGACCATAGCACCTTCTCCCAGTCACTCTCCGAATCATCCAGATGTTCATTTGCAAACTTCAGACGGGCCTGTACATGTGCCTTCTTGAGCAGGGGGACCTTGCGGGCACTGCAGGATTTTAATCCATTACGGCGTAATGTGTTACCAATGGTTTTCTTGGTGACTGTGGTCCCAGCTGCCTTGAGATCATTAACAAGTTCCCCCCTGTGTAGTTTTCGGCTGAGCTCTCACCTTCCTCAGGATCAAGGATACCCCACGAGGTGAGATTTTGCATGGAGCCCCAGATCGATGTCGATTGGCAGTCATTTTGTATGTCTTCCATTTTCTTACTATTTCACCAACAGTTGTCTCCTTCTCACCCAGCGTCTTACTTATGGTTTTGTAGCCCATTCCAGCCTTGTGCAGGTCTATGATCTTGTCCCTGACATCCTTAGAAAGCTCTTTGGTCTTGCCCATGTTGTAGAGGTTAGAGTCAGACTGATTAATTGAGTCTGTGGACAGGAGTCTTTTATACAGGTGACCATGTAAGACAGCTGTCTTTAATGCAGGCACCAAGTTGATTTGGAGCGTGTAACTGGTCTGGAGGAGGCTGAACTCTTAATGGTTGGTAGGGGATCAAATACTTATTTCTCTGTGCACAATGCAAATAAATATATATAATTTTGACAATGTGATTTTCAGTTTTTTTTTTTTTTTATATAATCTATCTCTCACTGGTAAAATTAACCTAGCCTAAAAATTCTAGACTGTTCATGTCTTTGACAGTGGGCAAACTTACAAAATCAGCAAGGGATCAAATACTTATTTCCTTCACTGTATAAGGATTCTGTTTAGTTTTCATTTTTTGACTGGATGTACACTTTAAATCAGTATAGATGCACAAGTTATTTTTTGGCGATCAATGACCCCCTTCTGTTTCATATCCATTATTGATCTATAGATGGTACTTTCAGTTTCTTATCAGTGTCTAGATCGTAAATACTGTCCACTTACTTTAATCCATGCAAAGAAAAGATTGACCGCATTCATGTTGTTGTACTGTGTTTGCCAAAATGCTAAAAACTCAAAGTCTGCATATGTTTTTGGATTTTCCAGTAGTGTACCCATGAGTCTATTCACTTCCAAAGTCCGAAAGATATGGAATGCAATGGCTACAAGAGAAAGCTTAACAAAATTGAATTAGTTACTCATACATGGATAAAAACACATTCACGTAAAAATAAATGGATAACCATTCCCTTCTCTATGACATTTACATACGTATTTAAAATCTTTGCATTTCTTTTGATTTTTAACTTTACATTATTTTTTTCTTTATTTTATCTGGTGCTTTAGGGACATTATGGTAATTTGGACAAATACAAGTGTTTGAGACTTAATACCAACATCGAGATCAAGTGAATTTACTCAACCTCCGTTAGCTACAATAAATACAAGAACTGATGGCGTAATAGGTAAGCGCTTCTGATGAACGGCGGGAAAATCTAAAAATTAAAAGATTCTTACCTTTTCTCATAGGAAAAGCAATGGTCAGACCTCTGCTTCCTTAAAGATTTGAGGGTGGGCAGATTCTCACCCACTGTCAGAGGTGTGCATGTATGGCTGCCTTAATTACATATAGTTTAACCCGTTTAATACCTAAAGGTATTTTAAATCTCAGTGACCAAGCTATTTTTTACGTTTTTCCATCAAGGATCTAGAACTTTTTTTATTTTTCAGTCTACATAGCTTAACTTTTTTGGTGGGGTAATGGGAAAAAAAACAAAATTTGACCACCCTTTTTTGCGTCCTAAGTTTACCGTGTGGTATAAATAACATAATAACTTTATTCAGCAGGTTGCTACGATTAGTAGTGAATACCAAATTTATTTAGTTTTTTTTATGTTTTACTACTTTTACACAGTAAACACTTTTTCTTCAAAATTATTTCTTTGTGTCGCCATATTTTAAGAGCCATAACTTTTCTATTTTTCCGCCGATGCAGCTGTACAAGGGCTTTTTTTTTTTTTTTTGCGGGTCGACTTGTAGTTTTTATTGGTACCATTTTGGAGTACATGCGACTTTTTATCAATTTAAAAGTCAAGATGAACAAAAAACAGCAATTCTGGCATTGTTTTTTGTTTTATTTTTTTCGGTGTTCACCATGCGGGTTAAATAATGTAATAGTTTTAAAATTGGGGTAGTTACGGACGCAGCGATACCAAATATGTGTAACATTTTAACTTTTTTTTTCATAATAAAGCATTTTGTAAGAGGAAAAAGTGGGTCTTTAATTTTATTTCCTTGGGATTTTTATTTATTATTAACTTTATGAAACTTATTTTTTTTACCTTTTGGTTTTAGTCCCACTAGGGGACTTTGCTGTGCGATTTATTTGATCGCTTTTATAATACATTGCAATACTCCTGTATTGCAGTGTATTATTGTCTGTCAGTGTAAAACTGGCAGGCATCTGTAAACAGGCATTTACTAAAGGCAAACTTGGGGGCCTTTGTTAGGCCCCTGGCTGTTTTAGAAACCATCGGCACCCCGCGATTGCATTGCTGGTATATCGGTGGTGTGAGACCACTAAACCACTCCGATCCGGTGGTCGCTATTGACCACCGCATCGGAGAGGTTAAACATGTTCGGAGACCACTGCTATTGTTGCTAACGGCCTGGGCTTCACGAGCCGTGCGATTGATTCGGGTGCTGCATCTTCTGAACACTATATGGTTATTGTTAAGGTGTTAATGACATGGTGACTGGTAAGTGCTTTTAGCATTTTACTAGACCTTCGTAAGTTAAAGCAAAAGCAAATATTTTTTAACAATCTGATAATTTTTTTTTCTTAGGGTCCGTTCACACAGTTTTTCTTATGCTGATTTTGATGCGGAAATAGTGTCAGACTCAGCGTCAAAAAAACGGCCCAAATTGCCCCCCATGGATTTCAATGGAGGTAGAGGCGTTTTTTTTCGGCATTCTCCTTTCTTGAGCGGTTTCCGCCTCTGACCTCCCACTAAAATCAATATAAGGCAGAGGAAAACCAGTGGCGCTCATTTGGAGCGTTTTTGCCCATGGTTTTTGCATCATATTCAATGGCCGCAGGCAAAAAATACATGAATAAAAGCGTCCTAAAAGCTTGCAATTAAAATTTCCTTAAGGAATTTTGAGGCAGATTTTTTTATGATTGTCAAAAAACTGTGTGAGCAGGGCTTTAGAACTCTTTATTGCTTAGAGACGCATCCCTTTGACATGGGGAATGGTAACACCCAGTTATCAATGTATTCATACATTTCTAGGAGGAATAACAGATTTTACTATAACAGACCTGCCAGGAGAGCAGAAAGGTCGTCTTTAACTTACTAGTGAGTGTGAAAAGAATAAAATAGAAAGAAAAACATATCAATAAATGTAAAAATTATCCTCACCATTATAACCACAACATCTAGAATGTTCCAGATACTTGTAAAATATTTAAATTTATGTATTCTCAGCTCCAGAATCTCCTCCACCACATAGTAAAATATGAACACACAGAAGATAATTTCACAAGCAATGATAAAATAGTCCCAATTGCTGACATAACGAATAAGCTTTACTGTACGAATCTGCCAAGATGGGATGGCACCACCGGTAGCTGGAAATTCCACCACAAGTCTGCAAAATAGGTGCAAAGATACAATATGAATAAAAGATTTTCTTATATTTAGTTGTATTATATTAATTCTCCCTCAATTAGTTTACCTGCTATGACACCAAATGTTTTACTGCTTGACCGAAAAGTTTGTCATTTACATGACTGTATCTGAAGTTTTTCCCCTGTATTCTTTTAAAAGTGAATCTCCATATTTTATCATGTCAATATTAGGCACAAATTCTGTGCTGATTCATTTCTTAATATATCTTTATAGTGGTTAAAGCAGTTTTTTTTTTACATGGAACTCCAAATCCCCTGTACAGACAGGTAAAATAACATGCTGGTTGAATGCAGTCACCACTAAAGGGCGCATAAAAGCTTACTTCATACTGTTATACATTTAACGCAATAATATCCAAACAGTATGCAGTAAGCTCCCTTACTCCCTCTAAAGGCGGCTGCATGTTTCCAGAATTTTATTTTTTTAAATCTGTCTATTCAGGGGATTGGGAGCTCTGTATCAGAAAAACATATCCTTAACCACTATTAACATCCAATAATTTTGAGCCTATTTAGATTTAAAAAAAATGGTATTCAAGGGGTTTAACATTCATTTCATTTTAAGGTTTTCCTTATTCTCTTATGCTGAGATGCAAAAACGGGGAAGATAACATGGATCTCATATACAACTGTTTACATTTCAACAGCATTATTTGTTAAATTCATAGAAATCTTCTAGACCAGCGATCCCCAACCACCGGGCCGCGGACCGATACCGGGTCGCGAATCATTTGGTACTGGCCCGCGGTTTCTGGTATCCACCCCGGTGGCCTCAGGGAAAAACCGCACTAAACTGTGGTGCAGTTTTTCACCTGGAATGTCCACTGCGGAAAACTGCTGAGCAAGCCTCCTGGAATGAAGTTTCATCGCAGGAGACCAGCACAGCCTGTGATTGGCTGCAGCGGTGGTCATGTGGGATGAACTGTCAACCCAGGAGGCTGGCCCTCTGTCATCAAGGCCTGCCTAATGGGATGATGCTTCATCCCATGTGACTGCCGCTCGTCCCAGTTCCAACTGCATATGCATCCTTCGCATGTAGATACAGTTGAATTGAATGCTGGAGCAAGGAGTGACGCCTCCTTGCCCCAGGCTCGGCACAGGCAGGCGCAATGTTGTGACCTCGAGTCACTCATAGCACAGACTGGAGGAGAAGGATATTCCAACAGTCATGGGAATGGGGATAGGTAAGTTATTGAATGTTTATTAGGCACATATGGGGGCATTATATTGGGTATGGGAGGGGGCTTATATGGTGGCAGCTATGGGAGCATTATACTGCATGGGGAGCATTAAACTGTGGGGGGCAACTATGGGAGCATTATACTATGGGGGCAGCTATGGGGGGGCATTATACTGTGGGGGCAGCTATTGGGACATTATACTGTGAGGGGGCAGCTATGGGGACATAATACTGTTTGGGGGCAGCTATGGGGAGCAGTATATTGTATGGGGCAGCTATGGGGAGCATAATACTGAGTGGGGGCAGCTAGGGGGAGCATTATACTATGGGGCATTATACTGGGGGGAGCTACGGGGAGCATTATACTATGGAGCATTATACTGTGTGGGGGAAGCTATGGGGGGGGGCATTATACCATGGAGGCAGCTTTGTAGTCATTATACTGTGGGGGCATCCATGGGGACTGTTGGACAAGGCGGCTGGGCATAGGCGCGGGCAGGGGTCTGGTGCTGTTGGGGAGGGGTAGGGGGGCCCAAGCAAAATAGTTGTATCAGGGCCCATGAGCCTTTAGCTACACCCCTGCTGCTTTTTGTTGTGGATTTTACCTCTCCATTGAATTCAATGGGGAAAACCCGCAACAAATAAGCATTGTTTACGCAAATACAATTGACATGCTGCGGAATAAAATTCTGCACCACAGGTCTATTTCTGAGCGTATTTCCGCTCAGTATTTATATGGAGTGTGGATGGGACTTGTTTTATCTAATCCACTTTGCTGCTACTGTATTATGCTGCAGATTTTCCGCAGCATAATACAGGTATTATAATACAGGTATATGCCGTATTTACGCAATGTGTGAACTGTCTCTAACCGCTGCCCCGCCGGTCCCTGGAAAAATTTTCTTGCATCAAACTAGTCCTCGGTGCAAAAAATGTTGGGGACCACTGCTCTAGACCATCGTTACAAAGAACAAATGCCATGTTACACTGCAAATATGCTTATTTATTGTCTTATGGCAACATTTCCACCATTGAGTTTATGGACCAATAGTGTTATAATTGCATTTGTGTACTGGAGAAGAATGGAGGGGTGTATTACTGGACACTCTAAGTATTTGTTCACAAAGTGGAGACAGTTAGATACCCTGCTGCATGGCTGATCAATCCATTACAGATTATGGCTGTAGTATCATGGCCATGTGGGACTCTGTTAGGCTGCTGGTGGTGCTCAAGACCGCAATACCAGACAATCGCTATCACATGGGTGATGCACGCATTAATACTGACAGAAAACAAAAGGCCCAAGTAACTCACCAGTGGATGAGCGCAACCGAATACTGAAGGTAGTAGAAGTTGGAGATGATGCATAAATTGCGTGTATGGCAGATGAATAGCATGCAAGCAGTAACAGATGAATAGGCAATGGACCATAATTAACAAAATTCACTGACCCTATCTGAATACTATCCCACAGCAGGGTAGGACAATAGCTTGGCAGCAGATCAAAAGCACAGGAAAGGAAAACAAACCAGAGGAACTACTGATCCCTGGATACACATAAAACCACTATACAAAAACTAGATCTGTCAGAGGACCAACAGGTCCCACAGTACAAACAAACACATAGACAAGAACAAAAACACCAACTAGAATATACAGAGTTTAGCTCATGCCAGAAACCGTGTAACCAGCACCTGAGTAATCCAGACCTAAAGTGTATATATAAGCCCAAGAAAAGTAATCTGCCCTAATTGACGAGGCAAAACTAAATAATGACTAAATCCCGAATTCTATCAAAAGCATTTCCTGGCAACGCCCAAATACAGAAATAACAGAGATTATTGATTAGGAACAGTCCTAATCGTAAGACACGGATTGTGTTAGTAAATGGGCAGCAATGATTGCACAACTTCAGCCAAGCAAACTTCATCATGTGTTCTGCACCTGTGTCTTTTTATTTTTCACATAAAACAATATATGAAATGTGCTTACCTTAAAACACAGAATAGATTGATGTTGGCATTGTACACTGAAAAGTCCACAAATACTGCTCGAGTTCCTCTATCCAGCCATAGGTTCGTTTTCAGAGTTTGCAGATTCCTTAATGTGTCTTGCTTTGTCAACTGAAAATCTACATAATAGCCTCCTCCGCTATATGTTGCTATTTTACCCCAGTGGGAAGAGCCTCCTAGTTCTTTCTCTGTAAAATATGTCCATCTAGTAAGAAAAAAGAATCCGGTAAATATATCTTTAAACAAATTGTGTGGAAACAGCAGTCTGCAAAATAATTGAGCTATGAGGTATAAATATCATGGCGTGACTTCACAAAATGGGTGAAATATTAGAAGTACTGCACAATCAGAAGAGGAATGTGGCTCTTCACAATGACCTGTCACCTTCTAGTTTTTATATTTATAACAATAAAATTAATTTTTACTTTTTTTTTTCTTTAAAGAGGCTCTGCCACCACATTATAAGTGCCCTATCTCCTACATAAGGAGATCGGCGTTATAATGTAGGTGACAGTAATGCCTTTTATTTAAAAAAACGATCTGTTTTCACCCCTTTATTAGCGATTTTAGATTTATGCTAATGAGTTGCTTAATGCCCAAGTGGGCGTATTTTTACTTTAGACTAAGTGGGCGTTGTACAGGGGAGTGTATGACGCTGACCCATCAGCGTCATTCACTCCTCTCCATTCATTTACGAAGCGCATATGGATCCTGCTAGATCCCTATGCGCTGTCTTATACTAACACATTAACAATACTGAAGTGTTTAGACAGGGAATAGACATTCCACGGGATGTCTATTCAAAATCTGTGCACTTCGTTACTCTGTCTGTGGTAGTTACAGCAGAGGAAGTGAGATCTCGCTGTAAATGACAGATTACAACGAGATTACGCTTCCTCTGCTGTAACTACCACAGACAGAGTAACGAAGTGCAGAGATTGTGAATAGACATCCCGTGGAATGTCTATTCACTGTCTAAACACTTCAGTATTGTTAATGTGTTAGTATAAGACAGCACATAAGGATCTAGCAGGATCCCTATGCGCTGAGTAAATGAATGGAGAGGAGGGCATGACGCTGATTGGTCACTGATTGGTCAGCGTCATACACTCCTCTGTACAACGCCCACTTGGTCTAAAATAAAAATATGCCCACTTGGGCATTAGGCAACTCATTAGCATAAATCTAAAACCGCTAATAAAGTGGTAAAAATAGATCGTTTTTTAAATAAAAAGCACTGCTGTCACCTACATTATAGCGCCGATCTCCTTATGTAGGAGATAGGACACTTATAATGTGGTGACAGAGCCTCTTTAAGTCCTTCGCTTTTAGTGATTTTGCACACCTTTCTATTTATTTTTTCTTTTGTTTCATTAGTTACCTAAATCATTTTTGTGACATATAGGGCTTTGGCACCTAACCTGATTACAGGAGCAGAGGCTTTAACCCATGCCATACATTTACAATGGAGCAGCTTTAAAGTCCAGATACACTTCGCGCATATTTATGACGTATATTCATTAACAGAATTAAATGGTCGTCGTCTCTTTAAATACATTAAAGCGGATCTGTCACCATAACATACTTTTACTAATATTCTGCTGTTTGGTTAATAGCACTTAAGTGTATACAGTATACATCGGGCTCCAAGTTATAAGTCCACTATATTCATGAGGAAAGTGCTCTCACACCCCCACCTGCCCACCTCACCAATGATTGACAGCCTCTGTTTTTACAGGCCGATGCACAGCTGTCAATCCATGGTAATATAATAGTAATTCAAATAAAGAGACACTTTTCACTTTTTATATACAGCATTAATGATAAACCTGTAATATAAGGTATAGTAATGTGAAGCACCAGGATTGGCTATAACAGTACTTCATAGTATAGAAACATCATGTACTTACGCTGTTCCATTAATTAACCCAAATGGATTTTTGTCCTCCTCATCCTCAGAATACGTATCGTAGCATCCGGAGATGTCTTCTCGAAAATCCTTATGTACAACACATGAATTGTTTTCTACTTTCAGCTGTCTCATTCGGGGGACTCCAAGCAGCAGGTTCTCATAGTATATAAATGAGTTTGGAGTGTTGTCTAGAGAAGCGTTATTGTACCAATTTGTCCAATAAAGGCCATCAAGTAATGGTCCCTGTGTATACTAGTAAGCAGAATTGTGGAAACAATGAGGATAAGTAATATTTTGATTACTCGGCACATTATTGCTGGTTAATTGCCACTACTGCTGTTATATTTCAGTCATTATTAATACACATAACATGTTGCTTTGCTGCTAGGCAATTACTGGGCACTAGACACTGTCTCCATACACATACCATATATTTACATATGCTGTCTGCATTTTGCTGACCAGCCTTCTACTACTGCTGCCACCACATTACTAGTCATTATGAAATGCATGTTCCTGTGCCAATATTACTTGTATTACAGATTAATACAGGTAATTATTACGGTAAGGCCAGATTCACACAGTACAGTTTTTGAAGTCCATTTTTGAGCCAAAACATAGAGTAAATACAAAAAAAGAGAGGGAGTATATAGATATACTTTATACACATCCTCTCTTTAGGATCCACTCCTGACTTTGGCTAAGAAATATGCTTCAAAAACGGAAAACTGCCCCCTATGAATGTGACCTTATATTGTTATGTCAGCAGTTATGGCTCTATAATCACTCACAATACAGGAGTAAAGAAAAAACAACTCCACACGTAGGTTACAATATAATTGTACAACATGCCACAAGAGATTATTAAAAGTTGATAAACTCTTCATAGACAATCAAATTGCATGAAAGCACTTTGTACTTAGTGTGGTGTCCCCACAGTCCTGGCCAAAAGTTTAGAGACTGACACAAATTTTGTTTTTCACAAAGATTGCTGCTTCAGTGTTTTTAGATCTTTTAGTTAGATGTTTCTATGGTATACTGTAATACAATTCTAAGCATTTCATACGGTTTTAAACCTTAATTGACAAATAAATCAAGTTTATGCCAATACTCAATATTTACAGTGTTGACCCTTCTTTTTCAAGACTTCTGCATTTCGCCCTGGCATGCTACGGTAGATATCAGCTTCTGGGTCAAATCCTGACTGTTGGCAACCCTTTCTTGCCTAATCAGTGCTTGGAGTTAATCACATTTTCTGTGTTTTTGTTTGTCCACCTGCTTTTTGAGGATTGACCACAGGTTCACATTGGGATTGAGATCTAGGGGTTTCCTGGCCAAGGACCCAAAATGTCAATGTTTTGTTCACAGAGCCACTTTATCACTTTTGCCTTGTGACATGGTGCTCCATCATGCTGGAAAAAGCCTTGTTCATCACCAAATTGCTCCTGGATCGTTGGAAGAAGTTACTTGTGGAGGATGTTTAGATCCCATTCTTTATTCATGGAAGTGTTCTTAGGCAAAATTGTGGACGAGTCCACTCCCTTGGATGAAAAGCAACCCCCAAACATGAATGGTCTCACGGTAATGCTCACCTTTTCTTCTCCGGCCAATTATCCTTCCAGCTGTCCCAAACAGTCTGAAGGGGGATAATCTGAGAAAATAACTTTACCCCAGTCCTCTGCAGTTCAATCTCTGTACTTCCTGCAGAACATCAGTCTGTCCATGATTTTTTTCTTGAAGAAAAGTGGCTTCTTTGCTGCCCTTCTTGACACCAGGCAAGCCTCCAAGAGCCTTCCTACTGCCATTCCTGACCAAGTTCTGCACTGGTGTTGAACAGATCCTCTATCTGAATCCTCTTTAGGAGACGGTCCTGGCACATGCTGGACTTTCTTGGGTGCCCTGAAGCCTTCTTCACAGCAATTTAACCTCTCCTTAAAGTTTTTGATCCAATAAATGGTTGATTTAGGGGCAATCTTACAAGCAGCAATGTTCTGTCCTGTAAAGCCCTTTTGATGCAAAGCTGCGATGACTGCACATGTTTCCTTGGAGGTAACCATGGTTAACAAAAGAAGACAATGATTTCAAGCATTATCCCCCTTTTAAAGCAAGCAGTCTGCTCTTCTAATTCAATCAGCATGACCGAGTGATATCTGCTGCCTTATCCTCGTTAACACTTTCTACTGAGCTAACGAGAAGATCACTGAAATGATGTTAGCAAGTCATTTTGTGGCAGGGCTGAAATGCAGTAGAAATTGTGTTTTTGTGATTAAGATAATTTTCAAGGAAAGGAATGACTTTGCAATTAATTGCAATTCATCTTATCACTCTTCATAACAATCTAGAGTTAATGCAAATTACCACTATGAAAACTGAAGCAGCAAACTTTGTGAAAACCAAAATTTGTGTCTGTCTCTCAAATTTTGGCCAGGACTGTACATTGTATAATATTTAAAGCCACAAACTAAAATATTACAATGTAAGGAGGTAGTGCTAATGGAGGATTCTGCTGGACTAACACAGAATTTTGTCACCAAAAAAAGGGATAATTTTATCACCATTTTTTATTTTAAAAAAAGCATTCAAAAAATCTGACCGTGCAGTGTGTTATTAAACGGTCTGTTTGTTACCACCGGCTACCATCTATTTACCCATAGCCATTGGATACAGTCCTAGAAGACCTCTGATTGTCATATACGAGTATTCAGGGCAATCGGGGGACTTTCGATGCGTGACTAATTTATTCAGACCGGCCGGTTCAACTAAATCTGACCAGAGACTAATTTCGGGAAATTCACTCATCCCTAATAGCAATCTAAATTGTATGTGTAATTGGACAATCTAAAGCAAGAGACAGACAGCACATCCAAAAAGGAACTATCTATTCACCCATGCAACGTTTCAGCTCCTCAGAGCCTCTCTCAAGCTTGAGAAGGGCTCTGAGCAGCTGAAACGACGCATGGGTGAATAAATAGTTCCTTTTTGGATGTGCTTCCTATCTTTCTCTTGCTTTGCGTTGTGGAGGATGGCTGGATCCAGTCCTGTTGGGCTTTGCACTCCTATACGTGTTCTTCTGGTACTGTGAACTTTTGTTTTGTAAGTGGACAATCTGTCTGAACCTTTTGCCTGACATCATAATCATTCCTAGGATTGCAGGGTGTGAACAGTGATCTCAAAGACAACTCCATTGTGGAGTGTAGTTCTACGGCAGTGCTTGTATAACCATAGAGTAGACCAATGGTGGGAAACTGGGGGCTGGGGCTGCATGCGGCCCTCAGGTGCTCACCCTGTTGACTTTGGCTCTCTTCTTCGATCCTTGTACCGGGCAGTGTGCACAGTACATAGCTCCATTCATGCTTTTGGCAGTTTGCATACACTACTCTTTGCTTTGTGCCATTAATGTTTGATCTGTTGGAGTGCAACTGCAGAGACACTCAATGACTCCTAAAATAGGGGTCCTGTGCCCCTTACAAATGCATGGCCCCACTCCATTATACAAGATATTTAAACACCTGAGCTCGTTCACTGCTTTTTCACTATATCCCAGAGGTTGTAGTATAGAGCACTGCCGTACCTATTATGCGATTTTAGAAACTTGCATAAAGCCTTGCAAATATTTCTGGTTTTTATGTGTATATATACAGTGAAGGAAATAAGTATTTGATCCCTTGCTGATTTTGTAAGTTTGCCCACTGTCAAAGACATGAACAGTCTAGAATTTTTAGGCTAGGTTAATTTTACCAGTGAGAGATAGATTATATAAAAAAAAAAAAAAGAAAATCACATTGTCAAAATTATATATATTTATTTGCATTGTGCACAGAGAAATAAGTATTTGATCCCCTACCAACCATTAAGAGTTCAGCCTCCTCCAGACCAGTTACACGCTCCAAATCAACTTGGTGCCTGCATTAAAGACAGCTGTCTTACATGGTCACCTGTATAAAAGACTCCTGTCCACAGACTCAATTAATCAGTCTGACTCTAACCTCTACAACATGGGCAAGACCAAAGAGCTTTCTAAGGATGTCAGGGACAAGATCATAGACCTGCACAAGGCTGGAATGGGCTACAAAACCATAAGTAAGACGCTGGGTGAGAAGGAGACAACTGTTGGTGCAATAGTAAGAAAATGGAAGACATACAAAATGACTGTCAATCGACATCGATCTGGGGCTCCATGAAAAATCTCACCTCGTGGGGTATCCTTGATACTGAGGAAGGTGAGAGCTCAGCCGAAAACTACACGGGAGGAACTTGTTAATGATCTCAAGGCAGCTGGGACCACAGTCACCAAGAAAACCATTGGTAACACATTACGCCGTAATGGATTAAAATCCTGCAGTGCCCGCAAGGTCCCCCTACTCAAGAAGGCACATGTACAGGCCCGTCTGAAGTTTGCAAATGAACATCTGGATGATTCTGAGAGTGATTGGGAGAAGGTGCTGTGGTCAGATGAGACTAAAATTGAGCTCTTTGGCATTAACTCAACTCGCCGTGTTTGGAGGAAGAGAAATGCTGCCTATGACCCAAAGAACACCGTCCCCACTGTCAAGCATGGAGGTGGAAACATTGTTTTGGGGGTGTTTCTCTGCTAAGGGCACAGGACTACTTCACCGCATCAATGGGAGAATGGATGGAGCCATGTACCGTCAAATCCTGAGTGACAACCTCCTTCCCTCCACCAGGACATTAAAAATGGCTCGTGGCTGGGTCTTCCAGCACGACAATGACCCGAAACATACAACCAAGGCAACAAAGGAGTAGCTCAAAAAGAAGCACATTAAGGTCATGGAGCGGCCTAGCCAGTCTCCAGACCTTAATCCCATCGAAAACTTATGGAGGGAGCTGAAGATCCGAGTTGCCAAGCGACAGCCTCGAAATCTTAATGATTTACAGATGATCTGCAAAGAGGAGTGGGCCAAAATTCCATCTAACATGTGTGCAAACCTCATCATCAACTACAAAAAACGTCTGACTGCTGTGCTTGCCAACAAGGGTTTTGCCACCAAGTATTAAGTCTTGTTTGCCAAAGGGATCAAATACTTATTTCTCTGTGCACAATGCAAATACATATATATAATTTTGACAATGTGATTTTCAGTTTTTTTTTAAATATAATCTATCTCTCACTGGTAAAATTAACCTAGCCTACAAATTCTAGACTGTTCATGTCTTTGACAGTGGGCAAACTTACAAAATCAGCAAGGGATCAAATACTTATTTCCTTCACTGTATATATTTATATTTTCCCATAAGAACCCTTTGATTTCATATGGCTATCCTATATGACATTTCTAATATATAAATACTCTATAGAAAGTAGTTATTTTTCCAAGTCTATAGGAAACATTAGGAATTCCCTTTTTATCTATGTTGACTATACCTAAGGTGACCACATACATAATGGTATGAACATTCAGCATTGTGTGTATATTACTAACACAATAGTTTCCTAGTTTCCAACCTATGGAAATTTGTTTTATCATAACAGGTAGAGGACTGAAATCTATAATTTTCCTGCTTGTTACTGAATAAACATTATCAGAATAGTTACTTAGTTATTGTACAGTAAAATACATTCCTCAATGCACATAATCGATATTTACAATGGCAATCCTTCCGATTGTTACAGATATCTTGCAATGTGTGCCCCTTTAACAACCAGCCTCCTGAAATTACCAGAAAGCAGGTCGGATTGGGGTGAAATTGACGTGTGTGTATGGCCAGCTTTATTTTATGTACAGTATTTGAGCCCTTAGAACAAATTATACGTTTAAAAAGCTCTTATAATTATTTATTTTTCCCCAAAAATGGTGGACTTATTTAGATTATAGTTCACATTTTCCAAGAAAAAGTTAGACCAGAGTGTGGCATGATTAAGTCCGTGCATGTGACCATAGGAGATTTTGCGCAGGAACTTCAAGTATGCGGAGAAATAAGTGTGCTATCCCCATATGTATAACTCTGGTAGCAAATGCTGAAAATATATGGGCAACGTAGAAATACTTGTACTCACCGACCAAAAATCAGTCATGCTGCCAATACTCTGAAATGTAACTCCATTATCGGATGCCGTGCTCAGGAAAAGTTTAGACATGACATTGGTGTAATAATAGGTGCTAGAGCTGGTCATCCCATATGTCACTAAAAAGACAATATATTTTGAAGATTATCGCACTGTCTAATATAAACACAAGAGATGATAGGACTCCAAGTCATATAATATAACTGATTGCTGCTAATTCATTTGAATGAATAACTTCCATAATACCCTCCGTTTGGTACTTATACTTAGACAACTGTCTATGATGGGCTACCAAACCTTTCCACCAATAATGTAATACAGGGTAGAAGCCTCTGTGATATGCAAAATATTTAAGCTTTTCTAATTGCTGGGTAATATATTAAAACAACATAACGAGAAAAACAATGTAAATACAAATAAGCCTAAAATAATCCCAAGTGTCATTCACTCCCCCTCTTATTTACTTCCTATCTGTTTCAAGGAAAGCTCGGAGGCGTGCAACATGGCCACCATTAGGCTGGATTCACACACAATGTTTTGGTCAGATTTTTGTGGTGGTTTTTTCCAGCATTTCATTTTGGGCAAAAATGCAACGGCCAGATGATTGCTGTGACTGAATAGAAAAACTGCAGTATTTGGTCATCAGGTGCCAGACAGCAGAACATCCAAGATTCTTTGGAGACTTTTTATACTCTTATATGTGGTTGCCCAGTATTTAGTAAAAAAATTATAGCATGGCTTCACTTGAGTTTTATGACAACCATAAAGCTACATAAAATTATATTTATTATCTTCATTATTTATGAAATAGCTATTCTATTTTGTTCTGAAAGTGTCCTCCTCTAATTAAAATCAAGAAATGGTAATGTCTTATAAATATGTATATAAGTACATGAAAATAAATAATCAAATAATAGCAACTCAACAATACAGAGGAAAAGAAACAGGTGCGAGGTTTATACCACACAGCTATGTTTAGAATGAAATGTTTGTATAGAATACAGCAGACAGAGTACAATGACAGAGTAAACCCAGTTATGTAATTGTACCCCCAGCCGTCACTGGTTACTAAACCACGACAGCAGATTATCTCCGCAGGATGAAACACAGAGAGACTAGAGAACATGATTGAGATATGTCAATTGAAGCTTCACTTCTTGAGGCACTAACATATAACATATTATATAATAACTGCAATAGCAATTCCTAAACCCCTAATATGTTCTTATTTTAAATATCCTCAATGCTGTGAAAGCATTGTGATATAAACCTGAAGAGCTTTTCATATTCCCTTCATGCCTAGCAAAAGATGCAGGAGTCTACTCATTAGACTGCAGGCTGCTGTACAAAGCAGTCTGCAGTCTGCTGCTGGGTCTGATGGGCAGCTGAAAAGAGAAAAGGGTACTTGTAAGTAATGGCATATGGTTAGGATATTCCATCACTATCTGCTTATTTGAGTCTGACCACTGAGACTCCACTGATACCCAGCACAAAGTCATAGCGCTATGAAGTCACAGTGCGAGAAGCGTAGAGAAAAATCTGAAGTGTATCAATCCCCTTAATTCTAGGAAGCTGTGGAGGTCCCAGCAATTCGATATTGATGGTATATCCTAGCAATGTCACCACTTGATATGGGGTTAAAACAAGAAAACCATGTCTTTCCACGAGAGCCCTACTTTTTTCTTGCCATAACCACTGTAATAAAATAAAGAAAAGTACAACCTTTAAAGGGGTTGTCCGAGATTTTTTTTTTAAGTACAGTTAGAAATACATTACACATATTAAAAATTGCATAATATACTTACCTGTGCAATCTTGCTTCTGTTCTCCGCTCTGGCTGCTTCTTCCTTCAGGTCACTTGAGCGCTGACGTCACCTTTTCTGCCGCCTCCACTGTCGTGTCGTATCCCGATCACATGGTCTCGCACCAGAGAGACCTCGGATGGTATACGACACGTCACTTGTCACGTGGTGTAGATCGGCTTCTTCTGCTTCACATGCAGTAACGCGCATGCGCTGTCACTGCTGTTCTCGCAGTCCCTGCTGTTCTCGAGATAACAGCAGGGGCCGCGCATGCGCGTTACAACAGAACAAGCCGATACACACCACGTCACAAGTGACGTGTCGTGTACCCGGCAAGAATTCAAGATCAACAATGCGGCAGAGCCGGAGCAGAGAGAGACGTCAACAATCAAGTTCCCGACGACAGGATCTGGAAACTGGGCCACTTTCGAAAACGTAAGTATATTACAAATGTATTTATTTTTTTAACTTAAATGATTTAATGGTGTTATTAAAAATATTATGTTATCTCGGACAACCCCTTTAAGGTCACGTACGCCTTTTGTAAGCAATTTTCTTTATTAAATGAATGTATTTAATGTTTTTAAGCAACTTTCAAAATCACTTTTATCAAATATATATATTTTTTTTACTTTTTAAGATACAGCTTCTATGTATTATGTATAAAGATAAGCTGTATCGTTCTGTCTCAGCATGTATCTGTATAGTTCTATACACTATACCAGATATGCTGTACGGAAAATCTGCACCGTTTACAGTAGTAGTAAAGTAGATCAGATTTAACAAATCTAAACTGCACGCTGCAGAAAAAACCTGCAGAGAATACATGTGGATATTTACCTGCTGTACAGAATTTCAGCCTGCAGCATGTCAATGTATGTTGCAAATACGCCACATGTGGCCTTACCCTAACAGAAACTGCAACTGCAGCAAAAAACATATATTAACTTGTGCATGCACCTTTATTGAAACCATAAGCATTTATTATTCTCAAAGACTGTTTCCATAAACCAGTGTCCTCAGGTGTTATCCATAGATCACAATTATTATAAAAAAAAAAAAGATATTAAAAGTCAATACATATTGAAGATGTTCCTCTACTGTATATTATGACTATTATAAGGCCGGGGCCTCCCTTCCCTTTCTCAAAAAAACAGTTCTGTAGCAGTTAGCATGCCCTAGAACATTTACTATACTGCATTGATTTGTATGGACAACATCCTTAAAATCACTTTTACTCGTACGGAATTATCTTTGGCTGACACCATAAAAACACAACAATGGCCAAAATGATGAAAACAAAAATGTGTGAGCAAAGACCCTATAGTCAGGATTTATCATGAGCCGCCTTGCAGCTAAATAAAAAAACATCCACATTCGTGTGAATTACCAAACTTACAGAGACACATGTCCACCAAGAAGATAATGTAGACCAGTAATTCCCTCAGTGTGGTTTTTACGAACAGCTCTCGGTTTTCTGCTGTGTCTTCAGTTAAGGTTGTTCCCCAAAGCCCTGTCGACAAGCAGAGAATTAATAAAAATAAAAGAATTCCATTAATTTTCTTGTTATAAATTTTATAAAGATTTTACAAATTATGAGTGTTTTCTTTTGGGAGGGTATGTTGAGCTTATTAAAACAATATATTATTATAAGGGTACATTCACAGTTCATGCAATAAAATGTATATGTTTTATAGTAATGGTGTGGTATTGACTCTTTTTGTAGGTCATCATTATTATTATTTGAATGAGCCATCACCGGTGATTTAGCATCGGGCTTACATATGTCCTTCCCCCCATATATGATTCATGATACATGACACATTGACTAGATTATGACCTAGAGGGGGTTTGTGTTTGTCCTCCATATTGGTTTAGTGTATTTATCTAGGGGTGTAGTGAGTATTTTTACCCCATACTTTTTTGCTGAATTTAATGCAAATAGTAGTAAAAATTATTAAATTTTTTTGACAAATGTGTCATCTTAAAGACAGGATTTCTTGTAAAAATGAAAATGAAGAAATGCACCCCACAATGTATCACTCTGTTTCTTCTTTGTCCAGAAATATTCGCATTGTGGTCCTAATGCACTCCCTGGCTACACAGCGGGGCTCAAGAGGAGAGGAGCACTCAGTGGCTTTCAGGACACTAATTTGAACTCATAAGAAACATGTCCTGAACATTGCATTTGCCTGTACTTATGACTATGTCGTGCTAACAAAGCAGATGACCAACAAATGTGTCCGTCTGTAGCCGTTAAGAACAGCGACCCACTCTGGTTTATAGTTAGAGTGGGAAAATTTACATTGAAGTGAAGGGCATTTCCTTTTGAAAAATGGAGGAAAAAAAAGGATTGAGCATGTTCAAAAGATAGAACAGCTAAAGAGCTATTTTATGAAACATTTTTTTTAAAGGGACTGATTGTACAACGTCTCTTTAGCCCAATCCATCCCTATATAAGGGACGGACGTGGTCAGTGACCCTGGCACACCATAACAGATCCCTGCCCAGCAAAGTAGCAACCGAAATGTGCGCTAAACAATCACCTGCAGAATATATAAAGGGGCAGTGTCCAATACCGTATATATAGATTCAGTAAAGGATCACTAATCCCCAAAATATTGTCAGCTTTACTAAGGGTATTACTGGGTAAAGCGGGTTTCACAAAAAAACTGCACAAAAGCATAAGAAAGCCCATACTGCATTGATCAGGAACAGCTCATGCACTAGACACCCTCCAAATCTAAAGAATTATAGCCATAGCTCTTAATAGCACTAAGAATGAAAATAGCTGCTTTATATGGCATGACATAGTCCTAATAAGAGACAAAAATGCTACATTTTAGAAGATAAAATACATTAAGGGAAAATACAAAATGATGCAATCAATTATAAAAAAAAATGCAGTTTGTGATGCAAAATTAAGGCAGAACACACAACAGGGTTTAGAAGGGTAGGAGTTTCATTTTGCAGAGGCCCTAAGTTGTCAGAGAAACTTAAACTCCCAAGAAGTGACACTACTTTGGAAACTACACCCTCAAGGTATTCATCTAGAGCAGGGGTCTCAAACTCGGCCGGGTAAGTGGGCCGCATATGGAAAAAATGGGAAGTTGACGGGTCGCATTACTTTCAAATTTGATACAATACAAAATTATTGTTAATCAATTAGTTATTTGAACTACAATAACACTATATTACTATAATAATAATAATACTACATTACTATAATAATAGCGTTAGGTTTAAAATTTGAGCTATTTCTCCACGTGCTTATTTCAACAATCCAGCATTTTAGTTTAAGTGTCGCCAAATGCAGTCCGGTGGCTCAGTTAGCACACATGTCAAGATTGGGCAGCCCCTTTTTAGATAGTGCCGCAGTGCCCTCTGTGGATGCTGCCGCAGTGCCCTCTGTGGATGCTGCCGCAGTGCCCTCTGTGGATAATGCAACACACCCCTAGATAAGGCCACAGTGCCCTCTGTAGATAAGGCCACAGTGCCCTCTGTAGAGAAGGCCACAGTGCCCTCTGTAGATAAGGCCACAGTGCCCTCTGTAGCTAAGGCCACAGTGCTCTCTGTAGCTAAGGCCACAGTGCCCTCTGTAGCTAAGGCCACAGTGCCCTCTGTAGCTAAGGCCACAGTGCCCTCTGTAGATAAGGCCACAGTGCCCTCTGTAGCTAAGGCCACAGTGCCCTCTGTAGCTAAGGCCACAGTGCCCTCTGTAGCTAAGGCCACAGTGCCCTCTGTAGCTAAGGCCACAGTGCCCTCTGTAGCTAAGGCCACAGTGCCCTCTGTAGCTAAGGCCACAGTGCCCTCTGTAGCTAAGGCCACAGTGCCCTCTGTAGCTAAGGCCACAGTGCCCTCTGTAGCTAAGGCCACAGTGCCCTCTGTAGCTAAGGCCACAGTGCCCTCTGTAGCTAAGGCCACAGTGCCCTCTGTAGCTAAGGCCACAGTGCCCTCTGTAGCTAAGGCCACAGTGCCCTCTGTAGCTAAGGCCACAGTGCCCTCTGTAGCTAAGGCCACAGTGCCCTCTGTAGCTAAGGCCACAGTGCCCTCTGTAGCTAAGGCCACAGTGCCCTCTGTAGCTAAGGCCACAGTGCCCTCTGTAGCTAAGGCCACAGTGCCCTCTGTAGCTAAGGCCACAGTGCCCTCTGTAGCTAAGGCCACAGTGCCCTCTGTAGCTAAGGCCACAGTGCCCTCTTCAGATACTTTCACACACCCACTTGTAGATAACGCCACAGTGCCCTCTGTAGAGGATGCCACAGTGCCCTCTGTAGAGGCTGCCACAGTGCCCTCTGTAGAGGCTGCCAAAGTGCCCTCTGTAGAGGCTGCCACAGTGCCCTCTGTAGAGGCTGCCCCAGTGCCCTCTGTAGAGGCTGCCCCAGTGATGTCAGGGGCTTGCCCAGAGCTGGAGTCCCAGGCAGAGCGCTAGTAGGCTCTTCCTGGGACTCCAGCTGTGCTCCTGACATCACTGGGACTCCTGCTCTGGGGAAGCCCCTGACATCATTGTCGATGTATGGACAGCGATGTCAGAGGCTTCCACAGAGACCCGGAGCAGAGCCGATAATAGCGCTCTGCCCGGGACTCCGCTCTGGGGAAGACCCTGACACACTGTCCATATATGGGCAGATATGTCAGGGAATTCCGCAGGGTCCCGGAGCAGAGCCTATACTAGCGCTCTGCCTGGGACTCCGCTATGGGGAAGACCCTGACACACTGTCCATATATGGGCAGATATGTCAGGGAATTCCGCAGGGTCCCGGAGCAGAGCCTGTACTAGCGCTCTGCCCGGGACTCCGGCTCTGGGGAAGCCCCAGACATCGCTGGTCTCATGTGGACAGCGATGTCAGGGAATTCCACAGAGTCCAGGAGCAGAGCCGACACCAGCGCTCTCCTCGGGACTCCGGCTCTGGGGAAGCCCAAGACATCGCTGTTCATATGTGGACAGCGATGTCAGGGAATTCCACAGAGTCCAGGAGCAGAGCCGACACCAGCGCTCTCCTCGGGACTCCGGCTCTGGGGAAGCCCAAGACATCGCTGTTCATATGTGGACAGCGATGTCAGGGAATTCCACAGAGAGTCCAGGAGCAGAGCCGACACCAGCGCTCTGCTCGGGACTCCGGCTCTGGGGAAGCCCCAGACATCGCTGTTCATATGTGGACAGCGATGTCAGGGAATTCCACAGAGTCCAGGAGCAGAGCCGACACCAGCGCTCTGCTCCGCTCTGGGCAAGACCCTGACACACTGTCCATATATGGGCAGCGATGTCAGGGAATTCCACAGAGTCCCGGAGCAGAGCCGACACCAGCGCTCTGCTCGGGACTCCAGCTCTGGGGAAGCCCCAGACATCGCTGTTCATATGTGGACAGCGATGTCAGGGAATTCCACAGAGTCCAGGAGCAGGGCCGACACCAGCGCTCTGCTCCGCTCTGGGCAAGACCCTGACACACTGTCCATATATGGGCAGCGATGTCAGGGAATTCCACAGAGTCCCGGAGCAGAGCCGACACCAGCGCTCTGCTCGGGACTCCGGCTCTGGGGAAGCCCCAGACGTCGCTGTTCATATGTGGACAGCGATGTCAGGGAATTCCACAGAGTCCCGGAGCAGAGCCGACACCAGTGCTCTGCTCGGGACTACTGCTCTGGGGAAGCCCCAGACATCGCTGTTCATATGTGGACAGCGATGTCAGGGAATTCCACAGAGTCCAGGAACAGAGCTGACACCAGCGCTCTGCTCCGCTCTGGGCAAGACCCTGACACACTGTCCATATATGGGCAGCGATGTCAGGGAATTCCACAGAGTCCCGGAGCAGAGCCGACACCAGCGCTCTGCTCGGGACTCCGGCTCTGGGGAAGCCCCAGACATCGCTGTTCATATGTGGACAGCGATGTCAGGGAATTCCAGAGTCTCGGAGCAGAGCCGATACTAGCCGCTCTGTGTCCCGCGGGCTGCAGATGACAGCCCCAGGGGCCGCGTGCTTGAGACCCCTGATCTAGAGGTATAGTGATAATTTTTAGTTTTGTTTAAGTGTTTTTACAGATAATCCCCCTTTGTGTGACCAATTGTAAAGCTGTTCATCATAGGGACAATATTGTATAGAGTTGTACAACACCATTTGAATCAGATGTACAACTATTTATTTGTACCATGTATGGGACTTTCTCATCGCATCATATGGCTTTATCATCTGATCCAATACATCGACCTCCCCATATGTTTATTGTATGCCTGGATACATACAGGCTTTGGTGTTTCTTCTGCTCTGCCACGCACAGGTACAAGAGTGTTCTCTTCATCGTGGATAGTTGTAAGCATAAGGATGTCTTTTTTGTCCTTCTACTTTAGGACCAGCACCCCGTCATTACACATCGCCCTGCTCTCACCTCGCTTACATTTTTGGGTTATGAGTGTCATTGGAAGGCCTCGCTGGTTCTCACGGACTGTTCCTCAGGCCACTATATGCTTTTGGGCAAAGACTTTTAAAAAGCGGGACACTTGTGTAAAAGTAATCTAGGTACAAGTCGTAGCCCTTTTCAAGGAGGGGGTGCATGAGGTCCCCCACAATTTTTCCACTTGCACCTAGATAGGTGGGGGGGGGGACGTGTAGGGGATTTCTTTTTGTGTCCTTGCCCTCATATATTCTGAAGGTATGTGTGTACCCGGATTCTGATTAACACAGTTTATACTTTTTAATGCCATATCTAACCCTTTTATTTGGAAGGCACTGCCTAAATTTTAATCTTCCCTTAAAGTGAACATGGGACTCATCGACTGAGATGTGCTTCTGAGGGAGGTATAATTCTTTAAAAAATTTTGTAATGTGGGCAATGACTGCTCGAGTTTTAAAGAGGCGATCAGCGTGTGGGTCTTCCCTGGGTGGGCACTGGGTATTGTCATTATAGTGTAAAAATGTAAGAATGGCCTCAAACCTTCCTCTGGGCATTGTATTGCAATATATTGGTGTATGATGTAACACATCTGTTCACCAATATAATCGTATTTTTGGCTTCTTTGTCAGGCCCATATTCATAAGCGACCCCCAGAATTTTAACATTTGGGTTGCATCAGTGGGATGCCACCTGTTTTGACTGGAAAAAAAGGATTGCGGGTTTGCAATAATAAATTGTTGTGCGTAGAGATTAGTCTGCACAATCACTGAATTAATAAAATCATCAGTTATATAATGTTTGAAAAATTAAAACTCATTTAGCCCTGTTGTATCCACTGTGATTCCTGAGGAACCAATAAATTCAGGAACTTGAAGGTTAAAATTACATGGGGGTGCCCAATCCTCTTCACTTGTGCCAGGCAAAGCTTGATGGCTGCTCATGGGTTTCCCCATCGTCACTGGAGGAAGTTGAAAGGCGAAATACGGATCCCCCCTCACTGGCAGAATCGGTATCCAAATAGAGCATTTGAAATGCCTCTTCTGTGGTATACAGTCGCTTTGCCATAATGATTTTTATAATATATTAACTGGTTCCCGACCGCTGGCTGTGTTTTTACGGCCAGCGGTCAGGGTCCTTAAAACCCGAGCCATAGACTTTTTACGGCTCGGGTTTTAACTTGCTGCCCGCGCGATCGGGCAGCTTAATGTCGGGTCTCCGGCTGTCAGTGACTGCCGGGGACCCTGAGGAGAGGATAGGAGCAGCTTTCGCTGCTTCTGTCTTCTCCGATATATTTTTACACAGCGCTCAATGAACGCTGTGTATAGGAATAGAGACAGCAGCAGCGGCGCTGTCTCTATTCCTCCCGGTGTTCATGTGACTGGTCACATGATCGCCGGGTGCCGTTACTGACAGACTGCTGCTGGGTCTTACTAGACCCAGCACAGCCCTATTAGTGACAATCGTCACTATGAGAGGGCTGATTTCCCCTGTAACTGGGGCTGCTGTGCAGCCCCAGTTACAGTGGAAAAACATGGTGTAAAAGAAAGAAAAAAAAAAATATAACGTTCCCCAAAGGTCTTTTTTGACCTTTGAGGGACAGACCATAGTAATAAAAAAAAATAGTAAAGTGCAAAAAAAAATGTAATAATAAATACACATAAAATACCCACCCCAAAAAAAAACGTTGCCCCGCCCGCCAATCATTATTGTAACGCTAGCGCTGACCCAATTACCCTAATATAGACATGTAATATATTAAAATTTACGGTAGACAATGACAATCACAAATAAAAGGTCTATTTTAGGGTAAAACTATGTTATTACCAAAAAAAAATAGCTGAAACGTAAAAAAGCTTATGTTTTTACTATTATTTTCAAACTTTATGAATAAAAATTCTAAAATAGCAAAAAAGGTGTGTATAAAAACGATAAAAAAAAAGAAACCTGCATTGTCTACAGAAAAAACGTCGCAAAAATCACGTCGTTAGCCCAACAAATAAAAAAGTTATAGCCATTTAACTAACACGTGCTAAAAATGGCTAAACGGTGTCCGGTCCTGAAGGTGCAAAATAGCCCGGTCCTGAACTGGTTAACTTGAAATCTAATACAGTAAGCTGTTCTCTAATAGTGATCTAAATGAACGTACCTATCTAAACGAATATCTAATCTGTTACAGTAAACTGTACTGTTACAGTTATATAATGAACAAAATATATTTTTTAAATGTTTATTTTTTTTTTTAAATGTCCTTAACAAACGTACAACTATACCTAACAGACAATGGCAGGTGATGGTGATTCACAGTACAGGGCACGTCATTCTGGGAATTTCACTCTGGGCACTTTACTGGGTGGAGCAGGGAAGAGGCACTTGTCTGTAACACTTGCAAGGAATTTATATAATTTATTTTCTTCTTTCTGTTTCTCACACATGTCTGATCTCCTCACTCTCTCTCACAAAAGGAGATCAGATGCTGTGAGCAAAAGTTGATGCCCAGAAACTGGCATCAATAAGCTGTGATTGGTCAGTCACCACAGACTGATCAATCCTAGTGATCAACAACTGGGGACTGCTGTGATTGGTCCCCCACAACATACGAGTGACAATCAGCTGTCTTTGACAGCAGTTGTCACATTTTGATGTCCTCCCCTGGCTCTTTCTGCCAGGTAACCATTAGACTCTGCTGTGATTGGTCAGCCACTACTAACTGACCAATCCCAGTGATTGCAAAAGAGAGACAACTCTCACTGGTTCCCCACATCTTGCCAGTGACAATCTGCTTTCTTGGACAGCAGTTGTGACGTTTAAATTCCCTAGCCCGGCTCTTTCTGGCGGGTTACTATACTAAAACACTGTGATTGTTCAATCACTACTGACTGACCAATCACAGCGATCGCGGGCAGCGCCACGCTCTGGTCCCCTGCCACATCAGAGTGACTATCGGCTGTCTGTGACAGCCGACATCACTCTTCTGTCACCATGTCTTTTTAAGCCATGACGTAACTGTATCTCATGGTGCCTTAATGCATGGCAAACCATAACGTACAGTTGTGTCAAGGTGCGTTAAGGGGTTAAACTTAACCGGCTGGATCTCCAGGTTGCAGTCCTCAATTACCGGTTGGCAGCGATGACGGAACTGGAGAGTCGTCAGATGGCGCTTTCTGAAGATCAATTGGGTGCGACACGATGTGTGCAGGATTTTCAGGGCAGATGCTTTAAAAGAGCAGTACAATGCATCAGCCCTACTTTTTTTCTCCGCTAATCTGCACGTGAAGACGAATCATGCAGAACAGAGACCAGCGAGTTTGTCAAGGATTTAGTTACTGGGTAACTTGAAGGTACTCCAGGTTTTTAGGTCTGTATAAGATATTTTACCCCTTCCAGAAGATGTCGTCATTCCTCCAGACTTCACCATCAGCAGTTCACTGTCTCCAATGGAAGAACTCTGTTCTGCTGAAGAGAACTCTTTTAGAAAAGAAGGCACATGGGTGGAGTCTCCCATTTTTTCAAAGAAGACTCCGCCTACAGCCACTGAAGAAGCATCAACTTTAACAAAGAAAGGCCTGAGAATGTCCGGGTGAGAGAGGACTTGGAGCAGACGCAAAGCAAACTTTGAGTTGATCAAAGGCGCTAGCTGACGCTCCAGACCGTGTGACATTTTGCCCATTTACGTAGAGAAATGCAAGAGTTGACGTCCGCATATCTTCAAGCCTTCTTTATTAAATACCCCATACAACACAAATGCAACGTTTCAGGATAAAACATAAGCCTTTTTCAAGCCCCTTTACGTGTCAGAGCGGTGTAAGGATTACCAGAGCAGAGAAGTTGTGATTGAACTGCTGGCAGTAGTTAGCAAATTACAGAAAATGCGGCAGTGCTTTCAAACCTGTAGGATGAGGCCAGTGAAGGATGTCAGACACCTTATCTGAATCCATCTTTAAACCTTGAGCAGAAATGATGTACTCAAGAAAGCGAAGCCCAGCTCTTTCAAAATAGAATTTTTCAAGCTTTGTATAAAGCAAATTCTAAAGGTGGTGCTGTAAGATGGGAAAAAAAGATATTTGGAGAAGACGAGGATATCATCCAGGTACACCAAGATGCTGTGATTGAAAAGGTCATGGAAAACCTCATTGACGGAATGTTGGAAGACAGCTGGAGCATTCGAAATTCCAAAGGGTATTAAAGTCTATCACTGATGTTGAAGGCCTTCTAATCGTTCCCTTCCTTGATGAGTACCAAGTTAAAGCTCCACGAAAATACAACTTTGTAAAAATGATTTCTCACCTTAACTGGTCAAACAGTCTGGAGGGAGAGGATAACCATGTGATCTTGTTTAGCCCTCTATAGTCTATGCAAAAAAGACCCATCATTTTTTATAACAAAGAAACAGTCTGCTCCGGCTGGGGTCTAAGATTTACAAACAAATAGCCCCTCTGTAGATTTTCCTGAATATACAGTGGTGGACATGGCCTCTGTCTCTAGTAATGAGAATGGATTAAATAGACCCTGTGGAGTTTCGTGTTCTGGCAGACGATTGATTGCACAGTCGCACATGTGCGATGATCTAGGATAGTCTGTGCTATCTGTTGAGAAAACACATTGGCAAAATTAAGAGTACTGTGAAGAAAGTCCAAGTTGAGCCCCTAGCGGCATAAGTGACAGTGGTACAGGAGGAGAAACAAATTGAAGGCATATCTGGAAACAGAAGGCTCCCCAGCAATTATATTGTCCAGTATTCTAATGGGAATTAGGATTAGGTAAACAGAGCCAACACAAGTCCTACAAGACTGGATGGGTGGCATCGATATAACAGGCCAACCTGCAACTGAAAAGGTGAGGTGCAATACTGTACCAGACCTCCTTGAATGGGGGAGCTGTTCACATACATTAGACAAAGTGGTCGATCCAGAGGTAACAGGGAGAGCTGTAACTTTTGGGTCAAAATCCTTTCCTGTGAGGACAGAATGGTGTGGCCCTTTTTGCATAGGTTCATCAGTAGCAGGCGTCATTGTGGATGCAGAAGGCATTGGATTATTAACTACAGGAGCCAGTGCTCTGCAAATTCAGTATCAGTTAAGAGAAAGATCTATCTCCAATTTTCCTCTCATTGGGATTTTCAAATCCCAAGGACCTAGGGGCCTGATCTCAGAAATGTATTCCTTCCTTATCCAGGCCAGACTGGGGGCGGCACCCCTCGTAGTAGAAACGAGGTGGAAAGGGTTGATACCTGATATTGAAACTTGGAGTGATATGCTGAATTCTCACACATTGCTGTCTCCGGCAGCCAATAATAGGATGACACAATTATTTATAATTCACCAGAGTTATTGCACTCCAGTTCGACTTAAAAAAATGAATAGGTGTCCGACTATGAATGTCATAGAACCCCTAGAACAGATTTTTGGCCTATGATTTGGGCATGTCCGTAGATATATTGATTTTGGGAAAAAGTAATAGCACTGGTCTCTGGTGTCTTGAAGCTCCGATACCTATTACACCCTTGTTGTGCCTCTTTGGTGTTGATGCAGAAGATCTATAGTCACATCATAACAGGGTATTCTTGAGGGAGGTACTATACTTGGCCCATAAGGCCATCGCGATTAAATGGATGGGCCCGGGACCACTTACAATCTCACAATAGAGAGCATTGGTAAACTCTACCTTACCTTATGTAAAAATAGTATCTAAAAAGAGAGGATGTGAAGTGAAATTCTCTAAAGTATGGGGCTCCTGGTGTGAATCATCAGACACCTTGTTTCCTACACGAAGGTTCATTGACCTTAGAAATGCGATGCTAGTGCAAGATGTTGCATAAATATAATTGAGTTCCTAAGAATGTGTACTATTCTACGTATATTATATAGTATGCTACTTTATTACTGCCTGTGTCTATCTCCAGAATCGGTTGCATGTTTTTGCTTCCCTATTTCCCATACCTATCTATGTTTCCAAAGATGTCTATTTGGATTCCCCGTGACATTTGTAATGTATGTTTTATATATGAACTTGTGCACTTGTATTTCATCTGTGCATGGAGTTATTTTTCAATAAAACGAGTTTTAAAAAAAAAGACAGGAGCCCGACGTGGAAGTCGATGGGAACACTACTTCTCCTGAGGCCTCTCCTTGAATTGGATATCCACCCAAGGGGTTTGGAGTGATGATGTCTTCCAGGTAAGAGGGAATAACTTGCCTAGCCATAAAGCAGCCACCAAAGCTTTACTGTTCCAGGTTAAGGCTTTTTATTTAGGATATCACAGTAGAAGTGATGGATGCATGTGCAGGTTCCTCAAAGACAGTACAGAAGGTCACCAATAAAAGTTGTAGTGAGGAGATGGGATGTTCATCACGTTCCTAGAGGGGTGACAGAGCAGAGAAATAATACAGGCAAATTTTGCCCAGTTGGGGGGAATTTGTGCAGCACTGGCGCAGTTACTTGAGCAATGTCGGTTGGCCCTGTCTGCATCTGGCTGACCATAGGACAATTGCAGGTCCTCTCGACCAACTTCTATGACTATTCTGGCCAACCAATAGGAACCTGCCATTCCTAAGATGGGTGACCCTGTTATACCACATTGTGGTCCACCCTTTCTGGCCTCCTGAGATTATCTCCATGTGGCTAGAGTGTAGCAATCTGTACTTTACACAACTTACCCTTTAATAAACATGGTGGGAGGTATAACGCGCAGTGACTAAAGTCAGGTAAAAGAACTCTCCTGGCCGCAACTTGCGCTTTTTTCTTCCTTTAACCCCTCGCTTACTGCAATCCTATCTCTCAAATATTCCCACCATTCCGTCCCCACCATTGTTCAACCCGAACCCCCTCCAGGCATCCTGGAGCAGCTTGCCATGTGGTCAGTGTATTTTTACTTGGTCTTCTGGTCACCACATTATCACATACTGCTCTGTCCTGACTCCCTTAATTCTCCCTAAGGGTACCCTCAAATCCCCTTATCGCCCATTGTACTCACTTTCATTCTCAAGCATGTACACATGCTAAGGGCAGTAGCATACCGGTATGTTTTTGGAATGTATGAGGAAACACGTGAATACAAGCAGAACATGCAATCTCCATATGTATTTTGTCCTGGGCAGGTTTGTAGCAGCAAAGCTATACTTTTCTACAGGATTTACTAGGAACTATATTAATGGAGAAATCAATTGCTTCTTGTGATCAGTTCTTCTATTCTGCCTTCCGATTTATTATGGAAGTCAGTGAGTTTGATTAAACAATGAAAACCGAGATTAGAGGTCGTTCTGCCCTTCACCCAGTCTCTTCTCTCCCATCATCCTCCCTTTTATAGATATTTCTTAATCTATTAACATCCAGAAGATAGTACTTAGTTTTCTTATCCGGCATCTCATTAAAGGGAAAGAGGATATAAGGGATAACAAGACACTTCTAAACCTCTTATGGATGGCCGCTGTGTAACTTTTTATCTTTATGTAAATCAGTAAATGTCTGATATATTGAGTTTCTTTTCCTTTACACAGATAGGGCGGAGAAATGTCGTATGATTGGTGTCTTTAGCAGTTATGAAACATTATAATTCACTTGGACAGATCATGTAATTAAGATATTGTGATCCTATAAACAGACGTCTCCCTTTTTGTTAAAGACGTGATTTAAAATATCCATGCTTATATTTGCTTATGAGGATTTGCCACATGACTAGAAAGTATGAGTGGAGTCTGACAGGCGGGCAGCTTGGATGTCCTGGGTCCCAGTTACAAGAGCTAAAACTGGGTACTATACCTAGACCCCAGTGACTTTGTTACACAGAGTGATTGCTTAGTCTAGCATGATTACATTATTTTACACTCCGATGTCATAATTCCGCTTTCTTATGTAGCAAAGTCATCTCTGGGTTTTCAAGGTATTGTGGTTGCAACCTTTATAGTTACTCTTTATCCTAAGCACATATCCCTAATCTAAAAGTGCCCATACACATCGGGCCGAACCCGCCGATTTCGGTGGGATCGCTCAACTACCTAATGTATGATTTTAACATGCCTATAGGAGTTGAATCCCCAGCCAGAACGTTGCCGACACTCTGGCTGGGGACTACTCTTCTAGAGCCCATGATGTTACTGTCAATATATGGATAGTGACATCAGGGGCTTCTCCAGCAGCGGAACCTGCTGTCACTGTCCATATATGGATAGTAACATAAGGGGCTCCTCCAGGAGCGGAATCCCCGTGCAGATTGTTGCCAATGCTCTGGCTGGGGATTCCGGTCCCGCAGGAGAACCTGATGTCACTGTCCATATATGGACAGGGACGTCAGGGGCTCCCTCTAGGAGCAGAATCTCCGGCCAGAGCGTTCAGAACACTCTGGGGGGATTCTGCTCCTAGACGGGCTCCATCTAGGAGCGGAATCCCTGGCAAGAGTGTCGGCAATGCTCTGGCCAGGGATTCCGCTCCTGGACGAAACATGACGGCAGCTGACGCCGGCCATAGAAGGAAACCATAAAAATGTAGAGATAGTGCTGGCTAAATAGACGTTATTAGACTTGGAACAGTGTGTGGGAGTTCTTTTATATGCAGCACTGTGTACACTATCATTGGAGAATAATCCACCTCACGGTCACTGGGTCTACCAGCATTCGTCTACCGTGCTAAAATAAAGCAGTAACAACATATCCCACATTATTACTACATTGAAATAAACCAAACAGTAGTTGACATAAAAACAGACCCACCCTAGACTACTCTTTTAAATACTGTCAAGAAATAGTACTCAGATGTTAAAGAGAATCTTCAGGACCCACTTACCAAGTCTCCTTCCCCTCAGTCTATTACATAATAATCATTTTTATTTTTTTTAGTAAGCTGTCATTTATAATTATTCATCTTTTTTTTTTTTTTATATAGAAGTCAACTCTCCATGCATTGACTTCTTGGTGAGCCTGTGATAGACTTGTGTTTATACACAGCAGCCAATCTGAGGAGGGAGAGCAGCAGCGGCGTGCGCCAACGATTTGAGAGGAGGTGGATTTCCGACTACTTGAGACTCCCTGTAGTCATTGTGCTAACCTGCAGTCACAGATCCCAGCTCTGTCCTAAAGGAACTAAGTTTAAAGAGCAGCCAAGCAGTGAAGAAAATAAAAGCAGGTATCACCTATAGATACTAATTTACATATACTTTATTTACGCTTACGACTAGACATCTGCTTTAAGCTGTCAAATGTATGTCAAAAGGATACTTTTGCGGCTTTGCCATACATTTGGCCAGCAGAAACCTATGTATACATGACAGGATATGTTTAAATAATTTTAATCCTAAGAAAGCAATAATTTTTTTTACCTATTGACAAGATCTGGACAGAGCTTTTACATCTTCCTGTGAGACTGAAGCAAACACATCATTACATTTACCATGTTCCTTTGACTTTACTGCAATGTACCTTTTTATGACTTCCTCTCTACGCGGCTTTCACAAGGATTTTCTCAATTATAATTTACATACATGTTTCCTGAACTGGTAAATGATCTCTCTGGAACAAGCAAATGCAGATTATTGGAGTGCGCATACTAAAGGACTCATGATTTGTAATTTATTTTATATAGAGGTTTGTTTCCCAAGAGCTGATCTCAGGGATTACACCTCTAGGCACTTACTGTATGTTTCTGTTTACATTGAGCTTGTCCATACATTCCTCATCCATTAAATACCACTTGATCAAACTCAACTTCTTCCATTAAATATCTACAACTTGAGTGGATGATTAGATTGCAAAAAAGCAATTCTTGAGACTATTGTCTTTAACCACTTCCCGACCACAGATTTGCAATTTCATTTTTTCCTCCCCACCTTGCAAAAGCCATAACTTTTTGAGGGCTTGATTTTTGCAGGATCAGATGTAGTTTTTCATGGCACTATTTATAGTTCCGTATAATGTACTAGGAAATGAGATCAACTTCTTTGGGGGGTGGAAAATGAAAAGAAAATCAGTGATTCCGCCATTGATTTTTTGCGTGTTGTTTTTACGGCATTCACCCTGCAATTAAAATGACTAAATAAAAAGTTTTTGGTGTCGCCAAATTCTGAGAGCCATAACTTTTTTTACTTTTCCGTCGATTGAGCAGCATATTTTTTGTGGGACCAACAGTAGTCTTTAATGGTACCATTTTAGGCTGCACACAAGTTTTCGATCACTTTTTACTCCCTTTTTTGTAGGAGATGAGGTGACCAAAAAACAGCGATTCTGGCGGGTTTTATTTTTTATGGCGTTCACCGTGCGCGTTAAATAATGTTATACTGTAATAGTTCTGACTTTTACGGATGCTGCGATACCAATTATGTTTATTTTATTTTTTTTTCAATGGTTTAGGGGAAAATGGGAAAAGGGGTTTTGTTTTGACTTTTAATATTTTTTTTCTTTTACATTAAAAAAAACTTTATTTAAAGGCTATGTAAATCTTTGAAAGGGATTTTTAAATAAAAAGGTCAATCAGTGTGTTTGTTGCAACTTTATAATTAGTTTTTATTAATTATTTATACTTTTTGAGATACAGCTGCTTTGTATCCTGTTTACAGAACAGCTATATCTTACGCTGAATCCTGTACCCATCAGGTCTACAGGACTGACGTGTTCAGTGTCAGCAGGTCCTGCCTGTCTCTGACACGCAGGATTGAGTTGTTATCCATCACATCTAAGTTCATAACTTAGATGTTATAGATAATAGGTGGATCCTGTGTGTCAGAGACACACAGGACCCGCTGACACTGAACCTGTCAGTGCCGCTGACCTGACGGATTTAGGTCTCAGCGCGCGATACAGTTGCTCTATAAACAGGATACAAAGCAGCTGTATTTCAAAAAGTTACAATTATTTTTAATAAAAGGTATTTAGAAAGTTGACGCTAGGAGTCCCTGCCTCTCCGTGGAACTACTGGAACTACTGTCCCGTACTGAAAACATGATTACAATACGGGACAGTTGTATCGCAGCAAGGCAGGGACTCCTAGCGTCGTACATAACTATGATGCTAGGAGCCCGGCTCCCTGCAGTGTGTTCGGTCCGGGACTTGCGGCCAAAATACGTTCCGTCCTTTACGGACCGAACATGCACGTGTGAATCCAGCCTTACAGAATTTAACTCGCACCAGTAAAAAAAAAAGAAAATTAAAAATGCAAGAATTACGGTCACCTCATCTCCCACAAAAAATTGAATAAAAAGTAAGTCTTATGTACTCCAAAATGGTACCACTAGAAACTTCAGCCCCGCAAAAAATAAGCCCTCAATAGGCCAAGAAATAAAAAAGTTATGACTCTGGCGACACCATACAAATTCTGTTTTTAATTAGTTTTTTCCTTGTAAAAGTAATAAAACATAAAAAACGTATAAAAAATTGGTATCGCCATAATCGTATTTACCCACAGAATAAAGTTAACATGCCGTTTTTACCACACAGTGAATGCCGAAAAACGAAACACAAAAAACAATGGAGGAATCACTATTTTTTTTTCTGGTTTCCCAGTACGTTATATGGCACAATAAACGAGGGCTTGTTTTGGGCAGGACGAGTTGTAGCTTTTTACAGCACCATATGGCTATATTGACGAAAAAAATAAAAAAATGATGGCCTTTGGAAGGTGAGGAGGATCAAGCAAAAAGGAAAATCCGTAAAATGGCTGCGGAGGGAAGGGGTTAAAAGTCAAGTAAAAGTGACCTTGGGCATTACAGTAACAGTAGAAAAAAGTACAGCTATGACTATTTAGTTATATATTAAGCAATGAAATATGAAAACCATTAACTTCTTTAGTTACAGGTGCCGACTCATCCACTACTTTGTTTTTCCTTTTCATAATAGCCTTCTAATGTGAATATGTGGTGCCATACTGCTGCACCGGGGAACATTTACTTGTTTACGCTCTTTTAAGGACAAACTCTTCCCTGTTTCTGTAACTAAAGCTTTTATTATAGGATTAAATCATTTTAATATTCGTTTGAGTGAGAAGCTCAGGACCATTAGGCTGTGTTCACACGGAGTATTTTGCAGGCGGAATTTCTGCCTCAAAATTCTGTTTGGAAGTTTGAGGCAGATTTACTCTCCCTGCACGCCGATTTTCGCTGCGTTTTTCGCCCGCGGCCATTGAGCGCCGCGGGCATAAAGCGCCGCAAAATACGCTTTCTCTGCCTCCCATTAAAGTCAATGGGAGGTCAGAGGCGGAAACGCCCGAAGATAGGGCATGTAGCTTCTTTCTCCCGCAAGGCGGTTTTACCGCTCGCGGGAGAAAACCGCCCCCGCCTCCCATTGAATTTTTGTAGTGGGAAAGTATTACAAGATTAGCCAACTTTACAAAGAAAATATGGCTCTTACAGGGTTGGCTCATGAAAAAGGGGATGATCTATATAGAATAATTATTCATAATCTGAATTATGCCTTCTAATTATGGGAAGGGCCAGGTTCTTTAAAGAGAACTACCATATGTGTAGCCTACACATCGCATTCCTGTAAATATTTCTGTAACTTTGCGTAAAACCCTAATACTGTGAGAAAACGTATTCTACTTCTTGAACTCACACAGGGCTTTGACGCGCTTTCAGTGGTGGTTTTTTCGTGGGTTTATTTTGCAAACTATTTTTTCTTTTGATCCGGAAATATGCAGTCAGGTATTAGTTTAAAGTCCATAGTAAAATATGAGAATGCCTATATACATAGTGTTTTTTGTGGCATCTATAGGTCAGTTGCGTTTTTAGCAAAATGCAGCACGCTTTAGGTATAGCGATTTTGTTCTACCATTTTTCTCCATCTGTTTCTTAAATAAAACGCCAGGAAAAACATATGTACAAAATAACACAAAATAAAAAACACCATTAAAAAAAGCTTGGCATGCATGACGATTTTTGTGTTTTTGTGCAGAAATTGTGTGTGTGAAGGAGGCCTTAAAAATGTATTTAATCCACTTTTGTACTTACTATTTTACTATTCTTTAGTCACTACAATCATTAATATCATTGATTATATATACGAAATTATTTCCAATTTGTAATTTTAAAATCATTCAGATCTTAACCCGCTTATAGTTTTAGGGTAGGAACACACTAGGCGGTAACTGCGGATTTTCCGCAATGGATTTCGTTGTGGAAAATTTGCAGCGTAATACAGTAGCAGCAGAGTGGGTGAGATTTGAACAAATATCCACCAAAACAAACGTTCATAAATTGACCTGCAGTGCGGTTTTTGTAGCCGCAGCATGTCAATTTATGCTGGAGAATCACTGCTTTTCTGTTGCGGGTTTCACCCATTGAATTCGACTTTTGCAGCGGAAACGCTGCGATTCCACTGCAAAAATCGCAAATGAAAACAAAACAAAAAAAAAGGTATTTTTTAATTTGAAATTAATAAAAAGCTCATACTTACCCCCCTGCCGCAGGCCCAGCGATGTGATTCTCTCTTCTGAGCGCAGCCCGGCCTCCTGGGATGATGTTTCTTCCCATGTGGCTGCTGCAGCGGTCACGCGGACAAGAGCGTCATCCCAGGAGGCGGGGCTATGCTCCGAAGAGAGGGACGTGTCGCCATGATTAATGGCCGGGTAAGTATAAACTGTTTTGTTTTTTTATTACTGCAGGATTTCCGCAGAGAACAAGCCGCCCAAAACACTGCACCACAATTTGGCTACCTAGATGGATACGCTGTGTACAGTAGTTTTACGCAGGTTATCCGACTTGTGTGTTCCTACCCTCAAGGTAAATGCTCTGATATTGCCTGATTGAGGCCTAATCTTATTATCTATGGTCAGTTTAACATTCTCCCAGTCATATTCCTGGAATATCTTACATAAATGTGCCAAAATAAGACAAAATATTTCCCAACGTTTAGGCCAGGATCACACACACAGTTTTGGTGCCCTTTTTTTGAGCTGTCGAAGAAACCCCTTCCAGGTAGCACCTTTTGGGATGGGTGCTCTAATGGGCTCCCTCTGCTTTGTCAGGTGGTATTCAAATATGGTAATTGAAGTATCAACAGTGCACCGGGAGATCAATAAAGACAATAGCAATCTGTCGTCTCAATCAATATTCTCATTTATTATCAAGATACATAGGTTAATATACCCTCAGGGCGTCCCCTCTGACCAGGGTGTTACCTCTCATGGAACAACCAATCATAACATTTTACACGTAGACTGAAAATACGTCATAGGGTACCTTCCCACTGAGGTCACGTGATCTTTCTAACATCTGCAAATCCTGGCCTACAAACAATAAAAAATGTAGGAGGTCTCCACAAGGCCATACGATGATTTCACATATGTGTATGAAATACTGAGATAAAGAATTAATTGGAAATATAATGATTATTTTAGGTCTAGGCGTTTTGCCAGACTCCTATCTACCAGTATTGAAGGCCATGAAGAAGAACACAAAGTAATAACTTATTCCCTTGTGATTCAAGCAGTAACAGAAAGAGATCATAACTGAATGGAGAATACATATCTTCATAATCCGGCATCCTGCTTGATAATTCATAGTGTAATTTAATACAGAGAACATAAGCAATTTGACCATCCATCACAAACCCCCCTTTTTCTCATATTAAAATACAGAGATTAAGAATTATCTGATTATAAACTTCAAACAAAATAGTGAATAGGGCCACTACCAATAATATAATGCGATCACCGAGTTCAGGTTTGGGTAAAGGGTCCCGTCAGTGCGTTGACAAGTCCCGTAGTTGCTTGTCTGCACGGCTGCTTGGATTTGTTGGACTCTACCTTTGTCAATATTTTTTATGGTGATAACAATAACAACATGCCCTGTATAAAAGTCCTAACATGTATATAAGATATAAATGGCAAAGCTTTAATAAATGAACACACACTTAGTGTTACATGGTGGGGTGTTCACCCATTCACCAGGTTCTGGCCTTGTGCATAAAATCCCTGTGACATAGGGTATTGTTGATTTAAAGGTTTCGGCTTATGATAGACAATTTTCTTAGCCTTCTTACATAGCATAGGTATCAGACATGCTACTAATTTAACAAAAACGTATATAATCAATATTATGAGTAATATATGTAAAGCGCCTTGCATGAGTCCTGCAGCCCATCCTCCAATGCCTTTGAACCATGAGGCCGGGTTCAGCCATGACAACCAGTCTGGCCAATCTAGGTTCCAATCCTCTTCAGAATTGGCTTTCCTAAATTCCTCCTTTAATTGCTTTGCTTGTTCAATATCATGTTTAATCTGTACTGTCCCTTGGGGATCTATATAATGACAGCATGCAGGACCCACTATCTGGCACATACCCCCTTGACTTGCAGTTAAGTAATCTAGTACAAGTGTATGTTGGTTAGTAACAGTAATAAGCTGTCGGGTAAGTACTGAAGATACATTTAAAGCATCAAATATTAATTCGGTAATATTGTCAAACAACTCTGCTAGTTTTTCTATGTTATGTGCATTTCTAATTGGTCCTCCAAAGATGGATAGAGCATATCCTAACTTGGTGTGCCAAGGTAAGTGTACCAATGGGTGGGCTTTTTGCTTTCCCTCCCTTTTGTACAGCATATGTTTTGGTACTTTATCATAAGGAAGTGCATCCTTGTCCCATGTCCAGGTAGCAGACTGTAACCTAGCTAGGGTACAGGTACCTGTGGTAGTCTGCGGGATCCATTTATATGCATTGTGTCCGCACACTATATATATATCATGGGGAAGGTCAAACCATTGCATACTTCCTAGGGTTAACATGTGAGCAAAATGAACTAGGGGAAAAGACTGTTGTAATACACACCAAGGACAATTTGTTCCCAAAGACCCATGGTATACTCCTGTGCATCCACAATACATGGTTTCATTCCCTTGTAAGTCTGTTTCTTGCATATACCCTGGATAACGTTTACAATCAGTCTTACTTCCTGAAGGGAAGAAATGGCCGTATTCCCAACTACCATTATGTATGTACCGTTCTACCAGACTTGGTTTAAATACATCTGAGGTCTGTTGGGTTTTATTGAAGCTTATCTTTATACCTTTTATGGGGATCTCACCTAGTGTCAGTGTTTTAGTGACATTTTTAGAGACCCATTTTCCATTTGTGTGAGAATCAGTGCCTTACCAGGTATCAGGGTTAGATTTACCTGCCACCAGGGATCCTCCATCCATCCTGCTATGGGTAAGGGCACACTGGTATTAGACCATGTATACCTTTTTGTGTTATCCTTTACCTTTGAGGGATCCCAACATGTAGTGTTAAGAAGTTCTTTCTCACTAAGGGGCACAGCCATGTATGGCATGGATTTTGAGCTTATGGGACTGTGTGTACATATCCAACAATCAGATAAGTTTGTTAATGCTGTTATAATTTGATGATGTTTTATGAATTTATTGTCCACTTCCTCCTTGAGAACTTGAGTCATCGTCCCCACGAGGGGCAACATCAACACCAACCCTGCCAAGGGCAACATCATCGATCGAGGCGACGTCATCTGGGCTGATAACCTTTTTGCAATGGCTTGCATGTATCCAATTGGCTCGTCCTTGGAGCTTCACTGATGTGGCGGTGACCAGCTGTACTTCTACTGGTTGGCTGTACCTTGGCTCCAGACTGCTCCTGTTGTGTATCTTTGTTACCACCCAGTCTCCAGGTTGTAGTGAGTGGGTACCTGAAAGAAAGTTTGGATCTGGAATAGAAGAAAGGATTAGTTTGTGTGTCCTCTCCAGTTGTTTGTGTAGGGCAGCCAAGTACGTGGTCATATTGTCATAATGCTTTTGTAACTGCTGAGGAAAATACAGTCCTGTCTTTGGCATATTTCCAAACAATATTTCATAGGGAGAAAGTTTATCCTTCCCTCTTGGTGTGGTTCTTACAGAGTATAAAGCCAGGGGTAGACATTGTGTCCACGGTAAAGAAGTTTCATTCATGGCCTTCTGGATTTTTAATTTCAAAGTTCCATTTAGTCTTTCTACCTTACCACTGCTTTGTGGGTGATAGGGAGTGTGAAATGCTTGTTCTATCCCAAGGCTTTTTAATATGTTCCTCAATAGTTCTTGGGTAAAGTGAGTACCTCTGTCACTTGTCTCTGGTACTCCATAGCGGCACACTACCTCCGCTATCAGTTTCTTTGCTGTGGTATCTGCATTTGCTTTAGCCACTGGAAAAGCTTCTGGCCATCCTGAAAATAAATCTGTGCAAACAAGTACATATTGATAAATTCCCACCTTAGGTAGTTGTATGTAGTCCACCTGTAATCGCTGAAAGGGGTAGTAGGACTTAGGAGTGTGTTTAGCTGGTGTTTTGGTGGTTTTACCAGGGTTGTGTTGTGCACATGTCATGCAGCCCTCTGTATATTTGGCTGCTGCATTTTGAAAACCAGGAGCATGCCATGTCTGTAACACTAGCTGGCTCATAGCTCCCTTTGAACAGTGTGTTTTCCCATGGGCTAGGGCACACATCATTGGATACAGTGCTCTTGGTAGGCAAACCTTAGAATTAAGATGCCTCAACTGTCCTAGACCTATTGCTGCACCTCTCTCCTCCCATTCTGCTTGCTCTTGAGGGGGTGCTTGGTCCTGGAAAGCACGCAACAGGGTCTCTGTGATGGGTTGTAAAACAGGCTTCACAATCATCAGAGGGAGAGCAGCAGCGTCCTTTGCCGCTGCATCCGCAGCCTCATTCCCTTTTGATAGGAGATCACTGTTATTAGTGTGTGCCTGTACTTTGACTATAGCTGCTTGGTCTGGCATGTGCAGTGATTCTAAAAGTTCTTCTACTGCTTTTGCATTCTTTATAGGTTTACCTGCCGAGGTCAAGAACCCTCTGGCTCTCCATATTGTCCCAAAGTCATGTGCAACTCCAAAGGCATATCTGGAGTCAGTGTATATGTTGACACGCTGTCCCTTACCCAATTTACACGCCTCAGCGAGTGCTTTTAGTTCTGCCTCCTGAGCTGAGCTGCTGGAGGGTAGGGACTGTTGTATGACGGCCTTACCATTGTGGACCACTGCATACCCGGTGAGGAAATGTCCTTTGTCTTCGCTCCAATATCGAGATCCATCTACAAAATACTCAGCATCAGGGTTAATCAGAGCAACATCAAATATACTGTTTATGCCGTTTGATTCCATATCCACTAGGCTTTGACAGTCATGTTCATGTTCAAAATTAAATAGTTCATCATCAGTGGATAGTTGAAAAATAAGGGGGTGTCCATGTCCCTGTCCCCCCACTCCTCCCTCCTTTTGTTCAGAATCTAGGGGCAGGAGTGTAGCTGGATTCAGAACAACACAACGTTTGATAGTCACATTAGGGGACAGAAGGGTAAGTTCAATTTTAGTAAGTCTTGCAACTGATAAGTGTTTTGTCTTGACTGTGTTCATCATTTCTTGCACTGCGTGTGGGACTTGCACAATAATGTCATGTTGGAGTACAATGTCTGTTGCTTTATCAACTAAAGCTGCTGCTGCTGAGACAGCGCGTATGCAGGTCGGGGATCCTAGTACAATGGGATCCAGAGCAAGGGAGTAATAGGCAAGTGGTCGCATCTTGCCTCCATGATCTTGGGCTAATACTCCAGAGGCATGGCCTGCCTGTTCATGGCAGAACAGAGTAAATGGCTTATTGTAGTCAGGAAGTCCCAGTGCTGGCCTTGTAGTCAGTGACAGTTTCAGGGAGTGAAAATTGTCAATTGCCTCAGGTGACAGTACAAATGGGTCAGAGGTGAGACAGTCATATAATGGTTGCATCATAGCAGAGGCATCCCTGATCCAGGCTCTGCAGTACCCTATTAAACCCAGGAAAGTCCTCAATTGTTTAGGGTTTCTAGGGACTGGGTGTTTCTGTATGATTTCCAGCCTGTCAGGGGTTAAGTGTTTCATACCTTGGGAAATACAGTGGCCAAGGAAAACAACTGTTTTGGCACATAATTGCAGCTTGTGCTTGCTCGCTTTACAGCCAACTTCTTCTAGGAACATTAATAGTGATTTAGAATCTGTTTCACTGTTCTCCAGACTCTCACTACAAAGTAACAAATCATCTACATATTGTAGTAGAACTGAGGACTGATTGGGGGGCTGCCAGGTGTCCAGAATATCTTTCATGGTACGTGAGAAGATATCAGGGGAGTTTGCGGCACCCTGTGGCAGCACTACCCAAGCATACTGTCTTCCCCTATGTGTAAATGCAAAATACTGCTGGCACTCTTTATCCAGCGGGATGGAGAAGAAAGCATTGGCTAAGTCTATAACGGTGAAATAGACTGCAGTGCCGGGGACCTGGTTGAGCAATGTATGTGGGTTAGGCACTTGTGGTGTATTAATTATTGTCACAGCATTCACAGCCCGTAGGTCATGTACCATCCGGTACTGTACAGGTTGACCGGGCAGTGTCTTTTTCTTTACTGGGTAAAGAGGAGTGTTGAAAGGCGAGATTATGGGCACTATAAGATTGTTTTCCAGTAAGGAGTTAATATCCTTTTCTATAGCAGCGTCTTGCTGTGGACTCAGAGGATATTGCTTTATACATACAGGACGGTTCTGCATGTCTGGTTTTAAATTTACTTGTACAGGCGGCACATTTAAAACTCCTACATCCATCTTATCTTGTGCCCATAGTTTTTCTGGGATGTCTGCCAACCAAAGGGGAGGGGTACTGGGGGCTTTTTCAGTGTCCGGCATACTTGCCATACTAAGGAGTTTGCATAGCAGGGACTCTGGAATGGCAGAGGTTAATGTAGGTGTGCCAGAAGAAAAGTCCAATGCTGCTCCCAGGGCACTGAGTACATCTGTCCCCAATAAATTGTAGGGAGTGTGTGGTGACACTAACACACGGGAGACAATTGATTGTGTGTCATGTATATTCAGTCGCATTGGTTTTGTTAACTGTAACTGAAATGATGTTCCCTCCACCCCTTCACAATCTATATAGTCTGGTGATAACAACTCTGCCGGTACATATTTGGTTTGTAATACAGTTCTGGCTGCCCCTGTGTCTACTAGAAAAGAGGTATTTTCCCCTGTGGGTAAAGTAACAGGCACCATCAATGATGGACCTGTCGGGGGGAGCACTGGGCAGAGGGAGACATCAGGGTTGCCAGTTTCCTATGCAGCAATCAAAGAATTGGGAGGCTCAACTGGACGGGAGGGACATCGGGCTGAATAATGACCCTTCTTATCACAGTTCCAGCATGTAATCTGGCTAAGATCCCTTCTCTGGGTTCTCAAAGTGTCTTTTTGTTCCCTGCCTCTTCCTCCATAGCCCCCCTTTTGTTGCATCGGGGCGAGACGAGTTCTTTTAGGAGCTAAATCTAACTCTGCACCTTTTGCAATGCTCACTAAATCATTAAACTGGCATGTACGCCAGTCGGGGCGGGATCTTTTAACAGCTTCTTGTACTGCCGGCTTAAGACCGGACATAAAAGTTATTTTTAGTAGGCGCAAGTCTTTTGCATCACCTTCTTCATACCCGTGATCTAATCACTGCTGCTGTAAAGTTGTGGCATAATCAGGGACTGACTGTTTAACATCTTGGGAAAATGACATAAAACTATCAGTTCGATCCTGTTGAGTAGCATCTACCCAGGGCTGCATAGCGTTCAGGTATTCTAGTCCTGATTGCTCATTGGTTTTATTTGCTGGTACGGGATTTGTAATAGCAGCTTGAATTTGATTTTTGAGCACTTCCCCTCCCTTTGTTTCTACCAGGCTCTCCATATCTGACCATGTAGCACGGTAAGCTAGATGTACTGCTCGCAGCTTTCTATGGAAAGCGCTTGGTGTTTTACGTGGGTCTGGGAGTGTGTTACATACAGCTAGTAAATCAGCCGGGCTCCAGGGGCGATACACAGTGGCTTCATGTGACTGGATTTCCCCTACTGCCCCAGGTACTGGTTGCCCGTCTACATCTACTGGTTTTGGTCCCCTGTGTGTATGGATACTTGATACTAACGGAAACAATCTAGTGGGGCGCTGCGTACCACAACTGACACAATATCCTGCAGTGAGGGGGTTCTGCTGCCCACAGTGTGGACATGTCCAGCAGCTGCCTTTCTTGCTATTTTCAGGATAAGGAGATGGCGCAGTTGTTGCTGTGGTCCCGGGTTTCGGCACCATAACTGTCGAAGAAACCCCTTCCAGGTAGCACCTTTTGGGATGGGTGCTCTAATGGGCTCCCTCTGCTTTGTCAGGTGGTATTCAAATATGGTAATTGAAGTATCAACAGTGCACCGGGAGATCAATAAAGACAATAGCAATCTGTCGTCTCAATCAATATTCTCATTTATTATCAAGATACATAGGTTAATATACCCTCAGGGCGTCCCCTCTGACCAGGGTGTTACCTCTCATGGAACAACCAATCATAACATTTTACACGTAGACTGAAAATACGTCATAGGGTACCTTCCCACTGAGGTCACGTGATCTTTCTAACATCTGCAAATCCTGGCCTACAAACAATAAAAAATGTAGGAGGTCTCCACAAGGCCATACGATGATTTCACATATGTGTATGAAATACTGAGATAAAGAATTAATTGGAAATATAATGATTATTTTAGGTCTAGGCGTTTTGCCAGACTCCTATCTACCAGTATTGAAGGCCATGAAGAAGAACACAAAGTAATAACTTATTCCCTTGTGATTCAAGCAGTAACAGAAAGAGATCATAACTGAATGGAGAATACATATCTTCATAATCCGGCATCCTGCTTGATAATTCATAGTGTAATTTAATACAGAGAACATAAGCAATTTGACCATCCATCACAGAGCCAAAGCCAGAAGTGGATACAAAAGGAAGGAAAGGTATAAAGAAAAGACTGAAGCATTTATTTTCTGTTGTGTCCACTCATGTGTTTGGCTAAAAAACGGCAGCAAAACTGTTTGTTTGTGATCCTGGCTTAAAGGGGTTGTCTACTTTGGACAATCCCTTTTCGTTAGAAAGATCCCTGTAAATTATGCTGATCAGCAGGGGTGGATTGGGAGCTCTAAAGTGGCCTTGATATTGTAGGGAGGTCAAAATTGGGGCAGGCGGGGCCAACACAAGTAGGCAGGCAAAAAAAATCATTAGCCGTAGTCACATTGGTGGTAGGTTGAGCCAATGCAAAAATGCAAGTCGAGGCATTTACAGTAGGGCGGGGCTAACACACAATTAAAGAGGCTCTGTCACCAGATTTTGCAACCCCTATCTCCTATTGCAGCAGATCGGCGCTGCAATGGAGATAAGAGTAACGTTTTTTTTTTTTAAAAACGAGCATTTTTGGCCAAGTTATGGCCATTTTTATGTAAATGAGGCTTTGTAAAGTACAACTGGGCGTGTTTACAGTAAAAGTACAACTGGGCGTGTATTATGTGTGTTACATCTGGGCGTGTTTACTTCTTTTACTAGCTGGGCGTTCTGACGAGAAGTATCATCCACTTCTCTTCAGAACGCCCAGCTTCTGGCAGTGCACAGACACAGCGTGTTCTCGAGAGATCACGCTGTGACGTCACTCACTTCCTGCCCCAGGTCCTGCATCGTGTCGGCCACATCGGCACCAGAGGCTACAGTTGATTCTGCAGCAGCATCAGCGTTTGCAGGTAAGTAGCTACATCGACTTACCTGCAAACGCCGATTCTGCTGCAGAATCTACTGTAGCCTCTGGTGCCGATGTGTCCTCGCTCGTCCGACACGATGCAGGACCTGGGGCAGGAAGTGAGTGACGACACAGCGTGATCTCTCGAGAACACGCTGTGTCTCTGCACTGCCAGAAGCTGGGCGTTAACGAACAGAAGTGGATGATGCTGATTCTTCAGCATCATACACTCCCATTCCCAACGCCCAGCTAGTAAAAGAATTAAAAACGCCCCGATGTACGCACACAATACACGCCCAGTTGGACTTTTACTTTAAACACGCCCAGTTGGACTTTAGCAAGCCTCATTTGCATAAATACAAAAATGGTCATAACTTGGCCAAAAATGCTCGTTTTTTAAAAATAAAAACGTTACTCTTCTCTACATTGCAGCGCCTATCTGCTGCAATAGCAGATAGGGGTTGCAAAATCTGGTGACAGAGCCTCTTTAAGTGAGGCATTGTACTGGTAGACAGGGCAATTACTACAAAAACAGTAGGTGGAGCAAACAGCCAAATCGCTGACCTCAGCAGTCCCGTGCCGTACTTTAGGCTGGGTTCTCACACTGCGTTTTTTGTGCGTTAATTTGCAGCGACTACTGTGAAATTACGGCAAAACACAGCGTTTTTTGCTAAATCACTAAAAAGAAACGGTAGGATTTAGCACTATATTGCGCTAATCCCACGGGTCGGATACACTGTGTAAAAACTGCGGTGTATTTGACCTGGAACAAATGGAAGTTTTGCTGCGGAATGCAGCGCTGGAGTAAAAATAAAAATGTCCATACTTACCCCCTCCCACTTTTCTAGGCGTATTCCGACCTTCCAAGATGACGTTGCAGGCCATGTGACGCTGCAGCCTGTGTTTGGCTGCAGTGGTCACATGGAATGAAACCTCATCCCAGTAGGCCGGACTGCAGGAAGAAGGAGAGCGTTCTGGGTAAGTATGATTTATTTATTTTTTCCGGAGTTGCATTTTTTTTGCGGCGGAATCGCTGCAATTCTGCTGCAAAAGGCGCAACACATGGCTTTCTGTTGCACATTTCGCATCCCCATTGAATTCAATGGGGAAAACCCACAACAGAAAATCAACGAAAGCGCAGCATAAATTGAAATGGTGCGGATTTAAATTCTGCACCACAGGTCAATTTATTAACGTTAACGCTGCGTGTTTTTTTTCTGCATCATGGTCATGAGATTTTCTAAATCTCATCCACTTTGCTGCTACTGTAAATGCTGCGGAATTTCTGCACGGAATTCTGTTACGGAAATTCTGCAGTGTTTACGCTACTTGGGAACCCGGCCTGAGGCTATGTTTATGTAATGACAGGGATATGGAAAACAGACAAGTGAGCCCTAATCTACCCGCCACTCAGTCCCTGCCTACTTGCAACGACCCGCCCTAGGCGACTGGGTACAACTGGGCGACGGTCCCTACACTCAGTAAGTGCACGACAGACAACCAGACAAGGAAACACAGAACAAAGGGGAACGGGGCAGTTGCCCACGGCAACACCGTGAGCAACAAGAGTAGTAAACGAGCCGGAGAGTACGAGGTGCCAAACGCAGAGCCGGAGAGTAGTGAACAAGCCGAGTCAAACCAGGAGTGTACGAGGTACCAAACGCAGAGCAGAAGAGTAGTCAGTAAGCCAGGGTCAATACGAAGCAGGGACAAGTAGTTCAAGAAGCTGCAGCAGGGCCAGGAAACCAACAGAGAAGAATCACAAGCAAGGAGGAACAGGAAAGGCAGGTATAAATAGACAGAGGGCGGGAGCTAGCTACACCTGGCCAGGCTGTGATAGGCTCTCCCACTCCTAAGCCTGCCATCCTGAGTGGTGGAAGATGGAGTCAGTCTCACAGACATAGAAGCAGGTGCAGACTGATTACCTATGGGCGTGGATACAGAAGCTGTGCCTGGCAGATCCTTAACAGTTTAGCTAGGTTTTCCCGGCGCAGACACATTTTGACCGCGATGTGTGAACCCAGAGTTATAGAACAGGGGACAGGAGCGACGCATATTGATGAGGCTGGGTTCACATGCAGCGGTCAAAATATGATTTTTACTAAACCATTTTGCCTTGGTTTTCCGAAAGAGCGGTTTTGCCACGATTTTTGGAAAATCTAGGCAAAATGGTGTGGTAGAAAAAGCATTTTGATCGCTACATGTAAAACCAGCTCAGAAAAGAGGGCTTATTTTTTCGTGGGCGAGCTGCCGTTTTTATTGGTATTGTTTTGGGGTAGATAAGACTTTTTAATCAATCTTTATTCCATTTTTTGGTGGGAGATGATGTGACCAAAGAACAGTGATTCTGCCGTTTTACATGTTTGTCTTTACTGCGTACACAATGCAGGTTGAATAATGTTAAATTGTAATAGTTTGGACTTTCATAGACGCATCGATACCAATTCTGTTTTATTTTTTTATTTTTTAGAATGCTTTAGGGAGAAAATGGTAAAAGTTGTTGTTTTTTTACGTTTTAATATTTTTTTGTACATGAAAAACCTTTTTTACTTTTTTTTTTTTAATTAGTCCCCCTAGGGGACTTGTACCATCATTTAATCAGTTGCACGTTCTACTGCAGTACTAATGTATTGCAGTATATCATGGTTTTTACAGGCTCCTATTAAGCCCTGCCTTCAGCAGGGCTTACTAGGAGCACAAAGATGGCAGACTTGGAAGCCTTCATTAGGTGGCTGCCATGACAACCATCGGCACCCCTTGTTTGTGTCGCTGTGCGTTAGTGGGGCCCGCCCCCCTCTTTCTAAAGGCTTAGATGACGCGGTCGCTATTCACCGTGGCATCTAAGGGGTTAAATGAGCAGGATCCAACTTGTTGCAGTGAAGTGTCAGCTGTACATACAGCTGACACTAGCTACGTATGGAGTGGGCCCAGCCCGTGAGCCCGCTCCATACTTCCCCTTGCTAGGTACGATGAAAGTATATGTCAAATGTTGGCAAAGGGTTCATATTTGATAACTATTACCGATCAGTCAAATTGTAGCAAAGTACTTGCTCAGACCTGGAATGAATAGAAAGAACATAAAATATGGTTTTATACTAATATAGCTTTATTTGCTAATAACCTGCTTAAAACCGTTTGCAACCAGAATCTTAATTTCCGTAACTTATTTTGCAGAAACGTGCAACCTAGAAATGATGCAGCACCTTACCAGTCCTAATTTGCAAAGCTAAGCCCTTTATATTGATGACATTCCGCACAAATATTGAGTAAAACAGGACATCTCCGACGCATAGTACCTCTTTCAACATAATAGCCCCGGACTATTTTAGGATCTAAAACGAACAGTCGTATAATATAGGTAATATTTATAGTAAATATTTACCAAGTTGAATATAAGGTTCTGGTAGTAATCAGAAGTAAAAATACCCAGTAAAGTTGTGATTGTGGGACTTGCGTACCCAGATCATCTTAGCATGCTTCAAGTTGAATAGATCAATGAATCTGTCCCTTCTTTTTAATAAATAGGTAATAACTGAATATATCCGTATTAAAAAAACATTTTAAAATAAAGCATGAGAACTTCGGTGAACATTCAGAGTAGATTATTACAAATATTCATCTTCAATTGTATCATCTGGGAAGCTAGAATAACCCTTTTGTAGAACACAACACCCAAAAGAGAACCTTGCCCAAAAATGTATATTTTACATCAGGCACTCCGTGCACCAGTAATAATTCAGAAAAGATAAAGTGGATACATTTTTAGAAATAAATATTATTTGGAGATTATTTAAAGATATAAGCAGAACACACACATGTAGCATTCAACTGAACCAGAAGTGCTGACTCATATACAGAACACATGGCAAAACACAAAAGTATCTGCAGGGCTGTGATTAATTCTTAATTCTACAGACTATAGGCCTACCGGGGGCACACATTGTATCATAGGTGGTATTCAATGTCAATAAAATAATAGTATGATCTCACGGGTGTAAAAATAACTGTCGAATAATACATCAAAGTTTTCGTTCAACTCTTTCTATTTCACAATTATTGTATTAACTCCATTATATAGCTGTAACTATCAGGTAGATCGGGACAACATTAGGAATTTCACTGTTCTTTTTCCATTATTCCCTAAAATTTCAGGAAAAATATCCATTGTTTTAAAAACCATAATGTCAGTGCTAATTATTATGAATTCTCATTATATAATTCCGCTTTATAAATCAAATGTCGGTCAAGCTCTGTGTATTTTTATAAAGCAGACAATATAATATAATATAAAACAGAATTTTTGACATTTGCTCAGCAATGATTGTTCTTTCTGTATATTCCATATGACTTACTCATATAATAAATTTGAGTAATTAGCAGATGAACACTGATTAAAAATTATGAATTATCAAAAGAATTCACAAATAATAACATATGAAACAGTTTTGATTCACTTTACATAATTTGTGTAAATCTTAATCTACCTACCTCTAATGCCATGGGCAATGTGGGCACAGCATTGCGAGCACAGGTTACCCTTCTTATGATCCTTTTCTTCCTGGTAAGGTGGTGGGTCTCCCAAGTTGTCCATACTGTCATATGGGTTTTCCAAAACAGTTTTGGGGTTATATATGGCTTTGATCTTTGGAGATGGAGAACCATCATAGGCTGGGTTATCCCAAGCCTTTTTCCCTAAATTATCCATTTCTTGTTCTTCATGAGCTCTGAACTGATTTTCTGTGCGGCTTCTGAGCTTGGCAGGGTTCATGTTTCTTTTTATGTTGCTGGCTCTTGTACTCGGGTCAGCTCTGATATAGATTAGACTCCGCTCCGACACCAGACTCTAACAGATCTGGGAGTGCACAGGTCTTTTTATAGTGTCATTCATACTGGCTATTGTCTGTAGGACAGAACAAGCAATTCTAAAAAACAGATTGTCTCAGATGATAGTACAGGGACAGCAGTTTAATATTTATATTCTTCATGCAACCAGTAGGAATGCATCTAACATACCTTCCTAAGACAGGTGTATAACTGTGTGATTTCGACTGTAAATAGATTTCCTGTCTAAAGTAAGTAACCTAACCTAGTAAACTAAGTAAGCCCAATTTTGCCTCTGCCGAGTGACATTACATAAAATTCATGTTATTTGCTGCTGTACACTTCTGTCTACAAGAAAGGTCACTGATTTATTTTTCTCATATTTTGAGTTTTGAAGACTTGACATATCTTCAAAAGCAGGAAGCGCTAAAATAACTTATAAAAAAAGTCTCAAAATTTTATATGTATGGTATGAGCAGTTGCAACAAATACTAAATTATGATATTGTCAATCGTTAAACTTGATACACAAGCCTAAAAAAAAATAAATCATAAATAAACACGTCTACATGGCTTACACTTGTCTTACAAATAATGCTATAACCGGAGTCAAAATAATATTTTAAAAAATTTGAATAAAAAAATACATAATGACTGCTAAGTAGGTTTGAAGACCTAGACCTACAGTAGATTAGAAGATACTAGGTGTTGTAGTTCAGAGTCTAGTGCATGGTTTACATACCCTGCACTACTTTATAGCCAAAGACGCTCACTGCCTATAGGAGTATCCACCAGTATTAGTACTAGCATCTCTATGGAAGTCAAGAAGCTTTTGAAATCATCCCCAGATTGCAGTAGGACAAAAGTATCTGACTGTAAAAATGTATATACAAATAAATACTGGAAAGTGCCTTCATTTCCCCCCCCCCCCTCTTTGTTTAAATTTATATGTAATAATTTGTCAAATACAACAAATACCCCCCTCCCACCACCCCTCAAAAAAAAATCTAAAAAAAGAAATGTATCATTTACTAAGAGAGATCCCAACATTTCCAAATGTTCTGCCACTGGGTTGATCTATTTACCCTTTAGTAATGAAAGAGTTATTTTGTACCGTAAAGAGGCTCTGTCACCAGATTATTGGTGCCCTATCTCCTACATAATCTGATTGGCGCTGTAATGTAGATAACAGCAGTGGTTTTTATTTTGAAAAATTATCATTTTTGAGCAAGTTATGAGCTAGTTTAGATTTATGCTGATGAGTTTCTCAATGGACAACTGGGCGTGTTTTTACTTTTTACCAACTGGGCGTTGTACAGAGAAGTGTATGACGCTGACCAATCAGTGACTAATCAGTGTCATACACTTCTTAAAAGAAAAAAAAAAAAATGACAACATTTGAAAACAGAACACAATATTTCGACAGAATTCGATCTGATCAAATACATGACACATTCCCTTTAAAAGGACTCTGGTTTAACCACATAGTCATATTGCTCTATGTATTTTATAAATAAATATTACTTATTCCCCATGATCACTCTGCTTACCTGTCAACAGCAGAATTCCAGCTTCTCTTTACTGCATCATGTAGTCTTTCCGCACTCCCCCAAGGCCACCATCAGGGCAGTACAGCTGGTACTGCAGTCAGGGGCCCGGTCACCATGCTGGAAAAAGGGGCCCGCCCACTTCTTGGTAACTTTAAACATTTCTTTTAGGGTCCCAGCGTTAGTTAGGTTCATGCACACGGCCGTGCCCGTAATCACAGACCATGATTGCTGCCACGGACGGCCATGGACAGCCACCCACATTTTCGGTTCGTGCTCCCATACAAAGTCCAGGTTATCAACCTGGTCACTAACTGCTCCAGTAAAATCAGTTACTGCGTATAGCGTACAAACATTAGCGCTACACTTTCTGTTGCCCACCCCCGGTAATTGAGGGGGGCCTAATCTCTTTGGGTGTATGGTGTCTAGAAATTCCTTATGGCGGCCCTGCACTCCCCACAACATGGTTTTAGCTAAAAGTTTGTGTCTTCTGAGGCACAGGGAGTATAAATAATCAAAGCGTCTATGCGATTTCTTTTTATACAGGCAAAAATAAAAAATAAATACTATATATTTTTCTGGAGGCATCAATTTGCCCCCCCCCCCCCTCCTCCTTGCCTATCCAGTGCTTTGAGCTTGCGAACAACAGATTTAAATTGGCTAATGCTGCTCCATCTCTAGCTGTGAGAATCTGCCCTTCATTGCCCTGCCTGCAAAGCACCCCTTTAAACCTTTCAGGTGACTTTTCAGAATGAGCTATGATATATGTGTACATGTGGAATAACTCTATTTCTGGCCATTATATGAATTGTAGCCTGCATTTTTTTTGCAGTTTTCCCCTCTGCAGGCTCTATCTCTAATTCTCAGTTTTCCTTGTGCTAGTGGGTGGGGCCTAAAGGTTATCATGTCTTCTATACCCTGCACACAGAGAAGAGTTGAATCCTGCTCTCCCATCTCTATCCTATGCAGTATATAGAAGCTGCAGCAGCATGAAGGACATTATACAGCAATTATAACAAGTGCAGCTGTGAATCCAGCACTAGGATGAGATATAACACTTAATGGAAAGCTGTAACAGCGTCTCTGTGTGTCTCTATGCCTGTCTCTCACTTTGCTCCTGCTCCACCCTCCCTCCTTAAAGACTTCTATGGGCAGCTGTAACCTGATCCCTCAGTGAGCTGATTGTCTTGTATTGAGGAGATGGAAAAAGCAATACATTCAGAGTTAGTGAATAGTTAGGATAGGGGAAGAGAGAGACATTTTCGCTAATAAGATATATTACAACGTTTGTTATATTCGCTTGTATTATTTACTTATGCAAAGTTTGTTAAAATGTTAGTGACCATTTAACTAAACCTAGCCCCTTCGGTATTCTCTCCATGATCAGCTAAAGCAGCTAAGTGAAGAACTCTCTGCTAGAATTAGAAGCTTACAGAGTAAAAAAAAATGTGCTTCTTTTTCTCATATATTGCCAGGTGCAGTGTCCCCTCCTTGGAACCTGGTTAGAAAGGCAACAGCAAGAGCGCTGACTTTTTACAGTAGGAAGAGCATAGACAGAAGGGGAAATATTTTCATGGGGAATAACCCGTGGTTGGGAATTTACTGATTTGACTCTAACATTGGGCATTCATTCCTTTGCTGATGATTGAAAAAGATTCTTGTTTACATGCAACAGTCAACACAATAGAGTCTGTCTGTCTACAATAAAAGAGGAAAACTGGCACATTATTTGAAGCTTTGGTTGTGTGTAGTGATAGCACTGAGCAGCCCCTCCCCTCAAAACTAGTGGGAGTGGATGTTACTATTTAATGCACCTGAGCCCTCTCCCTCTGAAGCATTTTTGACTTGTTTGCGTCCTGTTGGGAACTGTGGTCTACCAACCCATTTAGTAAGTATGGCCTTTTTCTGTGTTTTTATAATGGCAGTAATTATCGTCAATTGAAAATGAGATATGACATCCAATGAGAAGTGTTTGTTTTCCCTGTATATTTCTCTATATAGTTTGCTAATAGATAGTAAAGTATATTTAGACTTGAACCAAAGTGTCCTAAGGTCACATTGCAGAGTATGTGTATAGTGCTACAGCCATTGGATGATGAGGTCATGTGACAGCTAGCAGGTCTGGCCTGGTACAACATTTTAGTAACAATAAATTTGTAAGGAATATCTTTTCTTTGAATTGGCACATTTAAATATCTAAAACCAAACAAATGATCGGGATCAGTTTTTCCAACATACAGTAAAGCAACCACAAACTAAAAGCATGTCATTTCTAGAAATACAAGACATTAGTCTGCATGGCTATAGTGTTGTGTTTCTAATGCCGCTTAATGTTATTTTATAAATAAGGTTGGAATCATTGAGGCTTCTTCTTAATGACCTTGAGTTTGTCTCGAGAGTATTTCAAATACTTAAGCAAATAAACAACCTCATCTCTTCCCTGAAACCAATTGCTCCAGTGACAGCAGGGCTACATATATTTCATTTGAGGTTTTCCTGTTATTGCTTTTCTGCTGAGTTCCTCTTGAATCCTGCGATTAATTTTATATCCTTTGTCAAGAACATTAGGGCTATAAAAAGCTGTATTTCTATTTTATGTTGTTTCTACTCAAGCTCATGATAAAAACTAGAAATTTGTTAATCGAGCACATGTAATCCAATGAATGAATGAATGAATGTTGTGTTTACTTTTTATATAACCAGTTGACACTTAATTTGACCTGGGTGAAATAATTCTAAAATAGAGAATAGAGTATGGACGCAGATGAAGGATTTTTTGTGCGTGTAAGGCCCCATTCACACGAACGTATTTTTTTCCTGCCGTAAATACTGGCGTAAATACGGGTCCTTTGTCACATGTATTTGACACGTATTCCAACAGTATTTACGGACCCGTGCCCGTAAACACGGGTCCGTTGTCACCAGTATTCCACCCGTATTTACGGACCCGTTTTCTCTGCACTAATCGGCAGCCCTTCCCTCTATCAGTGCTGGATAGAGAGAAGGGGCAGCCCTTTCGGGCAGAGTTTCCGCAGCGATTGAAAGTAAAAGAACATACATACCCTGGCTGTTATCTTGGTGACGCGTCCCTCTTTTGACATAGAGTCCGACCTCCCTGGGTGACGCTGCAGTGCATGTGACCATTGCAGCCTGTGATTGGCTGCAGCGTTCACATGGGATGAAACGTCATCCCGGGACGCCGGACTGGAAGAAGAAGCAGGGAGTTCTGGGTAGGTTAACTTTTAATACTATTAACTCCAGTGGTAGTCACTGTCCCGGGTGCTGAAAGAGTTACTGCTGATCAGTTAACTCTTTCAGCACCCTGGACAGTGACTATCCCCTGACGTCGCCTAGCAACGCTCCCGTCATCCTGGGAGGTCGGACTGGATGTCAACAGAGGGACGCGTCACCAAGACCGGGGCACATATGAACTTCTTTTACTTACAATCGCTGCGTTCCGCTGTGGAAACTCTGCCCGAAATCGCTGCCCCTTCTCTCTATCCAGCACTGATAGGGAGAAGGGGCTGCCGATTAGTGCAGTGCAATTTTGCAGAGAAAGCGGGTCCGTAAATACGGGTGGAACACTGGTGACAACGGGCCCGTATTTACGGGCACGGGTCCGTAAAGACTGGTGGAATATGGGTCGAATACGTGAGACAAAGTACCCATATTTACGCCAGTATTTACGGGAGGAAAAAAATAAGTTCGTGTGCCTGAGGCCTTAGAATGTGGGGTTGAATTTCAAACTCTTAAGGCCCTCTTACGCGGATAAGCGGATCGGCGCTCGTTTGCTCCTGTCACACGGAGCTAAGGATGGGGATGAGCGGTTGTCACTCCGATCGTTAGACCCCATACATTATTATCATGTCGGCAGCGCGTCTCCCTGTTTACACAGGGAGATGTGCTGCTGCTGACAACAATAATCTTTTACTTTTTTCAAAAAATACGACCAGCAGATGATCGTGCGTTTGCTCTTTTATCTGCTGATCGTTCCCCTGTTTACGGCAATTATCAGCAATCGTCCAGTGTAAAACCCCCTTTAAACAGTACTGAAAGAGGTTTTCCAGTCTTAAGAAATCGATAACCTATCCTCAGGATAGGCCATCCATATCTCATCGATCGAAATCCGACTTTCAGCACTCCTGCCGATCGGTTGTTTTGATGGTGCCCCTTTAAAACAGCTGATCGGCGGAGGTGCTGGGAGTCGGACTCTGACTCACGGTCATAGATTTCTTAGGACTGGAAAACTCCTCTAAGTACGTATATTGTATACTTTTTATATATGCCAGAGCATGGTTCCTTTATGCACTGTGCCTTTAAGTGCTGTGATTATGTGCTGTTTTTTGACCGTTTTTTATTGGTGTCTTGCGGTGTAGTGTCTGATACTTCTCATTTGTATAACGGTTTAGTTCATGCCTGTATGTCCAGTGGTTCCTTGCCTCCAGTGCATGGTATACAATTCAAAAGTGGACAACATAGTTTTAATTGTTTTCTGTAGCATAACTACAGCATTTTAGAGGAACTGCATCATGCCCATAGTCCTACATGGTGGTGGTGATGTAGTGGGAATGCTTTGTTGCCTCTGGGTCTGAGCAACTTGCAACTGTCCATAAGCTAAAGTGCAAATTCTGTTAGGCAGCAAGACAATGGTACAAACAAAAAAAGGCATATATCTGGTTGGCTATGGCAAGACAAAAATAAAGTTTATTTAATACTTTCATCCATTTGTGTATATAGCTCCTATGCAGACCTACTCTTTGTTTAAATGTTTATAAACTACAAACAAACCATGTGTTTAGTGTGACCCAGCAGTCATATTACTCCACTCCACTCCATTTGTACCCTGCTATTCCATGGAGACACATAGATCTGCATATGAGCTGTATACACAAATCTGCATATAGTCTTAATTAAAACTATTATACTGAAGAGTTGCTGCATTTTATTATTTTACATACATTAAAATATTTCAATGGTTATTTCAAATGTAAAAAAAAAATTAGCCCATTTTTATTAATATTTTTAGCCCATTTTTAGTATTAAGAATATATTTACATAATGTACTGGCATACATATATGCAAGTACATTCACCTGTGTACTTATTTGTAAGTATTACTTTAGAAAAAATGTATAAGTAGTGATTATTAAGTATGCCCTGTAATGTTCCTTCAATGGACCCTGGGCTGTCTACCCACATGGGTATGGGCAGAGCCGCACCGTCCATGACATTACATGAGCCGCCACCCCCTCTTGCACTAATTGTATCTGCGTCTATAGGACGCAGATACAATTACATGCACAAGCCCTGAATGGCCGGGCACATTCCTTGCCCGACCATTCAGCGCCTTACAATGACACTGATTGGCAGGGCAGAATGACTTGCCCCGCCAATTGGCGCCTTTCAATGACCCTAGCGCTTCCGTTGTTGAAAGGCGCTGATTGGCGGGGCAAGTCATTGTGCCCTGTCAATCAGCGCCTTTCAATGAAGCTAGTGGCGCAATAAAGTCTTTGCGACGATTTTCTTGTTGAAAGGCGCTGATTGACAAGGCAAGTCATTTTGCCCTGCCAACCAGCACCTTTCAACGACGCTAGCGGTACGATGATGTCATCGCGCTGTTTCTGTTGTTGAAAGGTGCTGTTTGGCGGGGTGTCATTCTGCCCTGCCAATCAGCGTCTTCAACTACGCTTACGCCCTTCAGCCCCAGCAGACCTGCTCAGAAGAGAGCAGGCCTGCATTGACACAGGACGGCGTGGTGACGGGATCAAGGTATGTAAAGTTGTTTTGTTTTTTTTACTTAAAATTGTGAGTGGCATTATCTACGGGGGGAGCTATATGTGGGACACAATCTACAGGGTAGTGTATGTGGGACACTATCTACAGGATGGCTTAATGTAGGGCTCTATCTACACGGGGGCTATATGTGGGGCACAATATACATGGGGCGCTATATGTGGAGCACTATCTACAGGTGGGGCTACATGTAGAGCACTGTCTACAGGGGAGCTATATGTAGAGTGCTATCTACAGGGGGGCTATATGTAGAGCGCTATCTACATGGGGCTGTATGTAGAGTGCTATCTACAGGGGGCCATATGTGTGGCACTAGCTACAGGGGGCTATATGTGGGGCACTATCTACAAGGGGATCTATGGGGGCACTATATACAGGGGGCTCTATGGGGGACACATTCTACAGGGGGCTCTATGGGGGCACTCTCTACAGGGAGCACTGTGTGGGGGGGACACATTGTATGGTGCTATTATAATTAGAGGTGCAGTGTATGGCGCTATTATATTTAGGGGCGTAGTGTGTGGCACCCTGAGAATTTTATCTTCGTTTATCTGAGCGGCAAACTGCAGAAATGGGCTGTGGCCAGGAGAAGTCATCATAGAGGTTGGGACCGGATGGAGAAGAAAAGAGAAAAAGAACAACTAGTATCTGAAAAGACGTCACCAGTGAATCACTTAATGTAAATGTTTATTCTGCCTCTAGTCAGTACTGTAGTCACTGTATGATCTGCAGCGAGATGATCGGTGGTATGATTTTGTTTTGTGAAACAGCATCTCCCAGCATGTCCTTACCATTATTCGGCTCATGTTGGGAGCTATAGTTTTATGCCGTACAAACCTATACGGCAGGAGTTGCACTAAATAGAGCTGTATTTGTGCTGGTGTTGTATTTATGTGCTGAGCTTGGTTTTGGTGTTGTATATGTGTACTGAGCTTAGTTTGAGAGCTGCATATATGTACTGTGCTTGGTTCTGGGGCTGTATTTATGTACTGAGCTTTGTTCTGGTGTTGTATATATGTACTGAGCTTGCTTCTGGTGCTGTATTTATGTACTGAGCTTAGTTCTGGGGCTGTATATATGTACTGAGCTTGGTTCTGGGTCTGTATATTTGTACTGAGCTTGGTTCTAGGGCTGCATATATTGACCTTCTCTTAAGGTAAAAGTAGATGTTAAAGCTACTTTTACCTTAAGAGAAGGTAAATATATACAGTGAAAACGAAACCCAAAAAAACATGGAGGAATCAGTTTTTTTCCAATTCACCCATTATATGGTACTTTAAATGGTGCCAATAAAAACTACAACTCCTCCCGCAAAAAAATAATCCTCCACACAACACTTTATTGACGTAAAAATAAAAAAATAACGTTTTTCTGCTTTCTCTATTTTCTATGGCTCATTCTGCCTTTACAGTAGATTTAAAAACGTGCCAGATCTGTGGCCGTCTAAAGAGTTCTGGGGGGGGGGGGGGGTGGCAGACTTGAAAAAGTGCCCAGGGCCTATGGTACCCTTAATCCGCCCCTGGTAGCCACACACACAGATTATGGCTAATCTGCATGTAGAAACAAGGCTGTTTAATTGAAAAACCACAGTGGAAATCTGAGAGTCAGCTATTACTTCAAAATTTCAACTGTGTAACATTTGTGGTCTGGGTACATTAGCCCACATTTACTAATTCTGTCTAAAACACAGCGTAAACTTAGACCAGTCTGTCACAAAATGCACCAAATTTATCACACTGTATGATCATTTTGGCACATCTTGCATGACCTATTAGACACTCTTCTCTTCCTTGTACCACTTTTGATTTGGCTAATTTTGCGCCAGTTTTTTTGGTGCACATTGGTGAATCTTAAGACACACCCCTTATTGTTTAAGCCACTCCCCCTTTTCAGGACTCTTTTGAAAATGTTTACAGCAAATATCAAAACTGCACCAAAATTTGGCACGTTTTCCACACTTTCTAAACCCAGACACAGTACTAAATTTGCCCCATTGTATAATGACTACACTATTTAAAGCCCATTTGTTTGAACCTCTAGCTGCCAGTTGCAGTGATGTATGTCCTGTGCTTAGTCTTCTGCCTAGATTTGCCTATTCTCGCTACTATTTTTGCCAAATCAATAAATACTGGCTACCTGTATGTAGCCCCTTGGTAGCTGGACTGTATTTATCTACATTTATTGAATACAGCAAATTTCTGACTTTGTATAAATTTGTGCTCCCCTGTACTGTATTTGGCTTCTAATTCCCCGTTCTTGACCGCAGCTGGCCTTGTGACCATTATTCAGCTTTCCGAGTTGAAGAACTTAGAAGTGATCGATAACAGCTGGATGCTGCGAGTCAGAGACATGCAGGACCCGCGGTCACCGAAGCACTCAGTCCCCCTGACATGACGGAAAGTCCCCCAAAATGCTCCATGAGAAGCAAGGGACTTCCAGGGTCTGTGTCCGGCTTGTGTGTCCAGCAGCTTCATAGAAATGAATGGAGAGTCGGTCGCGCTTGTGTGCATGTGTGACTGCGCTCCATTCACTTCTATGGCGCTTCTGGATACAGACCCCTGGAAGTCCCATGCTTCTCCTTATTGCTGGGGGTCCCAGCGGTCGGACCCCCAGCGATCACACATGTATCTCCTATCCTGTGGATAGGAGATAAATGTGTTTGGTGGGACAACCCTTTTAAGAGAGGAGAGGACACAGTGCCAGCTCCTCTATGTCACCTGATTGATGATGCGCCGACACCAACAACAGGAGAAGGGAAGGCAGAAGTCACGTGGGGCTGTGTCGGCGCATCATCATGTAGAAGGAAACTACAGAGCTCCCTACATCACGTGATTGTTCTTTCGGGTGGCGTTTCTACAAAGAATTTAAAATTAAAGTATGTTGGTAAGTCACTTGGATTCCTATTCTAGGACTAATAGTGGGCAGTTTTAGGTCTCCGGATAACTCCTTTAACTACTGGTCAACTAACGGGAATTTAAGTCCTGGCTAATAGAGCCTCAGGACCCTAAACACAGGCATGGGGAAAGGGATCGCTATTGGTGAAACGTGTGGTCCTCTATAGTTCTTTCTCTGGGCATCGCAGAACCAGGTTCGTTACAACTTGTCTTAAAATCCAGCTTCCGTGTGGACATTACGTTCCATTACAATGTATTTTGAAAATATGGCCAGAAACACAATCTCTGCAGCTGAAGGTGATTTCTGGAAAACCACAATGTTCTATTTCTTCATCAGTAACATACAAAAGGTCTTGTCACAGTCGATGTAATATAACCTGATCTCATATATAACGTTTGCTGTTTGTTATTTTTTGGCTAATTCGTTTTTTTCTGTGTAAAAGTCACAGGTCGTTATGTATAAATGTTATCGGCCCTATGAATCCATTGCCTGGTACAATTCATTTACAGGCTGCAGTCCCATTTATACCTCCTTTATCAAACACCATACGCACATAATGCGTGTATACAACGTGTATCTCAAACAACACGTGAGGGGCATGGTCTGAAAACAAAACCGCCATTCATTGTCTTGTTCTAAAGCTTTTCTTTGTGGGATTGTTATCATTCAGAAGCAGGAGTTCTCTAAAAGCCATCAACTGTACGTGGTGAATAATGCTCTTCTTTATCTGGCATACAACAGCACTGAGTACACCAAAATAATGCATCGGCTTAAGTCACATTTACATATTGGGACAGAAGATGGAAAACAAGAAGCAAAGTAACATCCAGGTGACCGTAAACCTCTTACTATGGAATTCTGTCATAAATGAAACTCAATGAAATATTTCTCTACAATTTTGTACACTACATTTTTTTTTCTACAGCATCCACCGTGCAGATTAAATAACGTTATATTATAATAGTTCAGACTTTTACGGCCACAGCAATACCAATTATATTTTTTTTATTTTATTTTTTACATTACTTTAGGGAAAAATATATATATTTTTTTTCTTTCATTTTTTATGTATATTAAAAAAACTTTACTTACCTTTTTTTAGTCCCCCCTCGGAGACTTAAACAAGCGATTATTTATCACTGGTACAACACACTGCAATACCTATGTACTGCAGCGTATTGTAATTTTTACCAGTTTTTATTAAGTCCTGCCTCCATCAGGCCTAATAGGAGCGTAAAGATTGTAGACCTGGGGGCCTTTATTAGGCCCCTAAGACTGCCATGACAACACTCGGCACTCCGCAATTACGCTGCAAAGGGAAAAGATTGGGGTGACGGAGAGGACCCCCTATTTTGAACAGCGTAGATGCCGCGGCCACTATTGACCGTGGCATCTCATTGATTAAACGATCAGTCTTGGAGTTATCAAAGTTGCAGGGAAGTGTCGAATTACGCCTGAAAAAAAACGCCCCTAATAAGCCTGCAAACATCTGCCCATTACTTGCAATGGGTTTTACGGTGTTCTGTACCCACGAGGTGTAATTTTACACGTCGCTGTCAAAATACGGCGTTTAAAAAGACACCCGTGAAAAAGAAGTGCATGTCACTTCTTGGGATGTTTTTGGAGCCGTTTTTCATTGACTCCATTGAAAAACAGCTCCAATGACATCCGTAAAATACGCCATGAAAAACGCGAGTTGCTATAAAAACGTCTGAAAATCAGGAGCTGTTTTCGCCTGAAAACAGCTACGTATTTCAGACGTAATTGGTCACTACGTGTGAACATACCCTTAGGGCAGGGGTCTCAAGCACACGGCCCGCGGGCCGCATGCGGCCCCTGGGGCTGTCATCTACGGCCCGCGGGACACAGAGCCGCTAGTATCGGCTCTGCTCCGAGACTCTGGAATTCCCTGACATCGCTGTCCACATATGAACAGCGATGTCTGGGGCTTCCCCAGAGCCGGAGTCCCGGGCAGAGCGCTAGTACAGGCTCTGCTCCGGGACTCTGTGGAATTCCCTGACATCGCTGCCCATATATGGACAGTGTGTCAAGGTCTTGCCCAGAGCGGAGCAGAGCGCTGGAGTCGGCTCTGATCCTGGACTCTGTGGAATAGTGGAATTCCCTGACATCGCTGTCCACATATGAACAGCGATGTCTGGGGCTTCCCCAGAGCCGGGGTCCCGAGCAGAGCGCTGGTGTCGGCTCTGCTCCGGGACTCTGTGGAATTCCCTGACATCGCTGTCCACATATGAACAGCGATGTCTGGGGCTTCCCCAGAGCCGGAGTCCCGAGCAGAGCGCTGGTGTCGGCTCTGCTCCGGGACTCTGTGGAATTCCCGGACATCGCTGTCCACATATGAACAGCGATGTCTGGGGCTTCCCCAGAGCCGGAGTCCCAGTGATGTCAGGAGCACAGCTGGAGTTCCAGGAAAAGCCTACTAGCGCTCTGCCTGGGACTCCAGCTCTGGGCAAGCCGCTGACATCACTGGGGCAGCCTCTACAGAGGGCACTGGGGCAGCCTCTACAGAGGGCACTGGGGCAGCCTCTACAGAGGGCACTGGGGCATTATCTACAAGTGGGTGTGTGACAGTATCTGAAGAGGACACTGGCATTATCTAGGGGTGTGTTGCATTATCTACAGAGGGCACTGTGGCCTTATCTACAGAGGGCACTGTGGCCTTATCTACAGAGGGCACTGTGGCCTTATCTACAGAGGGCACTGTGGCCTTATCTACAGAGGGCACTGTGGCCTTATCTAGGGGTGTGTTGCATTATCCACAGAGGGCACTGCGGCAGCATCCACAGAGGGCACTGCGGCAGCATCTACAGAGGGCACTGCGGCACTATCTAAAAAGGGGCTGCCCAATTTTGACATGTGTGCTAACTGAGCCGCCGGACTGCACTTGGCGACTGGAAAGCTGGATTTTTTAAATAAGCACGTGGAGAAATATCTCAAATTTTAAACCTAGCGCTATTATTATAGTAATGTAGTATTATTATTCTAGTAATATAGTGTTATAGTAGTTCAAATAACTAATTGATTAACAATAATTTTGTATTGTATCAAATTTGAAAGTAATGCGGCCCGTCAACTTCCCATTTTTTCTATATGCGGCCCACTTACCCGGCCGAGTTTGAGACCCCTGCCTTAGGGTATGTTCACACGGCCTATTTACGGATGTAATTCGGGCATTTTACGCCTGGAGTTACGTCCGAAATTACGGCTTGAAAGCGTTGACATCTACCCATTGAAAGCAATGGGCTGACGTTTGTCTGTTCACACGAGGCGTATATTTACGCGTCGCTATCAAAAGACGGCGCGTAAATAGACGCCCGCGCCAAAGAAGTGTCATGTCACTTCTTCAGACGTAAATGGAGCCATTTTCCATTGACTCCATGGAAAACCAGCTCCAGTTACGTCCGTAAAGGACGCGGCGTTCAAGCGCCTGCACATGCCGTTACGGCTGAAATGACGGGGCTGTTTTCTCCTGAAAACAGCCCCGTAATTTCAGCCATTACGGACGCTGCCGTGTGAACATACCCTTATAGTGAATTGGAGGAAGCAGCCAATCACTCATTTAGACCCTTTGAGAACCAGGTCAATTTTGGCCTTGATGACCTGAACAGTTTTTTGATTTTGCCTATTTGCATTAAGGCGGTCATACCTTTTCTTTGTTTGACGTAGCTGGATAAGGTCTTGTTTTTTTTGGCGGAATGAGCTGTACTTTATTTATGTGTTGTTTTTTTGGTACATATGCATTATTGTTTAATTTCTATTAACTTTTATTTGGGGAAAACTGCAAAAGAAAAGCAATTCTGCCAGTTTTTTTTGTTGTTTTTTTTAACCACTGATCATCATAAATGACGTTATGCGATTTATTATGCAGTTTTTTATGATTGTCGGGATACCAAATATGTGTGTCTTATTTTATGTCTTGTGACTTATATTTAATAAGTTGTTTTTTTATTTAATTTTTTTAACTATAATGTACTGGAAAATATTGATATGTCAGTACATTATCTTGTGGACCAAAGGATGCCCTAACAGGGAATATGGGCACACAGCCCTGGGGTCCTTCAAAGAACCTTGGGCTGTCTGCCTATGCAAGGTATGGGCCCCTATTGCATCACAGGTGTTCCCTGTGACTCGAGCAAAGAAGGTTTCTTCTCAGTCTCTCCCTTCGTATGCTGCAATCAGCATCAAAAGTATAAAACAGCGAGATCATAGGTTTCTCTGATCTCCGCCGTAAGAGCGGGGCTGCGACTGTGTACTATAGCCGTTGCTCTGCTCCTGATAAGGGGAGCATACTCGTCATGTATCATCAAGAGTATTCTACAACTTCTTTGTCAGCTATGGCTTCTATGCACTTTGTTCTTATGATCGGTAAAGGGTCCCAGAGGACAGAACCCCACCAATCAGGCATTTGTAGTTGATATTCTATTAAAGTTTCATGGGAGATCCTATATTGATCCCTGGATTCCTTAGTGTTATCTATTTAGGTCAATTTCCTTCACTTTTATTTCAGGTCTACGTATATTAAAGAGCAGGTACACTGATATGACAATATATCCGCATTCATGTAGAAATGTACTCTTTCAGGGGGGACTAAGAATTTTTTTTTATGATCTTGAAGTTTGGCACCATGCTGCTTTGCAGTGTGCACATGTGTTCTTTGCGTAGGCTAGGTGAACTATGGCCTGCTATATCAACACATTTTTGCCTCAATGCAGTAATTTGTCATTTGTACTGCCTATCTATTACCCTTTTTCCTATGGTGCAGTTTTTTTTGTTCTTGTTTTTTCTGTTTTGTTTCTATGTGGAAAGATCCTTGAAACATCCACACATAAGATATAGGGGTAGGTTCATAAATCCTGGGCCCACAGTCATATAACTATGAAAGTACCAATTATCATCCAGCGGAAAAAAGTCTTCAGAATAAGCCAAAACCAAGTAAAATTTGACTTGAGAGGTTGGTATGTTATTTGGGATTTAAAAGATCCTTGAAACCCCCACTGAACAATTCAGGAGACAACGTTAAAGTGTACCTATTGTGTCAGGTGAAACTTCGGAATAAGCCATCGTGTGTGTTCATGAGGAATAACACTTTTTCTGGCCATTATATGACTTATAGCCTGCATTTATCACCAGTTTTCCCCTCTACAGGTGCCATCTCTAATCGTCCTTTTTCCCTGAGCTGAGCTCCAGAGTCGGCAGTCTAACTGCTATGATGTCTTCCATACACAGCACACAGAGAAGAGAGGAGATCCTGCTCCCCTCTTTCTCTGTAGCACAACCTCAGAAGCAGCAGCAGCATGGAGGATATTATACAGCAGTACTGAGTAAATCCAACACTGGGGTGAGACCGTAGAAGCAGCGGCATTTTTGTGTGTCTGTGTCTCTCACTCTGCAGCTGCTCCCTTTCTATACAGCTGCTCCCTCCTCATTCCCTCTCCATAGACATCTATGGGCAGCAGCTGTATCCTGATCCCTCAGTAAATGTATCATCTGTCTTTATTTCTTGCTCACTGAAGTCAGATTTTACCGGTATATTCAGAGTGAGTGATGATTGCAGGGGGAAGGGGAGAGGAGTCTGTAATATATGCTACAGAAAAATTGCTTTCTTCACTAATCAAAGTTGCTGTATAAATCCCTAAGCAGTTAACTTCTGCTAGTGGCAGCTGCAGGAACTCGTAATTTTGTCATGTAACTCTACGGCTGTGTCAAGGGAAGCAGTAGATTTGGCGCTTCGAATCATAAAACCAGAGATCCACCGCTATAAAGTATTCTAGAACTATTTAGATTAAATAAAAGGTACACTTTCCAGCCCGAGACCACCACATTCATCCATTTTACCATTCTAAGCAATATACTGTACAATTTATAATATTAAGTGTTAACCACTGAATCACTCTGGATCTCAAGGGATATTAGATAACCCATAACCATAAGACCATATTATCGAGGGAATGGTTCCTTTCTTCTTCGTGGGCACCAATGCACTTGGAAACCTCCCTTTAAATGGAGAACTCGAAAGGAAGCTTATTCTGCCATTGGGAACTGCAAACACTGGTGTTATTATTTGACTGTGAGTGAAAGGTTGGATGCTCATTTTTAATAAACGTTTCCTCTGCCTACATCTCCCTACAGGAGCGACATTCCTGTATACAGAGCACTTAGATAATGGAAGCACTTCTCTAAAGGTCAACAAATGGACCATAGAATGATCATGGAAGCAGCCACACAACAAGGAAATCTTGCAGGTAAGTACTGTATTGTGGTTTGAATTGCCATTAGAGAGAGAATTTAACAAACTTTGATTAAAAGTAGTGTTTCCCTTAATCTCTCCACATACAGTGTAGGGACCTTGTGTATCCACATTATGTAACTTGACCATTTTATTGGACATTGCAGTTCTAGTCTACCAGGCACAGACAAATTACATGAGCTCAGCTGGGATATGATGTGGAAAATATGGTTGTACTTAACAGAGTACTTAATTAAGCCATGATTTATTAATGACAAATTAGTTAGACCTTATTTTGCAGTTCTAATAAGCTTGATGAGTAATTTTATTAATCACCGTTGTGCTAATTGCAGACATGTACAGAAGAAACACTAATTATACAGGCAAGCATATGCTAAATAAACCGAGCTGCTGAAATATGCAAAATATCTGGGCTATTTTTCAAAGTCTTAGTTTAAAAACTTTAACTTTTTTTTATTATCTGACCCCCTTTCAACTAAAATGCAGCATACTTTTCACATTACTGATTCAATTAATTAAAAATACAATATAATTTATGTATATATATATCTAAGAACATCCCTATTGTAAGTAGATTCAGCAGTAATGCATATTTATTTATATATAGTGTTTTAGGGGGCATTGGTGTTCGCAGAGTGCTGTCACCTGTGTGTGTGTGTGTGTGTGTGTGTGTGTATATGTATGTATACATGTATACATGTGTGTGTGTATATATATATGTATATATAGTTAAACCATGGTTACGTCTAGATCATGCCATCTGGGACAGATATATTTGTTTGTAAGATCCATTATTCACACTGTATTATGAAAACAAGACTGAATCCTGGTCAGGGGAATAAGGGGAAGTGACTCAAAGTGGACATGTCAAGCAATGTCACTAACCCTTGCTTCCAGGTGCAGCTGCCGCAAATGTATGAGGGCTGCTGGTCCTGGGTACTTAATTTATACACTTGGTACCAAATCTGTGATGTCATTGCCCACCCTGCCATCACAGGGTGGGCACTGACATCACCCATTCTCCAGCCTTAAATCCGTTACAGGCAATTTCACTCGGATTGACAAGTATGAGGTAATCACATCTATGATGTCATCATTCTGATTTCATCACCCATGTCATTATATGCACTGGTGCTGTAAAGAGGAACCATAACCCCTTGTTCCCTGATAAGTCTCTCCGCTAAGAAGCATTAAAGGGAATGCACCACGTCTCTGACACGGGTCACCTCCGCTCCAGGTGCAGCTCTCACTTTTTAGGGCCTGTACCCCTTGTGATGTCACTACCTGCCAAGTCCCGACTTGTGACATCACCGCCCATTCTGAGGACATATCATGCAATGTCACTGACCATGACAATAATGGCTTCAAAACACTTAGGACGTCACCAAATGTACTGATCTCCTACAGAGGGCCCGCCAACCTATGTCTCTTGTCCCTTGTTAAGGGAGCCTGTAGAAGTAGTGACTGTCACTCGGCCTGATGAAGACGCATGTCCTGCGTTGAAACGCGTATCCCCACTATTGTATTAAAACCGTTAACTATATTATCTTTGGATTACTTACTGGTTTGAGCAGCGCCAATTAGGGACACCACACACACACACACACACACACACACACACACACACACACACACACACACACACACACACACACTTACACACTTTTTCTACTCTACATACCCTTTTTACCTTGTAGCATTGTATATATTATGTTGCCAGTGTAAATCGGACCCTGGCTGCAGCTTCTACACGTGGAATTGTTGACATCCATTACCAGTGTTGTGCCTGTGCCTGCACAACTTCACAAGGTGAGCACATTGCTCCTTTTCCTTCTTTTTATATATTATCCACCCTCTGGTAATCTGCACCATGTGGCGCCGTGTTTTTTTGTTTCTCTTTGTTTTACTTGGCCTACAGAGGATGGTGTGGACCCACTGTATTGCCAATCGATTTGGCGTGGGGTGAAATGGCTAGCAGTCTCTAAGGGATTACTAGATGTTCACCCTTTGACCTCCGTATGGAGATGTGGACTTGGCTGCTAGTACTAGAAGCAGCAGTATCAGAAGTGCCTGAAGGAGAGCGGCGGTAGGGAAGAACCGCCAACAGCGTGGGGTGGAGGAGAGACGCAGCACCAGCCAGGAGCCAGAAGACGCCTTGGACTGGTAAGTACACGGCGGCAGGAGCAGGCAGTGGCAATTACAGTGCCCACTCTTTTTAGGCTTCTGAGGAAACCGTAGGTAAAATGTTGTGATGTTCTCCTCAGGTTCCCAGGACCTCTCCTCAGGACCAAAGTTCTTCCAATCAATAAGGAAGAAGAGTTATCATCTGGACCTCTTGGCATCATGGACATCAAGGCTATTTAGTACAAGTGGTTTGAGAAACGACCGATTATAGAGGAATTGGGAATTTGTAGACATTGAGGGGAGACAAAGCTTGTACAAAGCAGGGTTAATTTGCTTCAAGATGACATAGGGACCCAAAAATCGAGGCTATAATTTGAAACAAGGAGTCTTAAGACTAATATTTTTAGAGGACTTTGTCTCCAGAATAAAACTGAAGAGGAATCCTTTTCCTCCTGTCTGCATTCTTCTTGAAGCAAGAGACAACTTTATTGAAAGATTCCAGCTGCGTAGGAAGTTTGCATGCAAGATATTGGCTACCAGAACCTCAGAGAGGGTAGGAAATGGTAGAGGAACTCTTGGATGCTGTCGGTAAACCTGAAAGAAAGGAGAAGACTGAGTGAATTCACCAATATGGTTATTATAGGCAAATTCCGCCCAACGAAGGAGACCAGCCTAGTCATGTTGAAGAGGAGTCACAAAGATTCTGAGCAGGTTCTCCATAAGGCTCTGTTCTCACCAGCATCGGAGGGTCCGGCAGGGTTTACTGTAGACAATAGCGCAGCATGCTGCGCTATTGTGTCTGGTAAAATCACGCACACCCCGTCAATGGGTTCCGGCGGGTTCCGTTTTGCAACGGCACCGTTGGTTCCGTTATTTCCTTGTTCTGCTCCTCTGACGGAGCAGATCAGCGGAACACACCAACGCAAGTGTGAACCCAGCCTAACTTGGTTTATACATTCCACTTGACTATTAGATTGGTGGTAGGCAGATAAATAAAAAGTATAAGTTAACCTCAAGTAACTTGCAGAAAGCTCTCCAGAACCTAGAAGTGAATTGTACACCTCAGTCAGACACACTATGCTTAGGGAGTCCATGCAGGCAAAATATGTGTTCAATGAATAGAGCAGCCAGACAAGTAGAAGTAGGAGTATCCTGGTTATCGATGAGGTGTTGTGTATTTGGACGATAATCTTGTTTTCTCCCCAAATATCAACAAACTGTAAGGCCTTATTCACACGAACGTGTGCATTTTGCACGCGCAAAAAACGCAGTATTTTTTGCACGTTGCAGTTCCGTGTGTCATAAGTGTTTGCTGCGTGGCTGCGTGATTTTCACGCATATGCCATCCTTATGACATGCGGTTTTGAGGTTTAGAAAAAGAAATGAAGAAAGTGGTTTTATTTTTCCCTTCATTTCTTGATCTACTGTTGCGCGAGTCACGCGCGACACACGGAAGTGCTTCCGTGTGCTGCGTGTGATTTTCATGCACCCATTGACTTCAATGGGTGCGTGATGCGCGAAAACGCCCAAGTATAGGACGTCTTGAGTTTTACGCAGCGGACATACGCTGCGTGAAAATCACGGAATGTCTGAACGGCCCCATTGGCTAACATAGGTCAGTGCGACGCGCGTGATTTTCATGCACGTATCACGGACGTTAAACACGTTCATGTGAATAAGGCCTCATTTACACGAGCGTATTATACGCGCGTGCGACGCGCGTGCTTTTCACGCGTGTCGTACGCACCTATAATAGTCTATGGGGCTGTTTAGACGATGCGTGAATTTTGCGCTGCGTGAGTGCGTTGCGTAAGGGTATGTTCACACGTAGTCAACAAAAACGTCTGAAAATCCAGAGCTGTTTTCAAGGGAAAACAGACCCTGCTTTTCAGACGTTTTTTTACCAACTCGCATTTTTCGCGGCGTTTTCACGCCGTTTTCGCGGCGTTTTTTACGTCCGTTTTTGGAGCTGTTTTCATTGGAGTCTATGAGAAAACAGCTCCAAAAACGTCCAAAGAAGTGTCCTGCACTTCTTTTGACGAGGCTGTATTTTTACGCGTCGTCGTTTGACAGCTGTCAAACGACGACGCGTAAATAACAGGTCGTCTGCACAGTACGTCGGCAAACCCATTCAAATGAATGGGCAGATGTTTGCCGACGTATTGGAGCCCTATTTTCAGACGTAAAACGAGGCATAATACGCCTCGTATACGTCTGAAATTTGGCCGTGTGAACATACCCTAAAACTCACGACATGTTCTATATTCTTGCGTTTTTCACGCAACACGCACCCATTGACTTCAATGGGTGCGTGAAAACAACGCATGCCACACTGACGGTCCTGCGTTGCATGCGCGAAAATAACGCAAGAGCTGTCAAACTCCTGAATGTAAACAGAAAAGCACCACGTGCTTTTCTGGTTACAAACATCCAAACGGAGTGTCAAATTCGAGATGAGCGCACCGAACTTCACCGGGTTCGGCCAAACTCGTTTTGACCGAAACCGGTAAAAAATGTTCGGGTACGCGACGTCAGGAGACAGTCACTGTCCACGGTGCTGAAAGCGTTAAACTGGTTCAGCACCATGGACAGTGACTTCCGCTCCGAAAATCCATGAACCTATAAAAAAAAAAAAAAGTTCTGACTTACCGATAACTCCGGTCCGACCTCCCGGGATGACAGTTAAGTCCAAGTGACAGCTGCAGCCAATCACAGGCCAAGCACAGGCTGCAGCCAATCATAGGCTGCAGCGGTCTCATGGACTGCGGCGTCATCCTGGGAGGTGGGGCCGGATGACAAGAGTGGGACGCGTCACCAAGGCAACGGCCGGGAGCCCGGACTGGGGGAAGCAGGAAGTTCTTGGTAAGTATGAAAGTCTTTTTTTATTCACAGGTTGGTGTATATTGTGTTCGGCATTCACTGTCGAGGGTGCTGAAAGAGTTACTACCGATCAGTTAGCTCTTTCAGCACCTTGGACAGTGACGGGCGTCGACTAGCCTCATCTCTATGATGGCGGCTGCGCGAAAATCACGCAGCCGCGCATCATACACGGATGACACACGGAGCTGCCAAGTGCCTTTTGCGTGCGCAAAACGCAGCGTTTTTTGCGCGCGCAAAACGCACACGCTCGTGTAAATGAGGCCTAAGGCCTAAAGGAGATCTCTGAAAATGTCAATAACAAATTCTTGGAAAACAGCTGACCAAAGGCATGACCAAATACTCTAGTATTAAATGTGGTTTTCCACTCATTTCCTTTACTGATCCAATCTAAATTGTATGCACCATGGAAATCCAGCTTGGGGAAAATCTTTGCTCAATGGAGGCGGTCAAAAATCTCAGAAATTAATGACAGAAGACATTTATTGTTTATCGATATCTCATTGAGCCTATATAATCTATACAGGGCCGTAAAGTATAGTCCTTTTTCTCAACGAAGAAGCAGCTAGCTCCAACAGGGAATGATGATTTGTGAATAAACCCCCTATCTAGTTTTTTTTTATATATAGAGACATAACTTCAGTCTCTGGAATGGACAGTTGACATACCCTACCCAAAAGTAGAGTGGAATTGGGAATTAAATCATATAGTGCAGTCATGGGATCTGTGGGGAGGAGGAATCTCTGCTTGACGTTTACAGAAGACATAAGAGAAATCAGTATAACCAGTACAGCGAGATCACGCTGTAAATGACAGCAAGCGTGATCTCGAGTAAGTGACACACATTAACGTTACCGAAGCGTCGGGAGTGTTTATTAGACATCGCGTCCTGGCTGGAAGCGATATCTATTTACTCTCAAGACACTTCAGTAACGTTAATGTGGGTGTAAGTGACAGCACACGCTGTGCTGAGTACATGAATGGAGAGAAGTGTATGATGCTGATTGGTCGCTGATTGGTCAGCGTCATAAACTTCTCTCCACAACGCCCACTTGGTCAAAAGTAAAAACACACCCAGTTGGGCATTAAGAAAGTCATTAGCATAAAGCTAAAATAGGTCATAACTTGGTAAAAATTGATTGTTTTTCTAAATAAAAAGCACTGCTGTCTCCTAAATTACAGCGCCTATCACATTATGTAGGAGATAGGGCACTTATAATGTGGTTACAGAGCCTCTTTAACACCTTTGCACACCATGACACAATAGCACATCCTAGTGTGTGTGTTGGGGGGTGATGTATGTAGCGGACTCACACGCTGTGCCTGTTCCATACCCTGCGGGTGTCAGCTGTGTATTACAGCTGACACCCGGGACTAACATCTAGGAACAGCGATGTTCCTGGCCATTTAACCCCTTAAATGCTGCAGCATCTGAGGCATTAAAAAGAGGGGGCGGCCCCCTCCGACAGCTAGTCACCCTCCCCACACGATCGCGGGGCGCGGATGGTTGCCTGGCAGCCAAGGGGTCTAATGAAGGCCCCCTAGGTCTGCCTCTATAAAGCCCTGCGTGGGCGGATGTATGGCACAATACAGGGGGGCAATATCTACAAGGGTGGCAGTGTGTGGCACCCAGGGGAAAGGGGGGGCCCAGTCAAAAGTTTGCTATGGGGCCTAGTCTTTCCTAGCTACGCCCCTGGTCCCACACTGTGTCCCCTTATTAAATGATGCCCTACACTGGGCCCTCTGATTAAAAAATTGTCTTACACAGTCCTCCCTGAATAAAATATGCCACCCAGTAAGGAATGCTCACCTGCCGACGCTCCCACGCAGTCACCAAACTGCTGCCTCTTTTGGCCAGGCTCCTGTGGAATGACACAGATGGCGTGATAACGTCTTTGCGTCTTAAGTATCTAGATACAAATGACTTGGTGTACAAACATTTGTGTATGCACCAATACAAACATAAATCTTATTGTCTATTAAAGTAATAACCGCTATATATTAAACATGTAGCATGGCTAGTGTACTTCTAATGTAATAATGGATTGGCTGCTGGTTTTTCTACTATATTGAATGTCTGGCTATACCTGTTCCATTGGTCGTAACACTTAACGAACCTTTGTTGTTATTATAACGTTATTATATTGTTTGATTTATTTTAGTCTAGTTTAATCAGGTCTAGGTTAGGGTCACATCACATTTGGGTATTATGTTTGGTGAAACTGTTTGAAATGTTCTGCCGAATGTTTGCCCCAGACGTATACAACTGTATTACTATAGAATACATTGAAATAAAAAAACACTTGGCATATGTTTTGCTAATGAAGGTTTATGGGTACGTTAGACATATTTCCTAGCATATATGCAGAGTGTAATGCCCAAATGTAATGGGAACCTAGCCTATCTGATAATAACTATCCTCTTTTTTTTAGGTCAAATTCCATTACTGTGTATTATAGGTCCAAATTAATATGAAAAAAACTGTTTTGTTCTACATGGATTGTCTGAATGGTCTGATTATATTAACACTACCAAAAGTTCTGCAGTGTATAATCTTTTTTTATTCCACTTGTATTTTATATAATTTCCATGTTTATCACTTCTTGCCATTTCATTCTTCATTGTGATTTAATTCTGAAGATCCTCATTGCCTTCATGTTAGACGAGATATTTTAAATAATTTATAACCACCCAATTAAATAGATTAATTAATAGAAAGTGACTGCTTAAGTCCATTAATGGATTAAGTCTATTTCTTACTATAGTGTAGAGTCACGCATTTGCCATAACGCAGCGAGCACAAGCCACTACCAAAGTAGGGCAGCGTTAGCAAAGCAGACAGCATATGGCAGGCAGGTCACTGGGAGATCAATGAGTCAGTGATGTGTAGAAACCTTTGCATCCTTACCCTGCTGCTCCTAATTCATGTGTTCTTTGCTGGGATGCTGCCCCATCAGTCCTTATTGCAGACATTCTCTTATATAGAACACTTACAAATATGATATTGAGCCACAATGATCATTAAGAGAGAAAAAAATCCTATTAAAGATATGATTGTTTACACTTCATTCCCATTTCCTTTTCCAGTTAATCAAATGAAAACCCAACAAACCTATTATAAGTCAGAAGGATCCACCAGAATCTGTTACAAAACAGATCATAACAAATCCATCATGACTTCTGTAAAAACGGAAGCCAAGAGTGAAGAGAGCTCTGTCCTAGTGTTAACTGCAAGTCATATATGCTTTTGATTCTGGTGCCAGGTTCTAGTAATACCATGAAACCCTTGTGCCAGTACTGCACAATAGTATCTACATATGCCAATAGCTGCGGAGCCACATGCAGGGCTCCCGAGCTACTGGTTGGGGAACACTGATCTAGATTATTCTTCCTACGTATGTTACATTAATAAACATATTGTCTGTAATATTTTAGTAGGTTGTTTGACAACCCATGAAATTTACCTTTTGTATATGTTTCTCTATATATAAGTGATAGGAGTTACACTACAAGCTCCAATCAGACAAGTATAGGCACTTAATAAATGATTGTAATAAAGTGTGGAAGCTTGGCTTTTCTTTACTCGGGGCAAAGATTGTTTGCTGCCCTAGCCCTGTATCTAAATACCCTGGTTATTGCCCTCCCTCCCAGCCCCTATTAACCAGGGCAGGGGCATAACTAGGAAAGACTGGGCCCCATAGCAAATTTTTGACTGGGGGCCCCCCCTCCCCTGGGTGTCACACAACCCCTCTTGTAGATAGTGCCTTTTTTACAGCCCCCCCTGTAGATAACGCCATACAGCCCCCTGTAGATACCATACAGCCCCCCTGTAGATAGCGCCATACATCCCCCCTGTAGATAACGCCATACAGCCACCCTGTAGATAACGCCATACAGCCCCCCCTGTAGATAACGCCATACAGCCCCCCCTGTAGATAACGCCATACAGCTCCCCCTGTAGATAGCGCCATACAGCCCCTCCTGTAGATAATGCCATACAGTCCCCCCTGTAGATATCTACAAAGGGGGCTGTATGGCGTTATCTACAGGGGGGACTGTATGGCATTATCTACAGGGGGGACTGTATGGCGTTATCTACAGGGGGGTCTGTATGGCGTTATCTACAGGGGGATCTATGGTGTTATCTACAAGGGGGGTCTGTATGGCGTTATCTACAGGGGGGTCTGTATGGCGTTATCTACAGGGGGGACTGTATGGCGTTAACTACAGGGGGGCTGTATAGCGTTACCTACAGGGGGGGCTGTATGGAGTTATCTACAGGGGGGGCTGTATGGAGTTATCTACAGGGGGGACTGTATGGCGTTAACTACAGGGGGGCTGTATAGCGTTACCTACAGGGGGGGCTGTATGGAGTTATCTACAGGGGGGGCTGTATGGAGTTATCTACAGGGGGTGTCTGTATGGCGTTATCTACAGGGGGGACTGTATGGCGTTAACTACAGGGGGGCTGTATAGCGTTACCTACAGGGGGGGCTGTATGGAGTTATCTACAGGGGGGGCTGTATGGAGTTATCTACAGGGGGGCTGTATGGCGTTATCTACAGAGGGGGCTGTATGACGCTAACGCCATACAGCCACCACTGTAGAGAACGCCATACAGCCCCCCTCCTGTAGGGAACGCCATACAGCCCCCCCTGTAGGGAACGCCATACAGCCCCCCCTGTAGGGAACGCCATACAGCCCCCCCTGTAGGGAACGCCATACAGCCCCCCCTTGTAGGGAACGCCATACAGCCCCCCCTTGTAGGGAACGCCATACAGCCCCCCCTTGTAGGGAACGCCATACAGCCCCCCCCGTAGGGAACACAATACAGCCCCCCCCGTAGGGAACGCCATACAGCGTCCCCAACCCCCCAAAAAAATGTGACCTACAGTGTGTCCTACAAAAGACATGTATCCCCTATCCATAGGATAGGGGATACATGTGTGATCGCTGACAGCGATCGGGAGAACGGGGGACCGAAAGTCCCCCGAAGTTCTAAATGACTAAACTCTGACTTCCGGCGTCTGCGCAGCTCAATAAAAATGAAAGGAGCGCTGGTCACGCAAGCGCAACCGGCGCTCCATTCATTTCTACGGAGCTGCCGACACAGACCCCGGAAGTCCGAGGTTTGTGATGGAGAACTTCAGGGGACTTTCAGTCCCCCGTTCTCCCTATCAATGCCAGCGATCACACATGTATCCCCCGTCCTGTGGATAGGGTATACATGTCTTTTGTTTAATGGCAGAGCGGGGAGATACCTCCCTGCTCTGCCATAGTGTTCAGTGGCGTCGCGCTGTAGCAGCCATAGCGGCTTCTAGCGGAGCCTCCTGCCACGGTGGGGGCCCGTGCCGGCAGGCGACACGGGCCCCCTCGTGCCGCGGGCCCCGTAGCAGCTGCTGCAGCGGTAGTTACGCCACTGAACTAGGGTATTTACCTCAACGGTCCCCCCCCTAAGCTATGCCTCTGTTCTATTAAAATGCATACTACAGATTCACAGGTCATATTTTGTTTCGTTTCATATAAAGATATGACACCTCAGTTTTAATTAACACTGAACACCACAATACTAGGATAATAATATTATTATAATAATAATACAAAGAGACATTATCAAAGATACACATCTGTCACCGGTTTTGGCACCTCCTCCACCATTCAGTGCAAAAGAAAATGTGAAATTGGGGAATTGATGGAGATCCACTGTAAGCAGATTCGAAGGTTCATGTTCAATTTGCACAACATTTTGTTAACATAACGAAGATGGGTTATATCATATCAAGCCCAGGGAGAGCCCACAGTTATGATAGATAGTCATAAGAGAGACCAAGAGGAGTTTGCCACCAAGTGAAAATCCTTGTAGGAGATTGTTCTATAAAGAGATCGGACAAAATAAGACTGTTTTAGTAAAGCACAATGGTGATCATTTTATAAAGGCTGTAAAAGTGTTGCAGTGTGCACAAAAACTTCTGAAAACGGTTTCTGCTTGGATTTGAACTTGCACCCACGGGTCCCCATTCAGGATATTTCTCTGATGCTATGAGCTTAAGTGTTGTTACTCTCTGTCTTTTGTGCTTTTCTCTGCCTCTGTGTTATGGCCCCTATATGTATGGCAGCTAACCGTAATAGAGACTATTAGAGCATTGTTTTAGCCAAGCCTTGTGTTAAAATAATCCTTGCATCCAGCCCCTGATCCTGAATAAGTTTCTGACTTCCGAGTTTCTGTCTCATGCTGTTCCTAAAATTCTGCTCCTATATCCTGTGTCCACTCTAGTAACATCACAATCATTTATCCTGAAGTTCTTGAGCTCTTGTATCCTACATCCTTGTTTCTAAAATCTTGGTACTGTATCTTGTTTCCTGTGGCCTGTTCCAGTGTGTCTTCTAAGTTACCTATTTTTTTTTTGTGATGCTGGCTTGTTCTTGTTCATGTCAAATCCTTGCTACTTTAATGCCTCAATTTTGTAGACCCAAACTGACTGTAAATATTCAATATTGCTATTGATTACTAACCATAACCGCTAATGGTTCACAAATTAAGACAGCAGTCAGGGCCAGAATAAGACTAAAAAGCAGCTCTGGCACGCAAACCCTACCAGCCCACATACAATAAGCTCCCCCCACCAAAAAAAATATCTGTAAAAGAAAAGTAAGCAATGCAAAAAAACAGACCGCTCAGGGTGCCGTTACTACAGGTTTAAGAACAATAAAACAAATAGTAAACACTATGTTAAAAAAAAAAAAAATTAGCACTCATTAATTATTCAGACCCCAGATCAGAGCCCAAAATTCATTCAGAGCCCAAAACTCATTCAAACCCCTAACCAGACCTCTAACGTAATCAGACCCAAGACCAGGCCGAAAGAAAGAAAAAAAAATGGACACGGGCAAATCCAGGATTGATATGGGAACGAGGGGGGGTGAAAGAAGGGCAGCGCACAATTTCACACACAAAATTTTACTTTATTAGGTCATGACCCTTGCCACTCCCTTAAAAATAAAAGTGGAACATAGAAAAACCTTATCACACAAAGTCAAAAATGTGCGTGCACTTGCTATTTCAGTCTGGGACAAGTGTACACTACCATTTTACAAGCACTAAAATAACCAATAATACCGCCATACAGTGACCATATAGTGGTCAGTTAACAGGTCTTCAGAGGTGATCTGCAGAGCATTGTCACGCTGTAAACCATACAAGATAATATAGCATTGATCAGACATAGGTCCTTTTTGCTATCTATTTTGCTTGTGACTGTCACCTCTCCTGACATGTCTGTTTTTGTAAATACTTGTATTACGCATGAATTAACAATTTTGGAGCATCTTTTCTAAGAGCTCTGTGTTGTACCGTTCCTCTGTTATTCCCCCTGAAAATGTATGAATAAATTAACAACTGGTTTTTACCATTCTCCTTGTAAAAGAGGTATATCTCTACATAGTCAAACAGTGTCCAATCAACGGTAACCGTATCAGACTGTGTGGAGACACATCCTATTGACAAGGGGAATGGTAATATCCTGTTGTCATGAGGCTACAGCTTAGACTTTTTGTAGTACTACTGATTGATTTTAACTATCGAGTGACAGCTGCAGTCCACAAAATTGCATGTAACTCAATGTTTGGCTTTGTACTGCAGCTGTAGCTACATAGTTAAAATCAATCAAATATGTTGCGTCACAAAAAGTCTCCATGTGGGCCAGGCCTTATTCATAAATTTCAAGGCGGAATGGCACAAGACAGAGTACTAAGAAAATATGCTCCAGAATTGTTATTTTATATGGATTACAAGGATTTACTATAACATACATGTCTGGAGAGGTGACAGGTCCTCTTTAAATCCAGGGACTCACCGGTGACATCCTTTCTGATCGTAGACATTCTTTCCTTTTCTTCTCTGTCCTGCCAAGATTGCTATGATGACTTCTCCTGACTACTGCAGGGTTTGTTGCTGAGACATCTTTAGACCCTCCCTTCTGCACTTATTTACAGCCTCTATAGCAACATAAATTAAATCAGGCCCAGAAGAGCAAAAACAACTTTAATTAATAGGTATTCTCATCTTATAAAGTGATGGAATATTGCTAGGATAAGCCATGACTCAGGATAAGTGGGTGTCTGACCTCTGGTACCCCCAGCGATTCTGAGAATGAAGGGGCCGTCCTGGCAATCTGCTGTGCAAGGAACTGCTTCACAGCCCCATTTAAGCGCATGGGGCCGGTTGCAATTCTCTGCATAGCAAGGTGGCCTGGTGCATCACTATTCAGGGAAAACTTAAAGGGGGAAGGAGCACTAATTCGGTGCTGCGGCACCTTCATTCTCATGATTTGTGTGGGTCCCGGAAGTCTGGTTATCCTAGCAATATGTCATCACTTTATAAGATGGGAATAACCCTTTTAATGCAAACCCCCAGACTAGTCCCCAAAATTAATTCAGAACCCAGATCCCTAAATTACTTTACACCCTCGACCAAACCCATAAATGAATTCAGATTTTAAGACCAGATGGCGTCAGGACTACGGGAGCTGAAGAGCAGCCCAAGAGTGAGGAGGGTAAGTATTGTCATTCTCCAATAGATAATGGGGGATTAAGAAAAAAATAATTCGGTCCAGTTGTTTAGGAAGGGGGCTACCATTGCTGCTTTCCAAAACTGGACCTAGAAGATGATCCACTTACCAGCCCAGATGAGCTTCACACCAGGAATCTGCCCTGATGGACTGATTACCAGTCCAAGCCTGACAGCATGTTGCTTGTGAAAAAGAAACTACATTTTCACTTGTGTTCACTTGAGTTCTTACTCTCACAACTAGGTGGTCTTTTGCAATGCCTCCATCAAAAACCTCAGGAGACTTTAAAGCACATATTTCCCTTTGAATGTTTTACAGTATACACATAGAATTATTGCTAATACATTACAATTATTCAGGCATCATAAAAGAAATCTCCCCAAATTCCTATAACGAAGTACATGGCATTTTCATTGCCAGACCTTTTGATTAGAAGGTCAAAGTGTCAGGATCGCAGTCCCCAACCATCTGCCCGCTGCGGGGCCCATCGGCTCGTCTTAAAGCTAGCCCGTTGCTTTGGAGACCCCACAGTTGCCTTCATATTGTGTGTGGCTCAGTGATCAAGGCCCAGCCATGATGAATGACTTCATCATTTGAAGAGCTAAAAGGGGAGCTGTTCCCAGAGTTTCATAGTCGTTTCTCAGCCCTAGTGGTGTTTCCTGTCATTTTACACTGTCCCTGTATTTCTCTGTGTTTTCTGACCCATATGCTTTTAACCATGATACGGATTATACCTGCCATCTGAAGCCTGACCATCTATTGGTACAATGCTGGGGACGGCGACCTGGGAATCTTACCGACAAAGTCCATATCTTCTTGCAGGGGTTAAGAGTAAAGAACGGGGGTTTCTTTAGATTGTGCACCTCAATTAGCCTACGCCAATCTCAATAACAGTCTCCGTCATTTATCATCCTTGCCAAACCTTTCCCTTCGCTGGAGCAAAATTCCTTGTCTGACGAGTTTGCATAGTGTCAATCTGGTCTGTTCCCACCCTACTCTACATCACATCTTCTGTGACGTCACCAAATGTCGACTATACTAGCTGGGGCTCGGCCTCAAGGTACGCTCTTGGGCTTTCAGTCAAATACGAAGCATTACACAAAGAGGTTGATGGAAGATGGAGGTAACAGTCTTTCCTAGAACAGAGACTATAGGCTTGCCAAAGGGACAGACGCACCGTACCCTGTTTCTAAGGGAGTACACAGTGCCACATGAAGGCCACCATGTGGAGACACATGGATTGCCTACGGGTTCATAATATGGCAACCTAGGGACTCAGTCTGCCACCGTACAGGCTCAATGTGCGTGAGGCCTAAGGTCACTTTCAGACAACGTAATCCTGGAGCATTTTACAGTATATATTAGAGTTACAATACCTGGACCTCCCACAGTTTTACTAAACCAGACTAACATTACCTTAAGATCCTATGGGTGTTGTAGCCATAATACACATGCTAAATTTCACTCGTATTACAACCATCTGCTAGTGTCAGTTTAAATAAATAATGATGCACAGTTGTACAAAAGTGGAAGCTCTTGTGAAAATCCTGAGGAACATACTCACAGAGAGAGATACTAAAAGATCTCTTGAACAAAGGGATCTGTTCATAGAAGTGCTTTCTATCTTTAAGTCAAAGCTTAAATCTTGGTACTTTATCTACTATAGTATATTTAACTTTGAACTGACAGGTTAGATGTATTTAATTATTTATAAATCCCACATTTACTTTTAGATTTTGTAGTGCATGTACCCTTGTGGTTCAATAATCAATATATGACCATACTTTCCTAATCTATACAATTCATCTAGTTGCTTTACAATTGGAGACCATCAATTGTATCTGTCATGTGCCATTTTCTAAATTGTTTGATGTAAGAGACTATTACTAAATTCTACAAAATCATACCCATCTTATACATATGGATGAGGTTTTCAAAAACTCCACCATCAAATAGCAGGGAAAAACCCCCCAAAAAAACACTATTTTTTAGGGTTTCTGAAAATTCACAGCCGTTGCAAGTAGGTATCAACTGTATACTGATAGAGCGCACATCAACCGTACATGTACGGCGGATGTCGCCAGGGGCAGATTATAATGAGGGCAATCTGGGCAAGTGCCCGAGGCTGGAAGGGGGCCCAGTTCGCCCCGGTTCTCCCGTACCGGCTGTTAAAATTACAGCCCGTTCAGAGAACCGGGGTGAAGCGGATACAATTGCTTACTTTAGAGCTGGCGAGAAAGGGAACTATCCATTCCCTTCCTACCATTCGGCGCCTTACTAATGACACAGTTGGCGCGATGAGGTCATCACGCTGACTGCGGTGCTACGCGGGATGACACTGTCTGGTCTCTGAACAGTCCTGCGTCGCTGAAGGATGGCACAGGTACGGGGACAGGTGAGTGTTTTTTTTTTTTCTGGGCAGCGTTGGGGGCAATATCTACAGGGGGCATTATCTAGAGAGGGCATTGTAACTGGCGCTATCTACAGGGGCATTATCTACAGGGGGCATTGTGACTGGCGCTATCTACCGGGGGCATTGTTAGTGTGTGGTGTTTGTTTGACACAATTTAATTCATGGGCACAGTGTATAATACTATTATATTCAGGGGCACAGTGTATAGTACTATTATATTTAGAAGCATAGAGTGTGGCATCATGAGAATTTTATCTTCGTTTATACAGATGTAGCCGTCTTTAGGCTACATCCACACAAAAGTAGCCCACCTCGGACGTGAAAAACTGCTGTTTTCCAAGTCCAAGTTGGACCAGTGCGGGATGCGTTGGCATGGACCCCCCCACAGACTACAGTCTATGGAGGGATGCGTGACACACCGTAAAATAGGACATGTCCTATTTTTCAACGGAGCGTTCACACGCTCCGCTGAAACAACGGTATAGTGAATGGCCCCATTGAAATACATGGGTTCGTGTGACGGCCGTTGTTTTAACGGCCGTCACACGGACGAGATTCACGCTCGTGTGAATGAGCCCTTACCTTGACTGTTAACTAATTAAATAAACAATGGCTAGATCTCTTATCTTGACTTTTTCAATGACTTTTGTTGTGTGATATCACGCTGCAGCAAGTTATCAGAATCAAGTTAAAGATGGCTACATCCGTAAATGCGGAAATGTTTGAAAAGTGAGGAGATTAAGACATCTCCACTGCAAACTGCAGAAATGTGCCGTGGCTGGGATGTCATCATAGAGGTCTGGATCGGATGAAGAAGAAAAGAGAAAAAGAATCTGAGATGTCACCTGTGAGTCGCACAATGTAAATGTTTATTCTCCCTGTGACTGATCAGTACTGTAGTCACTGTATGATCTGCAGTGAGTTGACGGATGGTAGCATTCTTTTTTTGTTAAACAGCAACTCCCAGTATATCCTAACCATTGTTCAGGTAGTACTGGGAGCTGCCATTTTATGTCGTACAAATTTATACGCAGGGGTTAAACGGAATTTGTGAATGATCTCTGTACTGAACTGTATTTGTTGTGGTGCTGTATATATGTACTGATCTTTGTTTTGGTGCTGTATTTATGTACTGAGCTTGGTTCTTGTGCTGTATTTATGTACTGAGCTTGGTTCTTGTGCTGTATTTATGTACTGTGCTTGGTTCTTGTGCTGTATTTATGTACTGAGCTTGGTTCTTGTGCTGTATTTATGTACTGAGCTTGGTTCTGGTGCTGTACTTATGTACTTAGCTTTGTTCTGGCACTGCATTTATGTATTGAGCTTGGTTATGCAGCTGTATATATTTAATGAGCTTGGTTCTGGAGTTATATGTACTGAGCTTGGTTCTGGTGCTATATATATATATATATATATATATATATATATAGATGTACTGAGCTTTGTTCTTGTGCTGTATTTATGTACTAAGCTTGGTTCTTGTGCTGTATTTATGTACTGAGCTTGGTTCTGGTGCTGTATTTATGTACTTAGCTTTGTTCTGGCACTGCATTTATGTATTGAGCTTGGTTATGCAGCTGTATATATTTAATGAGCTTGGCTCTGGAGTTATATGTACTGAGCTTGGTTCTGGTGCTATATATATATATATATATATATATATGTACTGAGCTTGGTTCTTGTGCTGTATTTATGTACTGAGCTTGGTTCTAGCACTACATATGTACTGAGCTTGGTTCTGGGTCTGTATATTTTTACTGAGCTTTGTTCTGGTGCTGTATTTATGTACTGAGCTTGTGTGTGTGTGTGTGTGTGTGTGTGTGTGTGTGTGTGTATATCACACACACACGGAGCTTGTTTCTGGTGCTGTATTTATGTATTGAGCTTGGTTATGCTGCTGTATATATTTAATGAGCTTCGTTCTGGCACTGTATTTATGTACTGAGCTTGGTTCTGGAGATATATATATGTACTGAGCTTTGTTTTGGTGCTGTATATATGTACTAAGCGTGGTTCTGGAGTTATATATATGTACTGAGCTTGGTTCTGGCACTGTATTTATGTGCTGAGCTTGGTTATGCTGCTGTATATATTTAATGAGCTTGGTTCTAGAGTTATATATATATGTACTGAGCTTGCTTCTGGTGCTGTATATATGTGCGGACCTTGGTTCTGGGGCTGTATATAGGTATCGAGCTTGGTTCTGGTGTTGTATATATGTACCGAGCTTGCTTCTGGTGCTGTATTTATGTACGGAGCTTTGTTCTGGGGCTGTATATATGTACTGAGCTTGTTTCTGGCGCTGTATATATGTGCTGAGCTTGGTTCTGGGGCTGTATATTGGAACCGAGCTTGCTTCTTGTGCTGTATTTATGTACTGAGTGGTTCTGGGGCTGTATATTTTTACTGAGCTTGGTTCTGGGGCTGTATATATTTACCTTCTCTTGGTAAAAGTAGATGTTAAATCTACTTTTACCTCAAGATAAGGTAAATATATACAGTGAAAACTAAACCCAAAAAACCATGGAGGAATCTGTTTTTTCCAATTCACCCATTATATGGTACTTTAAATGGTGCCAATAAAAACTACAACTCCCGCAAAAAAATAAACCTCCACAGACCACTCCATTGATGTAAAAATAAAAAAGCTATAAATCTCTTAACCACTTTAGTGTCTTAAAGTATGTGCCGGATCTGTGGCCGCCTAAACAGAAATCTGCAAATATATACAGTACAGCGTCTTCAGAGTTCTTGGGGGGGGGGGGGGAGTTCTTGTTTAAGTGCCTGGGCCCATGGTACCCTTAATCCGCCCCTGGATTTCGCTAAGGGGTTAAATAAAGTATCAGGCTAGATTCACACGACCATGTTCGGTCCGTAAAGGACGGAACGTATTTCGGCCGCAAGTCCCGGACCGAACACACTGAAGGGAGCCGGGCTCCTAGCATCATAGCTATGTACGACGCTAGGAGTCCCTGCCTCGCTGCGGGACAACTGTCTCATACTGTAATCATGTTTTCAGTACGGGACAGTAGTTCCAGGGAGAGGCAGAGACTCCTAGCGTCTTAGCATCTGAATAAGGACCTCAGCTGAACATCTGTCTTTTTCATGTCAATTATTTCTCAAATGCATCTATTGTTGAGGGATTATCAAGCTTCATTTCACATGTTACATCTTCTCCAAGGGCTAATGAGTCAGGGAGTCAAACCAGCACAGAGTCCAGATAAGATCGAACAGCTTCTCACTGTAAATATGCTATATAGCTACATAATAATGATTCCCAAAGACTACTGTACACTACATTCAATTTCATATGGAGGCATACAGAGGTTTTTTTTAATCTGTTATATGGTAATTCAAGAAGCATTTACACAGAATCTAACTGCAGTGTTCTCAGAATATTTGTGTAAGACACAGAGGCGCTATACTGCAGTACATGAAGTGCCTATGGCTTTGTAGTAGATTTTCGTAGGGACTCTGTGTACTGCTGTACAGGCTAAGCCACTCTCACATCACGTATGTGAGATCTGATCTGCAGTACATAATTTTAGATCAAAAGGGAAATGGATTGCAGCAGAAGGGAGAGGTGAAGCATTTCCTAAGAAAATATTTGAAAACGTTTCCCCATTCCCTTGTGCAATATTCATTCCATTCATGGCCAGCCTTGGATACGTTCGACCAGTGCAGTTGCGCAGGGCGCCAGCCGCCACACTACAAGAGGGGCGCCAGCGGGTGTGTGTATCCCCACGCCGTTGCAACTACCAGCGGGGATACACACACTAACTGCAGTCGCCTTTCCACCCTGGTGCTTCTTAACTTAGTGGCCGTCGCTACCACTGTAGCTGCCATAGCGGCTGCTAGCGGTGACACCGGGCATGCGGGCGGTGGCGCCGCTAGCAGCCGCTGCGGCTGCTATAGCGGTAGCGACTGCACTATAGCAGAGCAGGGAGGTATCTACTAGCACCGCTGTAGCTCCCTGAAGGAGCGGAATCCCCATGTGGCCGGGGATTCCGCTCCCGGAGCGCTGCTTGATGTCTCTGTCCATATATGGACAGTGACATCAGGGGAAACTCCAGAAGCGGAATCCCCGGTCACAGCGTTGCAGACGCTATGACCGGGCATTGCACTCCAGGAGAAGCCAATGACGTCATGGACACAGACGACAGGAGCTTCTCCTGGAGTGGAATCGACTGTCACAGCGTCAGCAATGCTGTGGACGGGGATTCAGCTTCAGGAGTTTCCCCTGATGTCACTGTCCATATATGGACAAAGACATCAAGCAGCGCTCCAGGAGCGGAATCCCCGGCCACATGGGGATTCCGCTCCTTCAAGGAGCTACAGTTGCGCTATCTATACTGGAAGGAGTTGGGGGGGGGGGGGGGTTTATCTACAAGGGGGCTGTGGGCTGTGTGGCACTACCTACAAAAAAGGACAACTGTGCAGGAGCACACCAAATACCCAGCTTTCCCAGCTGTCAAATAAATGTGTGGAAATAAACTAAGATATAACTTTTATTTAATCTAGCTAAAAGGATGAATCCTTTAGCTAAACTAAATAAAAGTTATATCTTAGTTTATTTCCACACATTTATTTGATAGCTGGGAAAGCTGGGTATTTTGTGTGCTCCTGCACAGTTGTCCTTTTTTGAATGTCTATTGCCCGCCAGCAATCATGGTCAATTCGTAGTCCTTGCACTACAAGGCGGCTGTGGGCAGTGTGGCACTACCAACCAGGGGGCAGTGTGGCACTACCAACCAGGGGGCAGTGTAGCACTACCAACCAGGGGGCAGTGTGGCACTACCAACCAGGGGGCTGTGGGGCACTACCAACCAGGGGGCTGTGGGGCACTACCAACCAGGGGGCTGTGTGGCACTATCAACCAGGGGTCTGTGGGCTGTGTGGCACTATCAACCAGGGGGCTGTGAGCTGTGTGGCACTACCAACCAGGGTGCAGTGTGGCACTACCAACCAGGGGGCTGTGGGGCACTACCAACCAGGGGGCAGTGGGGCACTACCAACCAGGGGGCTGTGGGGCACTACCAACCAGGGGGCTGTGTGGCACTATCAACCAGGGGGCTGTGGGCTGTGTGGCACTATCAACAAGGGGGCTGTGGGCTGTGGCACTACCAACCAGGGGGCTTTTGGGCACTACCAACCAGGGGGCTGTGGGCTGTGTGGCACTACCTACCAGGGGGCTGTGGGCTGTGTGGCACTACCAACCAGGGGGCTGTGTTCTGTGCGGCACTCCCTACCAGGGGGCTGTGTGGCACTCCCTACCAGGGGGCTGTGCGGCACTCCCTACCAGGGGGCTGTGCGGCACTCCATAGCTGTATTTATGTATTGAGCTTGTTTCTGGTGCTGTATTTACATATTGAGCTTGGTTCTGGCACTGTATGTACTGAGCTTGGTTTTTGTTCTGTATTTATGTACTGAGCTTGGTTCTGGAGTTATATATATGTACTAAGCTTTGTTCTGGTGCTGTATATATGTGCTGAGCTTGGTTCTGGCACTACATATGTACGGAGCTTGGTTCTGGCACTACATATGTACTGAGCTTGGTTCTGGTGTTGTTTGTGTGTGTGTGAGTGTGTGTATATATATATATATATATATACACACACACATATATATATGCTGCTGTATATATTTAATGAGCTTGGTTCTGGAGATATATATATGTACTGAGCTTTGTTCTGGTGCTGTATATATGTACTAATCGTGGTTCTGGAGTTATATATATGTACTGAGCTTGGTTCTGGCACTGTATTTATGTGCTGAGCTTGGTTATGCTGCTGTATATATTTAATGAGCTTGGTTCTAGAGTTATATATATGTACTGAGCTTGCATCTGGTACTGTATATATGTACTGAGCTTGCTTCTGGTGCTGTATTTATGTACAGAGCTTGGTTCTGGGGCTGTATATATGTACTGAGCTTGCTTCTGGTGCTGTATATATGTGCTGAGCTTGGTTCTGGGGCTGTATATAGGAACCGAGCTTGCTTCTTGTGCTGTATTTATGTACTGAGTGGTTCTGGGGCTGTATATTTTCTACTGAACTTGGTTCTGGGTCTGTATATTTTTACTGAGCTTGGTTCTGGGGCTGTATATATTTACCTTCTCTTGGTAAAAGTAGATGTTAAATCTACTTTTACCTCAAGATAAGGTAAATATATACAGTGAAAACTAAACCCAAAAAACCATGGAGGAATCTGTTTTTTACAATTCACCCATTATATGGTACTTTAAATGGTGCCAATAAAAACTACAACTCCCGCAAAAAAATAAACCTCCACAGACCACTCCATTGATGTAAAAATAAAAAAGCTAAATAATCTCGTTTACCTCTGTAATCTCACGAGATTTCGTTTCCCTTGCTAGAAATCTCAAAGAAAAGAGTCAGAAGTGTCAGGATTCTGAATACACATGACGTCCAGGCTGGATGATCATGTGTATTCATTATCAGGACACTTGATTAACGTTAATCTCTGTTTATGTGGCTGCACATCACTCCTGTGTAAATGAATGTAGAGGAGTGTATGATGCTGACTGGTCACTGATTGGGCGTGTTTACGTGTATGACGCTGACCAGTTAAAAACACAATACACGCCCAGTTGGACATAACAAAAAAAAAATAATTGCCCAGTTGTCCATTTCAAACCTCATTTGCATATATATAAAATAGCTCATAACTTGGCCAAAAATGAACGTTTTAAAAAAAAAACAAAAAAAACGTTACCGTTATCTACATTGCAGCGCCGATCACATGCAATAGGAGATAGGGATTTGAGAATCTGGTGACAGAGCCTCTTTAATGTCCAAAAAGACGACAGAAACAGCCGAGCGCTACCCGCTGGATAGGTGATAAATGTTAATTGTGGGAAAACCCCTTTAATTCCAAGGGGCAAAGTTGTCCGACTTAGAGACCACTATAACAGCTTGACATAGTAATAAAGCTAATTTATAGATTATATACCTATCAAACTTTATAGCCCTTTTCACTTTATTCTGGAGCACTGGGCAAGGCGGAAGTTTATGGGGTTGTCAGAGTTTAAGAAATTAAAAATCGTTCCATGTTAATTTACAACAACTAGCTTTATGATTCTGAATGTTCATAATAATTTCCCAGTTTAAATGATCAACTGTAGAAGTAATGTTCAATGTTGGTGAAAATTGATTGTCCATACATAAAATGTATTAGCATACTGGGTAAGAAAAGAAAATAGATTTAGGCCAGAATCACAAACTTCTGATGCAGTTTTTGGAACAGTGGACACAAAAGAAAGGAGATGCATCAGTCTTTTCTTTATATCTTTGCTTCCTTTTGTATCCACTTCTCGCTTTGGCTCAAAAAAATGAACCTAAAACTTCATAAAAATCTGTGTGCGCGATCCTGTTCTTAGAATTTTAAAAATACTTTTTTCTCTTACAGTTTCAATAATCGGCAAATCATAATTATTTTTGATTCTCTTGGCAAACCTTCATAATCACTTGAAATTGCCCCTTTCGAGGATTCAGTAAATCTATTCCAGTCTATAACAATTTTTGACAAATATTTCTAAACTTCAAGCTGTAAAATAATTCTATTGATAGTGTTTGCACATAGAACAGCATATGATCTGGATTGCTACTTGTAGCGTATAGGGCCTCAGCATCTGATTAATGACCTCAATTGAACATCTGTCTGGTTGGAGTCAATTATTTCTCAAGTGCATCTATTGTTGTGGGATTATGAAGCCTCATTTCACATGTTACATCTTCTCTGAGGGCTAATGATCTGTTTACTACACTCCAATGTTTGGGAGTCAGGCCAGCGACAATAGTCCTGATGTCTCAACTAAGACTGGAATGATTACAAGACCTAATAACTATTCACTGTAAATATGTATATTCCATGTCATATATCTCAGATTGAAAGCTCCACAACTAGCATGTACATCTATTTACATACAAAGTGACACAACCACACAGACTTTTATCATCTCTATGCTTTGACCTACCTTGTCCATTATCTAGTAAATGCTAGAATCACATGACCTGTACATTGTAATCTCTAGTATAGAACAATAGAAGCAGAGGGCCTGCACAGAGTGTTGTGCTTCATGGCTAAATTATTAGCTATTAATGAATATTCACTGACTGTGTTGTGCTAGTAGCATCAGTACAGATGGCCAAGTCCTGCCTGGGCAGCATCACGTAAACGTTCCAGAAGATACATGCTGTACACTAGCAGATTTGATATATTTCCCAGAATCCTAGCATATAGTTCCCAGGGTGGTAATGAGCTGGTATGGGAGCTTAGGGACGCCTGCCCACCTGCCACCATCTGTTTAGCCCCCTACATACACTATATAAGTGCTGGACTTTTGTAGACAGAATGTTAAAATTATTAATGAAGGTATCTGGTCCACTGTGAGTTTACTAAGCAGTGGCTGATGTCTTATCAGTGAAAAGGATCTAGAAAATTCACATTTATAGGCTAGACTTGTGAACCAAGGAGTCTCGTACAGAAATATCTGAGGATCTTCATGATGTTTTAAGGCTTTTCTAGCTGTGCTGTTTATCTCTAAACTCCAGTTAAGGACTTCTCTGTTTGGTTGAAGAGATGAAGTCTGCTTCAACGACTGATGGAGATTCCACTGATGACTGCCAGGTACAATGTAAGGGTACCCCAAGATGCCCACTCAGGAGTATGCCAGCCAGAGTGGAAGGGTTAACAAAGAGGAGAGTGGCTGCTAATGCCAGGGAGAGGAGGAGGATGCAAGGACTGAACACAGCTTTTGATAGCCTAAGGAAAGTGGTGCCACAATGGGGAGAGGACAAGAAGCTCTCCAAGTATGAGACTCTACAGATGGCCCTCAGTTACATCATGGCTCTGAACAGGATCCTTTCAGAGGCAGAGAGATACAGAGACGAGGAGGACTGGTCTACAATTCATCACTATGAACAATTTCACCAAGAACACTATCAGAACTACCTGGAACTTGGGTCTCCAGATGCATGTGATCACTTCCTAACAGAATCATTTTCCCACTAAACCAAAGGCTTGACAATTCTTTACAAACAAAACAATTGAACTTCGCAGGATGAAAATGCAAGTATACAGTGATACATGTGATGAAAACATTGTTTTAGAGGCAAGGAACCGGTACTATAGGAAACTTTCAGCATCGTTTGTGTCTTCATGAAAAGATTTTCTTTCCCCTAATAAACTTGTCTTAGAGATAAGTTGGAAATACTTATGTAATTGACTTAAAATGTAATGTAAAATAGTTTTACTGTAAAGCTTGTAACTTATATTGCGACTTGTATTTTTACATAAATTTTTCTAAAATTGCACTTTTACGCAGTAGGACTGTAGAACTTTCTAGGCTATGACTGCAATAATAGTAAGTTACAATGTAACAGCTGTTAAGGAATATTTGTCACAATACTAGGTTATTTTACACCAACTGACATTCTAAATGATACCTGTTTTTTTTTGTTTTTTTTGTGCACAAATAAAGATTTGGTTACACATTTCTTTATACTTTGCTTGCTTTTTTATGTAAAGAAAATGATAACTAAACTAGGGTGTAATGTTATTTGTTATTCACTAGTGTACATTATAATAGTTTTATACTTTAGTAGCCTGCTAAATGTGCTCTGACTTGCTATTTTAATGGCAATAATTCCAGACACTAAAATCAAGTTTTGTCAATAGATATGTATTTTCTTTCACAGACCTTCTAGGTCACAGAGCGCCGGAATGCTGTGGTACAGTATGTGCCATCAATTATTAGGGTCCTAACCATAATGAAGTTGGTCAACAGTACTTTGCTTTTCCTGACATCTCCGCAGAGTTAGGCCTTATGCGTACAGCGGTATTATAAAACGGAGCTATAATAGGGCTTTTATTTTAGTGCATGGGTCTTTACTGTACCTACATATGTTTCTGATTTCATACAGAGACATACAGACTAATCCAACAGAAAAATAATTGTGGCATGTTTCAGCGGATGCTTGTAGGGGAGAATAGCCCCTACATATGGCACCAGATTTAGCCTGTACAACAGCACACGGAAGCTGTATTGCTCTGTACTAGAGAGCCTTCATCGAACACACACAGTGCCACCTGATCGAACACACGCAGAGTTCTGCGGCTTCGTAACCACCATATGGTTCTTAGTACAGCATAACATTGTGTTACAGTTATTCTCCCCTAATACGGCATCTGATGGAACATGGTGTCATTTTCTCTGTTGTATTCACACAGAATTAGACAGAAATTTATTTATTTTTCTCTGTATGAAATTAGGGTATACAGAGGTATACAACGCTGACGTCTATGGGTGCCACATTTCCATACAAGCTGCTTGTACAGAGCCATTAGATGGTAATGTGCATGATACTTAAATCCTGGAGAGAAATTGTTTTGTGATTCAGGGTAAATTAAAGCAATTTTGATAAATTTAGTTCTGAGCATTTCGTTTGCATAAAGAAACATATTTAAGGTGTAAAGCTTTTAAATGAGGGGGAAAAAATAAAAAAAACTGTAGATTGGGGTTAAAATAATGTTGTTAGAGGACCACAGCGTAGCAAGTTACATAGACTAATGGGCTCAAGTGGCATTCCCTCCCCTCCGCTACTGTAGACTACTTGACAACAGCTCGTGTGCCATCCTTAGGGTATGTTCACACGGCAGCCTCCGTTACGGCTGAAATTACGGAGCGGTTTTCAGGAGAAAACCGCTCCGGAATTTCAGATGTAATGGCATGTGCAGGCGCTTTTCGCTGCGTCAATTACGGAGGTAATTGGAGCCGTTTTTCCATGCAGTCAAGGGAAAACGGCTCCAATTAGGTCTCACGAAGTGACAGGTACTTCTTTGACGCGGGCGTCTTTTTTACGCGCCGTCTTTTGACAGCGGGGCGTAAAAAAAAAATGACCGTCGGCACAGAACATCGTAAAACTCATTCAAATGAATGGCCAGATGTTTGCTGCCGCTTTGGAGCCGTATTTTCGGACGTAATTCGGGGCTAAAACGCCCGAATTACGTCAGTAAATAGGGTGTGTGAACCCAGCCTTACTCTTCGCTCTGCATGTTTCATTGTAGCTCAGAGACCGAAATAAAACACATCTCAGGTTTTGGGGGCAGGGGGATCATATGTGATTATTATGTGGTTACTAGTTAGTGGTGTAAAAAAAATACATGTCAAAGTATTTTACAAGAAGCAGTGCAGATTTCTATTGAAACAGATTTAGGAACATTGTCTTAACTGTTTCTTTAAATTAAAAACTTACCAAAACCCAGAACTGACATTGTTTTTGCTGCAGTTTTCTTTGTCGCTACGGGGCAGTTCTCAACAGCAGCACTATCTATCACCCAGGCTCCTGAAAGTGTGAACCCTGCCTTAAAGTGGAGAGAGTTTTACTTTACGTGATAAACAAAAACAGGGATTTCCCTGCAACTTTCAATAGTAATAGTAACAAAAATATTAACGCAGAATAAGTACGGTCGTTGCATAGAAACCAGATCATCATGAAATGAGTCTAAAAATATGCACTATGTTGCCACTTTATTCCAGAATAATCTTTGTTTCCTCTTAATATAGACAAGCATTGAAGGATTTAAATACTGGGAGATGGCACAAATAACTTAAAGCATCTACAGTGTCAGTCTCACTACATAACAGTGAATCCGGTAAATACAAATGATAAACGGTTTAATATTAATAGAACATCTATTGATCTTTATACTGTCTAAGAACATAAATAATTAAATAGGGTCCTACAGATCAAACAGCTCACACTGTCAGTGACACATCTACCCAGATCTGTGTGTATTACTGATGCGCACAAGTTATACAAATGACAAATATGCTTTTACCCCTTTTCACGATTCGGCTGGGCAATGGTGCCTACCTGGCCCACTTATCAATAAAAAGTTTAAATACTTTCCACATTGGTATTATTTGACATGGGCAGAAAACGTAATAGGTTATTTAAAAAAATGAAAAATTATTTGTAAACTTTCCGGCATTAATTTCTTCACAGTTTTATTTTTACTGTAGCTAGTTGAATTCACAGCTCCTCACTCTCTACCACATCACGGACTCGTGACAAAAAACTCAGTGGCGTTTCTGGGTAAGAGTTGAGAATATCCATGCTTGGAGCAGAGAATGTTGAGTAGCGATAAGAAGCAGGACGAATCTTTTTAATTGGCTGAGGAATTTGTTGGTGCCACTGAGCTATAAAAGATAAGAAAATGTAACCATATGAGTTTGATATATTATAAATGTCAACATATTGACTGAATGCACTGATGTCGACACTACGTGTGTTAATTTACGGACACAACTACATGGATGGAAAATTCAAAAAGTTAAGAGGTATCTACAGTATTGCAAACACACAAAGAATGGCGTATCCTGCAGAACATGTGTGTATTTGTCCTGCAGCTCTCACCGGTGTATCCTGCAGTGTATATGTACATCAGGATGCCTAGCAGTAGCAACTATTTCATGTGGAGTGGATGATGTTGTGCAGTTTTGCTGCTGTAGCCCATTCACTTCAAGTATTAAAAGGGTTCTCAGTAAAGACTTTCATGGCATTTTGTTTGAATTTTTATGGCATATCCTATTTGTGGAGGTCTGACCTTTGTGAAACCCGTTGTTAATGGTTGACCATGCGGCCACAGAAAAAGGGGAACGGTGTTGTCAGGGGATGAAGTGGCATTGCGCTATCCTAGCAACACTGCCACTTCATTCTAGTGAACGCCGGGAGTCAAAGAACTGTAACCTAGTGATATGCCATCAATGTCTTTACTGAGAAACCCCTGTAAGGTATTATATGTATGCATAGACGTGTTGTAATGTATGACTATTCAGAACACACTGGATATTTTCAGGGTTTTTTTCCCATTACTCTCTGCATGTACAGATAGCAGGAGATCAACAGTTCCTGACCATGTATGCATGCCTTTACTGATTCAATGGCTGCCACATGATTAGATACTCAGATAACAGGTGCATTGTACATAAGTGGCAGTGGGTGTACACCATTCACAGTAAAGTAATATCTGTATATTACATTTGCACTGACCTGTTATACCTTAAATTAGTGTGGCGAGAGCAGAGTACACCATTTATTGCAGTCTATTTGGTTAGATGTAAACTACACCTGTGCATTATTTAACAAACCTAAAGCATCTTAAAACTTTTAGGATATAAAGAGGTTGACAAGGATTGTACAAACATAGTTGTTTTCTTTTGAAATCAGCACCACACCTGTCCACCGGTTGTGTGTGGTAGTACAGCTCAGTCCCATTCACTTTAAAGGATAACTAAACCTTTAAAAGATTTTTTTGACATGTCATAGTCTAGTGACATGTCAGAAGTTTTGATCGATCTGGGTCCGAGCACGGAGACCCCCACCTATCGCTAAAAGGAAGCAGAAGCGCTTGGGTGAGCGCTGTGATGCTTAGGGTACGTTCACAAGGCTTATTTTCAGAGTTTTTTTGGGCCATAAATGCCCTGAAAAACGGCTGAAAAAAACCAAAGCTGAACGCCTCCAAACAATTGCCTATTAATTTCAATGGGCAAAACGGCGTTTCGTTAAGTTTTTTTTACGAGACCATTTGTTAAAACGGCGCATAAAAAAAAGCCCCGTAAAAACAAGTGCATGTCACTTCTTGAGCTTATTTTGGAGCCGTTCGAAAAACAGCACCAAAAACGTCCCTAAAAAAAGCTTGATGCTTTAAAAACGGTTGAAAATCAGAGGCTGTTTTCCCTTTTAAACAGCTCCGTAATTTATAGCTGTTTTGCGTGTGAACATACCCTTAGTTTCTGATCGGCTTTCCTCGGAAAGCTGAGCAAATGTTGTATGGGCTCGTAGACTTTCTATCCGAGAAAAGCCAATCAGAAACTAAGTGACACAGCACTCACCCGAGCGCTTCTGCAGCTTCGTTTTAGCAATCGGTGGGGGTCTCAGTGTTTGGAGCCCCCACAAATCAAAACTTCAGACATGTCACTATGACACGTCAAAAGTTTTTAAAAGTTTAGTTACCCTTGAATGGAGCTGAGCTGCAATACCAGACCTAACCCATGGACAGTGATGTTTTTGGAAGACAACAGTCATGTTTTTCTGAACCTGGAAAAACCCTGCTTTGTTGTCTTTCTGTTATTGAAGTTCAGTGTGTTGCCTGCACATAAACCTACCATATATGTCGAGTCTAGCTGTACATGATACAATTCCAGCCTCATTCTTTGCGGACAATGTATACCATCCGGCATCTTCTTTCTTGGCTGGCTGGATTAGGAGACATACATATCCAGTGGTATCCTGATGTATACTGAAAAATGTAAACAAAGCATTCAAACTATGATTAAAAAAAAATATACAAATATAGGTAATTGTGACTATACTAAAAATCCTGCCACAGACTAAAAAGATTGCACATATTTCAAATTTCACTTTGTTAGGAGGTGCTGACCAACTCTGTCTTTTGATTGATACTTTTGGGGGTGGTGACTGCTTTCATCAGGGTCGTGCACTCCTCCCATCTGTCCAAGGCTGTTTTTAATTAATATAGTATAAAGCTGGTTCATATCTATCTTCAATACATTTTGTAGGCCTAGGCCCAAGAGAGAGAGGTAAGTCTCCTGCAGTACAAGTATAATGTTTAGTATATGGACACATGTAGATGATTTTTTTTTTCAACTGTACGAAATAGCATAGTAGACTGCGGTAGTCCATAAAGAGGCATCCACTAAAATAGTATACCACACGGTATGCCTTTTTTTTTTTTCTATAGGCGGCGTATGCCACTGTATCTCTATACAGTGGCATAAGTCAGAGATATATCAGGAAATCTTCCCGACGTAGTTAGATCCAGAATTATTTGGACAGTGACACAATCTTCATGATTTGGGCTCTGCTGCCACCACATTGGATTTGAAATGAAACAACTGAGATGCAATTGAAGTGTAGACTTTCAGGTTTAATTCAAGGGGTTGAACAAAAATATCCTGTGAAACGTGTAGGAATTGCAACCATTTTTCTACACATCCTCCTCATTTCAGGGGCTCAAAAGTAATTGGACAAAATTAACATTACCGTAAATAAAATGTTTGAGAATCCTTTGCAGGCAATGACTGTCTGAAGTCTGGAACCCATGGACATCACCATACGCTGGGTTTACTCCTTTGTGATGCTTTGCCCGGTCTTTACTGTAGCTGTCTTCAGTTGTTGCTTGTTTGTGGGTCTTTCTGCCTTAAGTTTTGTGTTAAGCAAATGAAATGCAGCTCGATCGGGTTGAGATCTGGTCATTGACTTGGCCATTGCAGAATATTCCACTTCTTTGCCTTAAAAAAACTCCTGGGTTGCTTTCGCAGTATGTTTTGGGTCATTGTCCATCTGTACTGTGAAGCGACGTCCAATCAACCTTGCTGCATTCTGTTTAATCTGAGCAGAAAGTAAATCCCTGAACACTTCAGAATTCATCCGGCTGCTTCTGTCTTCAGTCACATCATCAATAAATACTAATGACCCAGTGCCTTTGGCAGCCATGCATGCCCATGCCATCACACAACATCCTCTGTAAAACATGGTGGAGGCAGTGTGCTTTGGATCATGAGCCATTCCAAGCCTTCTCAATACTTTCTTCCTCCCATCATTCTGGTACAGGTTAATTTTAGTTTCATGCTGTTCCAGAACTGGGCAGCTTCTTTAGATGTTTGGCAAAGTCGAATCTGGGCTTTATATTTTTGAGGCTGATTAATGGTTTGCACCTTGTGGTGACCCCTCTGTATTTGCTCTCATGAAGTCTTCTCTTTATGGTAGACTTAGATACTGATACACCTACTTCTAGGAGAGTGTTCTCCACTTGGGTAGATGTTGTGAAGGGCTTTTTCTTCACCATGGAAAGGATTCTGTGATCATCCACCACTGTTGTCTTCCGTGGATGTCCAGGCCTTTTGGAGTTCACGAGATCACCAGTGCGCTCTGTTTTTTTTTAAGAATGTACCAAACTGTTGATTTAGCCATTCCTAACATTTGTTCTATCTCTCTGATGGATTTCTCCAGACTAATGATGGTCTGTTTCACTTGCAGTGAGAGCTCATTTGACCTCAGGTTGTGGGTTCACAGCAACAGCTTCCAAATGCAAATTCCACACCTGGAATCAACTCCAGACCTTTTACCTGCTTAATTGATGATGGATTAACGAGTGAATAGCCCACGCATTCCATTAAATAGCTTTTGAGGTAATTGTTCAATTACCTTTGGTCCCTTCAAAAAGAGGCAACTACATATTAAAGAGCTGTAATTCCTAAACCCTTCCTCAAATTAGGATGTGAATAACCTCAAATTAAAGCTGAGAGTCTGCACTTTAAGCTCATATCGATTATATAACTGTATATTCAATAGGTTTTGGTAAACCGCTAAAATGACAAATCTTGTCACTGTCCAAATAATTCTGGACCTAACTGTATATAGCTCAGACATACACTGCGACAAACCAAACATAAAAATCAAACAGCAGTTAGCTAATCATTCATACATCAGATGATGCACACAATTCCCCCAAAAACATGAAAGATGGCATTGATCATTAGTCTTACAATGGGGCCATGCATGTACGAACTTTTCAAGCATTGACTTGTGGATGTAAGAAAATAAAACATGCGCATACAAACGATCATATGTGATCAGCTAACAATACCATACACTTTCCATGGCAGAAAATAAATCCAATTTGACTAGCCAACTTTTCAGCAGATAACCTGCAGGTGTTTATGTAATATACCCACATGTCTATCAGCAAAACTGTTAATATTTTGACAATTTTTATCTAATTTGTATGGGCAGCTTTTTCTATTCCCAGCTACTTCATTGTCTTACAAATGGTTATCATTACCTTAAAATGCAGGCAGCAAACAACCTCTAACCTCTCTTCACATCTCCAGCAGCCGAACCCCTGCAGTATGTATCGATTGAGGCCGTTTTTGATCTGCAATGCTGAATACAGGCCGACTAATATAGGTCATAGATGCATTCTCTATTTTATGAGAACTGTCCCCACTGCAGCACAAGGCAATGTTTGTTAGTACATGGCATCATCATCAGCAGCACAGTTAGTACAACACTTCAGAATACAGCACACCACGACTGGCAGCAGAGATGGCACGGCACCTTATTCTTGGCTTGTGGGGTGGAATGGATTCATTGTCTTTCTTCCAGTAAAAAACTGGAGGAGGCATCCCAACAACTCGACTTTCCAACCTGACTGGGTGACCCTCTGGTACACCACAGTTCTGCAACTTCTCCAAAAATATTGGTGGCTTCTTCACTTCCTTTGCTAAAGAAGTTTAAAAAAATTAAAAATCAATATCTGGTAGATAGACAAGAATAATTAATTGTACAGTATTTCCAGAAATGTCATTTGTTCTGAATCGGTGTCTGTGAATTGATCATAAATATCCACGTTTATTTAACATAAAACATAACTAGAAACCTACCCATCACTGTCAGCTCCAGGCTAAATGAATTTTGTCCTGTTTTATTCGTAGCAATACAAGTGTAAGTCCCGGCATCAGCTCGCGAAAGGGGATCCATAAGAAGTGAATGGACTCCATTCTCTCTGACCAGCATTTTGTGGGTGGCATCTGTTTTAACGGGTATTCCATTGAGAAGCCACATGATGTCTGGTGTTGGTAGACCACTGACCTGTTTGTACATGTCATAAGGAAATATAAGAATTAAAAATTCTCAGTTCCTAACGCCCTTAAATCCCATTATTGTTTTATAGGATCAGACTGCAATTCACATACAGAAATAGCACAGCCCGGGTTGTCATTTCAGTTCTTTGTGCTACATTTTTTTTTTACGCATCTCAATAATGCAGAGTTAATATAGCTCATCTGCAGTTCTTTCTAAAACTACTATCTACAGAAAATACTACAACTAAATACGATATCAATTATATGAACGGTTAAGTCCCATGATCCACAAATTAATTTACTGTTATAATTTGAGCCATTTTGGAAAGCAGGGTTTTAAATGAATGGGTTTCTTGTGTTATTTATGCATGCTTTTATATATATAGTAATACAACAAATTACGTTTTCCTAAAAAGTATGTAGACTTTTGCAGCCAATTCTTTTTGCTTTGACACAACTTTGCAAGTAGCCTAGAGGAAATAATTCTAAGCTCCTATGCAGACTTGCCCCCCATGGTTAGTCTGAAAACACACCCTGTGAGTAGTTTGATCCTGCAGTAATCTGTTACTCACTACTGTCTGTATGTTAGCACAAAAAGGAGACAGAGGAAGCGGAGTAACACATGACTGCAGGATCAGACTACACATTAGATACAGTGATATTTTATCTACTTTCTTATATCGTACCTTACAGTCCAGCCTGCACAAGCGCCCTTCATGTGCCACCATGTCTCCAGGAGCTTGGAGGAAGTATGGCCGGAAGAATCTGTCTTGTACTGATTCACTCTCCACTTCTGGCACACGAGGTCTTGTTCTGGAAAATACAAATTATTTTAGCACCAAGAAAATTAATTAAAGAAATGTTGGTCTTTCTCTTAAAGAAGACTTGTCACCTCTCCTGACATGTTTGTTCTAGTAAATAATTGTGTTCCCTAGGAAAAAACTATTCTGGAGCATTTTTGTTAGACTATGTTGTGCTGTTCCTCTGTCATTCCCGGTCACAATTTATGAATAATCGACAACTGGGTGGTACCAGTTCGGGGAGTATCCCAATACAGACTGACAATGTCCAGGCAGTGCTGACAGAGTGAGACTGTGTAGGGACACACCCTTATGACAAGGGGAATAGGAACACCCAGTTGTCAATTTATTGATAAATTTCTAGGAGTAATAACAGAGGATTGACAAGTTCTAGGAAAAGATGCAGTGTTTTAAGAAAAGATGCTCTAGAGCAGGGGTCTCAAGCACGCGGCCCCTGGGGCTGTCATCTGCGGCCCGCGGGACACAGAGCCGCTAGTATCGGCTCTGCTCCGAGACTCTGGAATTCCCTGACATCGCTGTCCACATATGAACAGCGATGTCTGGGGCTTCCCCAGAGCCGGAGTCCCGGGCAGAGCGCTAGTACAGGCTCTGCTCTGGGACTCTGTGGAATTCCCTGACATCGCTGCCGATATATGGACAGTGTGTCAGGGTCTTCCCCAGAAGTCCCGGGCAGAGCACTAGTATCGCCTCTGCTCCGGGACTCTGTCCATATATGGGCAGCGATGTCAGGGAATTCCACAGAGTCCCGGAGCAGAGGCGATACTAGCGCTCTGCCCGGGACTCCGCTCTGGGGAAGACCCTGACACACTGTCCATATATGGGCAGCGATGTCAGGGAATTCCACAGTGTGTCAGGGTCTTCCCCAGAGCGGAGTCCCGGACAGAGCGCTAGTACAGGCTCTGCTCCGGGACTCTGTGGAATTCCCTGACATCGCTGCCCATATATGGACAGTGTGTCAGGGTCTTCCCCAGAGCGGAGTCCCGGGCAGAGCGCTAGTATCGGCTCTGCTCCGGGACTCTGTGGAATTCCCTTACATCGCTGTCCATGTTTGGACACACGATGTCTGGGGCTTCCCCAGAGCCGGAGTCCCGTGCAGAGCGCTAGTATAGGCTCTGCTCTGGGGAAGCCTCTGGCATCGCTGTCCATACATCGACAATGATGTCAGGGGCTTCCCCAGAGCAGGAGTCCCAGTGATGTCAGGAGCACAGCTGGAGTCCCAGGAAGAGCCTACTAGCGCTCTGACCGGGACTCCAGCTCTGGGGTTGCCCCTGACATCTCTGTCCATATATGGACAGTGATGTCAGGAGCAGAGTTGGAATTCCTGGCTGCACTCACAACTCTACTATTATATCATGTACTTTACTCCAGTCACATCCAGAACTGCAGTCACCACTCTACTGTAACATGTTATACTCCAGTCACATCCAGAGCTGCACTCACAACTCTACTGTAACATCATGTACTATACTCCAGAGACATCCACAGCTACACTCACAACTCTACTGCAAGATCAGTAGATGCAGATGCAAACATCTTGTCTTATACTCCAAACAAATCCAGAGCTCCAGTCACAACTCTACTATTATATAATGTGCTATACTCCAGTCACATCCAGAGCTGCAGTCACAACTGTACTGTAACATCAGGTCCCATACTCCAAACAAATCCAGAGCTGCAGTCACAAATCTACTGTAGTTCGAGTGCTAGAAGCGGTTCTACTCTGGGACTCCAGCTCTTGGCAAGACCCTGACATCACTGTGGTAGCATCTGCGGAGGGCACTGTGGCCTTATCTAGGGGTGTGTTGCATCATCTACAGAGGGCACTGCGGCAGCATCCACAGAGGGCACTGCGGCAGCATCCACAGAGGGCACTGCGGCAGCATCCACAGAGGGCACTGCGGCAGCATCCACAGAGGGCACTGCGGCAGCATCCACAGAGGGCACAGCGGCAGCATCCGAGGGCACAGCGGCAGCATCCACCGAGGGCACAGCGGCAGCATCCACCGAGGGCACAGCGGCAGCATCCACCGAGGGCACTGCGGCAGCATCCACCGAGGGCACTGCGGCAGCATCCACCGAGGGCACTGCGGCACTATCTAAAAAGGGGCTGCCCAATCTTGACACGTGTGTTTGCCAAACGCTGCTAACTGAGCCGCCGGACTGCATTTAGCGACACTTAAAGGGAATGTGTTGCCAGCAAAACATGGTTTTTTTTTTTTAATTAAACATTTAGTGTGTAGGTGATTAAACATTGTTCAAATTTTTTTTATTTATTTCACGAGTCAGGAAATATTATAAATTAGATTCTAATTTATAATTTTTTCCAGTGCTGGTCACTAGATGGAGCTATTCCCAAAATTGCAGCATTGCATGTGGTAAAGCAACCACATTGCTTTTTGCTGCATAATTTGGGAAAAAAGCACTCGCTCTAGTGAGCTTTGAGAATCCCCCCCTCCTTTATCCTGGCTAGTGCCGGGATAAACGAGGGGATTGAACGGTCTAACCTCCTACACTGTGTGTCGCCATTTTTTGAGCTAACACACAGTGTAGTAAGTTTACATACAGTAGTAAACACACACAAACACGAACATACATAGAAATCTCTTACCTGCTCCTGCCGCCGCGGCTCCCTCCGGCCTCCGCTCCGTCTGCTGCCGCTGGTCCAAGTGCACAAGTCCGGAAGCCGCGACCGGAAGTAGTAATCTTACTGTCCGGCCACGACTTCCGGTCCACAGGAAAATGGCGCCGGACGGCGCGCATTTCAAATTGGACTGTGTGGGAGCGGCGCATGCGCCGTTCCCACACAGACGGCGTACACAGAACTGGATGGGACGGGCCCCGTTCGCAGTCCCTATGGGACTGTGGCTGCCGTATTCCATGTCTGTATGTGTCGTTAATCGACACATACAGAAATGGAAAAAAAAATGGCAGCCCCCATAGGGAAGAAAAAGTTAAAAAATAGAAAAAAGTAACACACAAACACACAAATAAATAAAAACGTTTTTAATAAAACACTAACATAAAACTGACATGAAAATTTTTTTTGTGGTGACACTGTTCCTTTAAACTGGAAAACTGGATTGTTGAAATAAGCGCGTGGAGAAATATCTCAAATTTTAAACCTAGCGGTATTATTATAGTAATGTAGTATTATTATTATAGTAATATAGTGTTATTGTAGTTCAAATAACTGATTAATAATAATATTGTATTGTATCAAATTTGAAAGTAATGCGGCCCGTCAACGTCCCATTTTTTCTATATGCGGCCCACTTACCCGGCCGAGTTTGAGACCCCTGCTCTGGAGTTTTTTTTTTTCATGGGAAGTGCAAGTAATTACTAAAACAGGCATGTCAGGAGAGGTGACAGGTTCTCTAATAAAAAAAAGAGTAAGGAAGGCACAATTCTTACACACAGATGAAGAAGAATGTGATACATTATCACACCATTTATGGACTGGTCAGATACTAGTAGAAAGGCCAAGCAATAATTGGGTATTAGATGTAAAAGGATTGTCTGTCTAATTAAATTATATATTTCAGTTTAGCTGATAGTAGAGGGTAATGGTGTGGGGGTCTCTAATGGTAGGTATCACCCCCATCAGGTGTTTGTGTCAGGAAATCAGGAGATTATTTATTCTAACAAAGACAAACGCCAAAAAAGAGAAATTACCTATGAGAGAGCACTGTGGGAATAGAGCGCGGACGCAGCGGTGCTGACTGCACAAGTAAATGACCAGAACAGCTGATTCTTCCCTGTAAAACAAAGCTGCATTACAAAGCTGCATATTATATGTACATTACAGATTCATCATATTATTTCTTCTCATTTTTGGTAGAGGCAGAGTAATCAATATCTGCTTGTCGTATGTCGGTATGTTATACAGTTGTATATATAAACAACGCTATTAAAGTAATTTATTTGTATACCTTATGTCCAAATTTCAGTTTCTAAATATTATGCAATGTTAAATACTTTTGTGTCAAAAAACACAAAAGTATTGTAGGTATGATACCTTTGTTGGCTAACGAGAAAAAATATATATGCAAGCTTTCAGAGCACACAGGCTCCTTCAGGCAAGTTTACAAATGAATGACTTGGAAAAAACACAACATTTTAGGCTTCGTTCACATCTGCGTCAGGGCTCCGTTCCGACGTTCCGTCTGAGCTAACGGAGCCCCGACTGACACAAACGGAAACCATAAGTTTCCGTTTCCATCACCATTGATTTCAATGGTGACGTATCCGGTGCCAATGGTTTCCATTTGTCTCAGTTGTGTAAGGGTTCCGTAGTTTTGACTGAATGAATAGCGTAGTAGACTACGCTATTGATTACGCCAAAATGACGGAACCCTTGCACAACGGAGACAAACGGAAACCATTTGCACCGGATCAGTCACCATTAAAATCAATGGTCATGGAAACGGAAACTTATGGTTTCCGTTTGTGTCAGTCAGGGCTCAGACGGAACGGAGTCCTGACGGAGATGTAAACGAAGCCTAAAATGTTACACAAAGACCATTTGTACATGAGATGATACATCATTAAGATAAGCCGGGGCAATAAAACTGAGGTTATAGGGGTGATGATTTAGGATTAAGGGATCTGGAGTCAATCTGTTGGGGAATGTGACGTGCTTCCATGTAGTGGCTCATAAATTCAGGTGTTCGATTGAGGCCTTGTGTCAATGACTGGAATTTTATCATCAGTTTGAGTTCCCTAATTTTTCTCTCTCTGTCGTTCTTAAAATGACCCTTCAGTATTAGGACCTTTAAATCTGCCAAACTGTGGTCTGGTCCAGAGAGGTGTTTTCCCACGGGTGTATCCACCTCCTGTTTTATTGTATGTCTGTGAAGATTCATCCTGTTGTAGTTTTTGTTTTGTTTCTCCAATGTAGATTCCTTTACTGATGCACCTTGTACACAGGATCATGTACACTACATTGGAGGATGTACAGGAGAATGTGCCAGTGATTTTATTATGTCGGCAGCGCATCTCCCTGTTTTTACACAGGGAGAAGTGATGCCGACACCGATAATATTTAACTTTTTTTAAATTATACGACCAGCAGTTGATCGAATGTTTGCTCCTTTATCTGCTATACGCTGCCCTTTTTACACAGGGCAATTATCGGCAACTAGCGTTATATTAGCGCTCGTCTACCCGATAATCGTCCTTTGTAAAACCCCCTTAACATCTTAAATGTTGTGGTTTTTCCAAGTCATTCATTTGCAAAACTTGCCTAACGAAGGAGCCTGTGTGCTCTGAAAGCTTGCATATAGATTTTTTCTTGTTAGCCAATAAAGGTATCATACCTACAATACTTTTGTCTTTTTTGACACAAAAGTATTTAACATTGCATAATATTTTTAGAAACTGAAATTTGGACATAAGGTATACAAATAAAATTAGTCTAATAGCGAAGTATTTAACATTGCATATTGTTTCTGGCTAACACGGTACTACACTATTTTTTTTACTGCAGTTCCTAAATAGCAAAGTAAATCTGTAAAATTCACAACCTGTTAAATTACTGAAATGATTATATAATTATTTAGTATAAATTGGCAGATAATCATTTATGTTTGTTATTTGTCTATTGATATTAAATTGTAACTAATATAAATGAAGATGTTATTTATTCAAAAAGGTATTCAATAAAGTTAAAGGCCATGTGCACTTTTACACCCATAAAAATGGAGCAACTTTGCAACTAGTCTGAAGTAAAAATGTCCTACCATTTTCTGTTTACAGCTCCTATACAGGCATATGTGTCTTCATTTTTACAGACTACAAACAAACCCTGTGTAGGCTGCAGTCATCTTTTAACATGGTCATATACATTAGATTAAAGGGGTTATCCAGGGATTTTATCCATTGGCTTTAATGGGTCCCGTCAGGGTGTCCATGGTTTTACCAGAAACAATAGTGCAGCATGCTGTGCTATTGTTTCCGGTAATCTCTGCCAGATCTGCAACACAGGCCCCTAACGGAGCCTCCAATGCAGATGTGAACGAGGTCTAACGCCATTCCTACCAACCTTCCCGGATTCCGGGGCGATGTCCCGTTGTCAACTGTATCTGCATCGCCAGGACGCAGATACAATTGAACCTGGGAACAGTCAGCTCCTTGCTACAGCATTAGTACAGAGCAGAGGAAGCTCCTCCGCTTGTCAGGACTCCCCGGGCACATCGCTATTTTAAGCACTTAAGTGGGGAAGCCCTTGATGTAACTGTCCATATATGGTGTCACAAACTGTGGACCCACTGGGCTGTACCGCCGTAGCGAGATAGCAGCTGGCCAACAGAGTACCAAGTCAATATATAAATAGTCCAAGCACAAAAGTACCTGTAGTAGTTCAGACAATAGCAACGGCTAGGCAAAGATGGAACCTTGACAGCAGACACCAGACGTGATGTAACACAGCAGGCGGAACCGGTGGCACAACACGACTCAAACAGGTTTAAGGCACAGGAACAAATAGCACGGGATACAGGGTACAGGTAGCAGGGACTGGGAACAACAGGAACAGGATAACACTAAGGGACCATTTGCAAGACTAACATAGGAAAACACAACAACGCTCAGGCAATGAGCAAAGCTGCAGGGCCTTTCTTATAGTCCAGGTTGATAATGGGCTAATTAATGATAATTCCCATGTGCGCGCACTGGCCCTTTAAGGCCGGGCACAAGCATGCACGTGCACCCTCCGAAACACAGCGGACTGGAGCGGAAGTGAACACTGGCATCTCCTGGGGAGATGCGGGCCAGCGCTCACAGATCCATGGCTGTGGCCGACGGGGGTGAGTAAACCAGATGGTCTGCGGCCATGGACGCTACAGTATCCCCCCTCTTACGCCCCTATTCTTGGGGCCAGAGTCAGAGAGGAACTTCTTAATGAGGGCAGGGGCATTGAGGTTCTCTTCTGGCTCCCAGGACCTCTCCTCTGGACCAAACCCCTTCCAATCCACCAAGTAAAAAGTTCCGCCTCCTAGTTTTTTTTACGTCCAGGGAGCAACTGCAGAACTAGGCGTTTATGTGTAGTGGTTGAGGACCACAGGCTTCAGGGGGGACACGTGAAAGGAGTTGGGGATCCTGAGGGTAGGAGGCAGCCGAAGCTTGTAGGAGACCGGATTGATTTGCTGTAGGATCTCAAAGGGTCCGAGGAACCTGGTAGCAAACGTGTACGAATGTACCTTTAGACGGATATTCCTTGAGAACAGCCAGACTTTAGTACCCGGAAGATACGAGGAGGATCTCTTCTTCAAGTATCCGCCTTTCGCTTCATGCGGTCGACCGCCAGCAGAATGTAGGACCTGGTTTGCGGCCAGATCTGTAGAAAGTCCCTGAATGCAGAGTCAGCTGCGGGCACCTGAGACATGGCTGAACCAGGAAGAGGAATTTGTGGATGTTGGCCGCAGAAAACGAAGAACAGTGTAGAAGCAGTGGACTCACTTGTGTGGTTGTTGTATGAGAACTTGGCCCAAGGAAGAAGCTGTACCCAGTCATAATGCTGCATGGAGATGAAGAGTCGTAGATAATTCTCCATTATCTGGTTAATCCTCTCGACTTGACCATTGGACTGGGGATGGTAGGCTGAGGAAAAGTCCAACTTCACATCCAGGAGTTTACAGAGGGCTCTCGAGAATTTCGAGGTAAACTGAACCCCCCGATCAGACACGATATGAAGAGGCAAGCCATGCAAGCGGAAGATGTGTTGGATGAAGAGGTTAGCCAGGCAAGAAGCAGTTGGGAGGCCGGTCAGCAGAACAAAATGAGCCATTTTTGAGAACCAGTCCACCACCACCCAGACCGTATTGCATCCAGCAGAGGAAGCAAGGTCTGGGACAAAGTCCATTGCTATATGCTGCCAGTGAGCATTGTGCACAAGCATAGGTTGGAGCAGACCAGCAGGCTTGGAGTGAGCAACATTGTTGGCAGCGCACACAGTGCAGGACGAGACAAAGTCCACAATATCTTTGGGCAGCTTGGGCCACCATAAATGACGGGCAATCGGATCTCGGGTTTTCAGAGCACCAGCGTGCCCAGCCAGTTTTAGCTGTGCCCCCAGAGAAGGATTCTCCTCCTGGCTGCCAGGCGCACAAAAGTCCTCCCAGGAGGGATGTCTCTAACTTGCAGAGGATTAACAGAAATAATACAGGACGTATAAATGATACTTTGCGGAGACTCCACGGTGTCCTCTGTTTCGAACGACTTGGACAAGGCATCGGCCCTCACATTTTTGTCAGCAGGATGGTAGTGGAGCACGAACTGGAACCGGGCAAAGAACAGCGACCACCTGGCTTGACGGGGGTTCAGCCGTTGGGCCGGCTGGAGGTAGGTGAGGTTCTTGTGGTCGGTATATATCAGGATGGGTGAGCTTTGCCCTCTAGTAGATGTCTCCACTCCTCCAGAGTCAATTTGATGGCCAGTAACTCCCGGTCCCCAATAGAGTAATTGTGCTCTGCATGAGGAAAAAGTCTAGAATAATAGCCACATACCACTGCCTTCACTTTGCAACCTCTCTGGAACAGAAGTGCACCTGTGCACAACATTTTTACCTTCCCTTTTCCCGTCCCTTGGTTGAACTTGATGGACATGTGTCTTTTTTCATCCGTACTAACTATGTAACCAACAGAGGAAGCATCCACTTCCAACGAAAACCGTCGAGATACATCAGGATGATGGAGGGTTGAGGTTGACATGAAGGCACTCTTAAGACTTTTAAATACAGATTCTGCCTCTGGAGTCCACACCTTGGTTTTCATATCTTTTTTTGGTGAGAGTAGAGATGGGAGTGGTCAGTGAAGAGTCGTTTGGGATAAACGGCCGACGAGGAGGATTTTTGTATGAAACCCCTCTCCAAATTCTCCTTGATATAGGCCGACATAGACGGAGTCTCTGGCAAGGAGAGTGGGTACCAATCCACGAGGAGGGGACGCATTAGGAGCCAGTTCAATAGGGCAGTCATAAGCCCGGTGTGGGGGCAGCGTCTCAGCCTCCTTTGTGCTGAAGACATCTGCAAACAGAGTCATGAGGAGGTAACCCTGCCAACGACTGAGGCAGAGGAGGCTGGGCTAGATGGATCTGCAACAGACAGCGATTGAGGTACTTGGAACCCCATTGGAGAACCTCTCCAGAATCCCAGGACTGGGGCATGTAGTCGAAGCCAAGGCAGGCCCAGCAGCACAGGGTTGACGGCTTTGGGCAGGACAAGAAATGAATGGCTCCAACTTGGAGCTCTGAATAAAGGGCTCCAACTTGGAGCTTCAGTGGTTTGGTCTCAGATACAATAGGATCGGGCAGAGGCAGGTACTCCTGTGTAATGGAGTTCACCGCCAGGAGAAGTTGGTCTTGTCTTGCCCGAAGGTCTCGTAGGTCTGCCTGTATGGCTTGTGGCGTCGTCATGGTCTTGGGTTCACCAGCCGGGTCCATTGCCTGAGCGTAGTGTCACGAACTGTGGGTATGTGGACCCACTGGGCCGTACCGCCGTAGCAGGATAGCAGCTGGCCAACAGAGTACCAAGTCAATATATAAACAGTCCAAGCACAAGGGTACCTGTAGTAGTTCAGACAGTAGCAACGGATAGGCACAGCAGACACCAGACAATGGTGTAACACAACAGATGGAACTGGTGGCACAACACGACTCCAACAGGTTTAAGGCACAGGAACAAATAGCACGGGAACAGGATAACACTAAGGGACCATTTGCAAGACTAACATAGAAAAACACAACAACAACAACACTCAGGCAATGGGCAAAGGGGCAGGGCCCTTCTTATAGTCCAGGGTGATAATGGTTTAATTAATGATAATTCCCATGTGTCACGCTGGCCCTTTAAGGTCGGCCATGAGCATGTGCGCGCACCCTATGGGACACAGCGGACCAGAGAGGAAGTGAGCGCTGGCGTCTCCTGGGGAGATGTGGGCCCAGCGCTCACAGATCCATGGCTGTGGCCACCGGGGATGAGTAAACCCGACGGTCCGTGACCATGGACGCTACATATGTACAGCGATGTCAGTGGCTCCTGTTGGAGCGGAATCCCCTGCCAGAGCGTTGCCGACACTCTGGACAGGGATTGCGCTCCTAAAGGAAACCCCTAAGGTCACTGTCCATATATGGACAGTGACGTCAAGAGCTACTCCTGGAGCGCAATCCCATGCCAGAGTGTTGCCGTCGCTCTGGCCAGGCTTTCTGCTCCAAGAGGGAACGCCTGACGTCACTGTCCAAATATGGTGCGGTTATTTCTTTCCTGACTTTGACATATATCTCAAATTTGGGTGTCGTCAGTGGCTCCTCCAAGAGCCAAATCCCCTGCATGAGCGTTGCCGACGTTCTGGCCGGTGCTTCCGCTCCTAGAGTGAACCCCAGACGTCACTGTCCATAGATGGAAAGTGACATCAGGGGCTCCTCCTGGAGCGAAATCCCCGGCCATAGTGTGCTCTGGCTGGGGATTCCGCTCCTAGAGGGAGTCTAAATGGCACTATCTACAGGGAGGGTGGTGCTATCTTCAAGGCGGGTATGGCACTATCTACATGGGCACTGTTGCACTATATTGGGGCACTATCTACAGGGGACACTGTGGCACTATCTACATGGGCACTGTGTGTGGCACTACATGGGCACTGGCACTAGGGGCAGCTGTGGGGGCATTTTACTGTATGGGTCAGCTATGGGGGCATTATACTGTATGGGGCAGCTATGGGGGCATTATACTGTATGGGGCAGCTATGGGGGCATTATACTATATGGGGGGGAAGATATAGGTGCATTATAATGTATGGTGGCAGCTAAGGAGGCATTATACTGTATGGGGGCAGCTATGGCGCATTATACTGTATAGGGCATCTATGGGGGGCATTATACTATATGGGGGAAGATATAGGGGCATTAAGATGTATGGGGCAGCCGTGGGGGCATTATACTGTATGGAGCAGCTGTGGAGGCATTATACTGTATGGGGGAAGCTATGGGCCATTATACTGTATGGGGCAGCTATGGGGCATTCTACTGTATAAGGGAAGCTATGTGGGGCAGATATGGGGCATTATACTGTATGGCGGCATATGTGTGGGCATTATACTGTATGGGTGCATCTTTGGGGGCATTATACTGTATGGCGGCAGCTAGAGGGCATTATACTGTGTGGGGGCAGCTGTTTGCCATTATGCAATTGGAGGCATGGCTTAAAAAGAAACACATTGCTACTTCGGTTGTCCCTCTTTGCAATACTTGAAAGTTGGGAGGTATGCCTAACTCTACATTGCCTGGATTCAGTGTACTCCCCATATAATGAATCACGTATAATTTTATTTGAGTGGAAACTTTGAAATCTTTATTCTTCCCTGAACTAATTAAACCTTTTTACCCCCTAATTTGTAATTATGCGGATCTGTAAAATGTCAAGCCTTATCTTATTGAGCCACAAAGACATAAATTCTCCCATACGTTACTTGTATTACGCTAATAAAAAGTATTAGATAATAAATATCCTGTTAACCTATATTTGCATCCTTTCGATTTTTTTTATTAATGGACTTTTGCTGATATCCCTGCATACTAGCCATGAGTACCATGCATGATATATACAAATATTGTAAACTGCATATGATTATCCCTAATTGAATTTAGAAATACTGGCCAGTATGATGCTTGTATTGTGTGTACTAGGTATGGATTTGTAAGGGAGATGGAGATGTACAATGTGTTCAATATGGGGATTTTTCCATCATTTCTATATATTTTTTTACATTTTGTAATACATTTCAGTTTTTACTTATAGTATACTTTTGGTCTGAGTGATTATTATAAACTCAAGAGATTGTCCTGTGTGTTTTTCTAGATAGGAAAGCGCCATTTATTAATCAATGTGTGTAATATGGACAGGTAGTGTAATGGTTTCACTATACAGTAGTTTGTTTCTGTTTTTTTGATCTACTAAAATTGCATGTGACAACAGTACCACCTAGTGGCCATATTAAGACAGTTTATAACAAAATTATAAATATGTGTCACTCAAGGGTGTACATGTCAAAGAGGCAGTCTATGCAGCTGTTATAGGGTCCTTAGAGAGAGGGGTACAGCCCTGGTTTGTCCCATCCCCTTTGCTACTAGGTAGTAAGACATGTACATGACTTCCCTCAGCCCAAAATTTTATGTAAAGGACATGGAAGAGGAAACAAGGAAAGCATCAACAGGCCCTTCTGCCCAGGGTGGTACCATAATTTGATGTGGGGAGATTTTAAATTCTTGCTATGGGGTCTCCTCCCTTCCATGTAATGCCTAAATAAATAAAAAAAAAAAAAAAGATTTTTGATTCTGCGACACTTGAGGAGGAATAGCGCGTAGGCACTGTATAATGAACTTTTGCTATCAAAAGTTTTTTTTACAGGGCCTGTGCACTATTCCTCCTTGAGAACTGGCTTCATAAAAAAAAAGTATGTATTTTTTTTGGTTACTATTAGTCTTCGTTGAGCATCTACCCTTGATGTCGGCGGAAAAAAAGAGTTGAGGAACTACATTAACTTTATACCATAGTGTTGCATCTATCACAGCCCAGCTTATTCAGATGAGCCTCGCTCTACAGGGGAGCCAGGTCAGTGCGAAATCTGCTTTGAAAATAAAGTCCTAGAGAGCAGCGTTATCTTCACTCCCCCTTTTCTTTTTTTCTCCGGTTTTAACGGTACTGTGTACGCCACTTATGTCACTTCTTTGGTCTTTTCATTAATACAGTGAAATCTTACAATTGTCAGGCACAGGTCTAGATATTTCAGACCGTGCAACTAGAATGGTTACCTGTGGATTTGCAGCCATAATTGTATAGTTTCCATCATCATCATTGGTGGCAGATTCGATATGCAACAAGCACGTTCCATCTGCTTCTCTCTTCATTTTACAATGCTCATTCTTCTTTGAAATCTGCTTTCCATCTTTAAACCAATAGACCTAAAACATATAGCATGTGAGCCAAAATCAGTCCCCAGATATTCATAAAGTGCAGTGTTATCGAATGGATGGAAAGGGTTATTGTATATCTGTAAATATACACGTTACTAGTTCATATCCAAATTGAATGAAATCTGTCATACAGGCATATCAGAAATTATTATTATTGGGGGTTCAGGCGTTGAGTCCCGATTGGGCACTAGAACAAGGACTGTTGCATTTCTCTTAGGGCAATGCCCATTACGTCCAGGGGTTTGTTGGGCCAAAACCTAAGCAAATCAATTTACCACAAAGTGTGATGCCAGTCTTTCTTAGGAGTATTTGATTCTAAAAGCATCTTGGTAACATTCCCTATTCCCCATGAATAAAATAGCTGCCTGTCGTGTTTATTACGGATGGGAACATATTTAATGTTGCTTCATGCAGCGAAATCACAAACCTTAGGTATAGGTATTCCAACAACTTTACACGTAAACGTGACAGATGTTCCTTCTACGACACGGAAATGTTTGAGTCTACGATCAAATATTGGTGCAATGCACTTTCCCGTGGGGATCTCATCATGTTGGATTTCATCATCAGATTCATCAACTGGGGTACGCTCCAAGCGAAACTCTATCTCATTCATCAACCTCTGTTCAAAGTTGGATATCTTGTATTCCTGAAAATATTACAATATTAATCAATACTACTAATTATTGTTTTGCAGTCAACACAATGTCCTACATTTATTAATAATGGTACATTTTGCACCAATGAAAGGGTAGTTGGATAAAACGAGTGAGAGAAATCTGGTTTATTTAGAATTGTTTGACTGAACTTATTTTTGCATCTGCTATAAGCAGAAGTACATTTGCACCACTATCTTGTGCCTTTTTTCACCTCTAAAAAGTATATTTATAGCTTGACCACGCCCACTTTCCTCATCTGTTTTGGAGTGAGATGAGAAATGTCGCAAATTTTAGTGCAAATTTGGCACAATTTTTGATAAGAATAATAAATGGTTACCAATGACGTAAAAATCTAGCAAGAGTAACGTTGATAAAAACACACATATTAAATCTCAACAGGGATCAGGAGCTTGTGAAAGCTAAATATAAAAAAAAAAGTATATTTACTATATCTAGCACATACCTGCTGCCATGCTACAGGTAAGTCTTCTCTCATTGACAGCTTCTTTTCTAATTCCCGCACAACTTGATCCTTGCTTTCTTGTATTTGATCCTGTGAACTAAACCGCACTGACTTTAAATATTTCTTTGGTGTTCCTGTAAAAGGTCTGGAAGAGAGACGATATAGATTGCAGTGGGTATCTGTGTAACCAGTGAATGAATGTATAAAAAAAAGCATTGTTGGATCAGGTTATATCAGGGCGTACGGACATTTATTTTATCCGGCACCGTCTCATTAGATATTTGGGGGTTGTAATCCATAATCTGGTGGATTAGTATAGTATTTATTTAATGTCATTTGGGGAAAGAAACAGAATCATTCCTTTTTAGATCTATAGACCAGATATAGAATATGCTTTACTTAATCTTTTAGAGAAGTTAGTGAAGTTCTTAACCACACCACTATTGCACCGGGCCATGTCCATACAGGGCAGTTTTGTGCATTTTTGAGGATTTATTTTTTTTGTTCGCAAAGGCCTGAAATGGATCTTAAAGACAATCTGTCAGGACTCCTATGCTATCTTTTTTGAGGGCAGCATCGGATAAGGGGAATATAATGAGCTCGGGGATATTTAGTTTTTTTGTGATTTTATTCAGTATTTTCATGTAAAAAGCTTTTTATACGCTGCCAAGACTCATAGAAAAAGCCTGTGAGTCCTATCCCCCTGCCCAAACACAGTGATTGACAGCTTTTCCTCTATAAGTTTGTATGCAGGAGGGGCTGTCAGAGGAAAAGCTCTCAATCACTGTGTGTGGGCGGGGGGAGCAGGACCCAAAGGCTCTCTCTGAGTCTTGGCAAATGAAATTAAAATACTGATTTAAATCACAGAAAACTATATCTCCTCGAGGTCATGAACTACCCATCAGCTAGGGTAGTGTAGAAGACCTGACAGATTCGCTTTAAAGAGAGGGAAAATTATAAAAGGAAAGACTTATTACTTCATCTTTTCCAATCCTAGTAAAAACTTTAAAAAAAAACAAATAATTACATTGTGTTAACCTTTTTAAAAAATATTAAGGCAGTCTCGCCATTGGACCAAATTAGATTTACAGAAATCATAACATTGGCAGGGTAATAGAAATGTCCTCGCTTAACTTACCCCAGCTTATCTAATCTATAAACTAAACCTTTAGTTTTAATAGGAACGTACCTGCACAAATCATGGTATTCCCATACCTAAAATGATGGTCTCATAAAAACAACCCATTTTTTTTTTTTTTTAAAGAAGTCATCCGGGTTATTGAACCAGTGTCACTTGAATAGGACAGTGGTGCAATACCTACAAATCAAATGGTGCACGCAAGTACGAACGAGGAGGAGAACCATGTAAACAATGAAGAGTGTCGCGGCCCCTTCAAACAGATGATCGGTGGGGGTGCTGACAGTCGGACCCCCACCGATTTAATATTGATGGCCTATGCTAAGGATAAACTAGAAACAGATAAAACAGACACGGCGCCAGATTGTGCAAATAAAACGATAAAAACCAAGGGGCAAAGGGATGGAAATTTGCTCACCTAGGGTCGTGGACACCGGTTAGGATGTCGTAAACGTATGAGAGCTGCTGCCAGGTCCGTGCACAAACAAAGCAAGTTTGTTGTCAAGAGATAATGTAAATCCAACAGAGAAAAAGGGGACCAAACGGCGCTGCTCAGGAAGGATGTCAGATGAGAGGAGATTGTAAATAAATAATAAATTTATTAGGAGTAAGGTAGGCTACGCGTTTCGACGCCGGACCGGCGTCTTCATCAGGCCAATGCATACAGTGCGATATTTGCTTCTTTATATACATGGAGGAATTGACAAAAGGTTGGCTAAGAAATTAGTGAAAAAAACCGCCAACATAGGCGGGTCAGAGGTCACACACAGCGTTTGCCTGATGTTTACAAACATATTCTAAAATTTACATAAAAACATACAAATGTAATGACATAAATGTATTAAAAGATGTCTCTAAGGAGAAAAACACAAAATGAACCTTGTATGGAACGTGGGCATTTCTAAGGAGAATATGTATCTAAAGGACGGCCGGTGACACGCAGAGTTTGAACCGCACAACAGTTCAACATGTAGGAAATGAGCCGCACGATGGAACGCAACGAGCAGGGTCGATTTGTGAATGAATGGACTATAGAACACACCAGACCGCAAACAGTAGGTCACGTGGGGCATGGAAGGGGACCGCAAAACATCTGGGACATTCGCCGCAATATTGGGCCGCAAGACTGCAAAGGCGATTGGACCGGAGCAGAGTACGTAATTAAAAAGTTTTTTCAAGTTGCTTAAAAGTAATGTCAGAAATGTGTATTTCGGACCGTAATAATATAAACTTAATGTGTTTGTTTGATGGGTGTGTAAATAGAAACATAAAAACCGTGATGATGAGATTATATATATATATATATATATATATATATATATATATATAAAATTATATATATATAGTGCGCGGAAGGTACTGTGATGAATGGGAAAAAAACCTGAGGGTGTAAACATACTACCATTGGATAGCCAAAAACTTTTGGAAGCATGACAGGGACATGAAGCATTTTAATCTAAGGACGTTTCTATGAGGTCATTCAGGCCATTTGGGTGCAGGGTCTCCAATTTGAAGATCCAAAAATTCTCTCTCTGTTTGAGTTTTACAAACCTATTGGGGGTATCCGCTGGGATCTGTTCGATCGGGGTAACAACTAAATCATCAAAACTACAGTTATGTTTGAGGGCACAATGACGTGACACACTCTGTTTTAAAAAACCTTGCTTGACATTGGATCTATGTTTATTAATTCGGTTTCTTAACGTTTGGGTGGTACGACCTACGTATTGCAGGTTACATATACACTGCAGGAGGTACACAACATAAGTGCTGCCACAATCTAAATGACTTTTGATAGGATAGTATATATTGGTTTTTAAGGAGTAAAATTGTATAGATTTCTTTGCGATATTTTTACAGCACAAGCACCTAGCATGATTACATGAGAACAATTTTTTCTTATCCTCCGATATTGTCCAAACGGGACATTTTTCAGCCATGGTGTGTGGTGTGCACTTTTAAAATCCAAATAACTATTTACATCCACACTTTTAAAATGGGTGCTAGTAGAAAAATGGTTCCCATTATTTTTAATGGTTATGTCTAAAAAATCAATGGTGGTAGCTGAATAAGTATGTGTAAAAGTGAGGCCAAATGTATTTTTGTTTAAAAGATCAATAAAAGCATTGGCAGCAGATATGTCCCCTCTCCAGATAAAAAACAGATCATCGATATAACGTTTATAGTAAATAATATGGTTTGTGAATATATGTTCGTTCAGGATAAAAGATTCCTCAAAAGACCCCATATAGAGGTTTGCATATGATGGTGCAAAGCGGGTCCCCATCGCGCAACCCTTAATCTGTTTATAAAAGACGTCCTCAAAAGTAAAAACATTATGTGTTAAAATAAAATCGATACAGTCGATAATAAAAGTGCACACCACACACCATGGCTGAAAAATGTCCCGTTTGGACAATATCGGAGGATAAGAAAAAATTGTTCTGATGATGTTAGTTTTGATAAAGAATGCAAGATTCTCAATAAGAGGTTCGTAGAAAAAGGCTTCCCTAGGAGCCTAATCAAGGGTGCAGAGATAAGAGCAAGAGGCATGACCCAATCTGAATGTATTAAAAAATCAATACCGGCCAATACTGATGTTGTTGAAAAAACTATAAAAAATAAATATAATAAACAGAATGTAAATTTCATCACCTCATTTAACAAAAGTAGCAAGAATATTATGTCCATTTTTAGAAGACATTGGCACGTTTTAACCAACGACCCTTTTTTAAAAACACTACTCCCTGCGAAACCTTTAATCACCTTTAGAAGAGCGAAAACTTTGAAGAATTTATTAGCCCCCAGCAGGCTACATAGTAACAAAAAGAAGGCTGTGAATCTTTCAACGCAAAATGGCTCTTTTTCATGTAATCATGCTAGGTGCTTGTGCTGTAAAAATATCGCAAAGAAATCTATACAATTTTACTCCTTAAAAACCAATATATACTATCCTATCAAAAGTCATTTAGATTGTGGCAGCACTTATGTTGTGTACCTCCTGCAGTGTACATGTAACCTGCAATACGTAGGTCGTACCACCCAAACGTTAAGAAACCGAATTAATAAACATAGATCCAATGTCAAGCAAGGTTTTTTAAAACAGAGTGTGTCACGTCATTGTGCCCTCAAACATAACTGTAGTTTTGATGATTTAGTTGTTACCCCGATCGAACAGATCCCAGCGGATAGGTTTGTAAAACTCAAACAGAGAGAGAATTTTTGGATCTTCAAATTGGAGACCCTGCACCCAAATGGCCTGAATGACCTCATAGAAACGTCCTTAGATTAAAATGCTTCATGTCCCTGTCATGCTTCCAAAAGTTTTTGGCTATCCAATGGTAGTATGTTTACACCCTCAGGTTTTTTTCCCATTCATCACAGTACCTTCCGCGCACTATATATATATAATTTTATATATATATATATATATATATATATATATATAATCTCATCATCACGGTTTTTATGTTTCTATTTACACACCCATCAAACAAACACATTAAGTTTATATTATTACGGTCCGAAATACACATTTCTGACATTACTTTTAAGCAACTTGAAAAAACTTTTTAATTACGTACTCTGCTCCGGTCCAATCGCCTTTGCAGTCTTGCGGCCCAATATTGCGGCGAATGTCCCAGATGTTTTGCGGTCCCCTTCCATGCCCCACGTGACCTACTGTTTGCGGTCTGGTGTGTTCTATAGTCCATTCATTCACAAATCGACCCTGCTCGTTGCGTTCCATCGTGCGGCTCATTTCCTACATGTTGAACTGTTGTGCGGTTCAAACTCTGCGTGTCACCGGCCGTCCTTTAGATACATATTCTCCTTAGAAATGCCCACGTTCCATACAAGGTTCATTTTGTGTTTTTCTCCTTAGAGACATCTTTTAATACATTTATGTCATTACATTTGTATGTTTTTATGTAAATTTTAGAATATGTTTGTAAACATCAGGCAAACGCTGTGTGTGACCTCTGACCCGCCTATGTTGGCGGTTTTTTTCACTAATTTCTTAGCCAACCTTTTGTCAATTCCTCCATGTATATAAAGAAGCAAATATCGCACTGTATGCATTGGCCTGATGAAGACGCCGGTCCGGCGTCGAAACGCGTAGCCTACCTTACTCCTAATAAATTTATTATTTATTTACAATCTCCTCTCATCTGACATCCTTCCTGAGCAGCGCCGTTTGGTCCCCTTTTTCTCTGTTGGATTTACATTATGCTAAGGATAGGCCACCAATTTTAATAACCCAGATAACCCCTTTAACCCAGAGTCATATGTACCAATAAATGGTACTAATAAAAACCACAGCTCGTGCCGCAAAAAATAAGCCCTCACATCACTCATTCGACAAAAAAGTAAAAAAAAGTTATGGCTTTCAGAATATGGAAAAAAATAAAAAAAAATTTATAACATAGTTTTTTCTTTGTAAAAGGAGTAAAACATTAAAAAACCTATATAATTTGGTATCGCCAATCATATTGGCCAGCAGAATAAAGTTAAGTTGTCGTTTTTACCGCACAGTGAAGTCGTAAAAACGAAGCTCAAAAGAAAATTCCACCCCACATTGAATTTTTTTTCCAATTTCCCAGTATATTGTATAGTACTTTAAATGGTACCAATAGAAGCTACAAGTCCTCCCGCAAAAACAAGCCTTTACACCACTCCATTGACAGAAAAAAATGGTTTGTACTTTAAGGGGTTAACTAGACTAATAAATGTATACACTGGTGCATAACAACAATAAGAAACTACGTTTTTCTATGTTAGTGGTCAACCTGTATCTTGGGGTTGATGGGTCTATAAATGTATAGATTTAGATCTAGACAATGTCTCTGAGGGACTTAAACAAGGACAGAACACAAGCAGGAGATGATGTCGTCATGAGAACCTACTGATCGGGCAGCCTCAGGCTCCGGACCTGTAACTTCTATTGACATAAGACACATTGAACACACCTCATGTTAATGGAACAAGTTAAATCTAACATGGGAAATACTCTACATAGTGACAAAATGTAAACAGTTACTTACGAGGAGCCACTCTTTGGAAGACCCATTGAATTTGTTACTGTAGGGGTAGATGATAGTGAAGGAAGAACAGAACTAAGAAATGCAACAGGATTCTGAATCCGTGGTGGAGAAATAGGGGATGATGGTACAGTTTGTGCTTGGAATTGGTTCCATCCAGGTTGTATAGGAGGTACCGAAGGTAATATGAATTCATTGACATTGTATAGAGGTTGTACAGTGGGGGCTGAAGGAAATGAAACAGAGGAAGAATTGGAAGTACTCTGTGTGCCTACTGCCCATGGTCTTGTCTGAGAAACAGTGTTAAGTGTCGAAACTGGATATGTATTTCCTGAATCAGAACTGGTCAGAAACTGTTGCGGCCGAGACAACATATAGGGTTCGGCAGTAGTAGATGAATCTTGTATGGCTAGGTTTGACAGGACATCTCTTCCCATGACATTAGGAGTTGATGGTTGAACTTGCTGCTCACTCATTACTTGATAATGAAGCTGTTGTAGTTTCAAAGCATCTCTGCAAAATACACGAGTGATTCATGAAATATTGTTGCAAACACATTATTGTGTACATATTCAGTGATTAGAACTATATATATATATATATATATATATATATATATATATATATATATATATATATATATATATATATATATATATGTGATCTAGAAATAGGACCAGTTAAACATGTCATGGCTACTTGTGCTACGGAGCATACAGAGGATGAAGTGACAACCAATCAATGCAAGAAACATGCTGAGAAGAAGTACCCAATTTCTTGACAGGTCATATAAATTATTTGTATTCAGGAGATACTTATAATGTACTCACCTTTCCGCGATCCACTGCCATCTGTACGTTCCTCCAGCCGCCGTCACAATGAGTCTTGCGGTGGGACTCTCAGGGATGCCAGCGGAACACATGCAGAGCACACTGTGACCCATTCAATCAAAGAGTGACGCACCATATTTAAAACGTCGACCCACTGGCATCAGTACCAGTATTATGTATTTATCTCTGAGTTAGGCTAGTTGTTTTCTTGGTTTTACTATTTTTATTTTGAACCTCTGATGGCTTGTTTGACTTGTCTTCACTTCTTCCTGTAGCACATACTCAGCTTTGCTAGGCCACTGTTACCAAATCCTTGGCTCATTTAAGTACTTTCCTGTTTTCCCAACACCAAACACCAGGGGAACAGTGGGGATTCCCTCATATACATTGGATGTTATGCGATAATGTTGGTAATTATCTAATATTTATATCCAGTTAAGTTATCCACACATTATAGGATATTGCTACTGGGGAGGGGGCTCCCACCTACACTGTCCCAGCATTGGTTTTAATATTGGGCACAGGTATAGCTAAATCAATAAATAAGGAATTGCAAATTGGTATAATTTTTACTGAGTATGTAAAATAAAATACCTTCAGAAAGAAAAAACTTGAGGTTGAAGTAACAGCAAAGTGCAGAGTTTAAATGAAGCAAACTTTGCATAAATTAATAGTATAAGCAAATAAGATAAATTCCAAAGTTTCTTATATCATAGAAAAATGGCCCTTACGCCACTTATGAGGCTCCTTTCCCACCATCCCTCCTAAAGACTGGTTTACACAGGCCAATGAGCATTTGAGCGTTTGTGTGAACACTTGTTCCCGATCATTGCCCTGTGTAATCGGCCAACAAATGAGGAAAAGCTTGTTCGTCGGCTGATCGCATTTGTTTTGCATCCCAACAAATCATCGCCGTTGGCAGCACATCTCCCTGTGTAAGCTACTGACCATGAGTAAACTGTATGGGGACCGGACGACTGTATTGACAATTTTTCGTACCCATGCAATTTACATCGGTCCATATAAAGGGACTTTAATTAAGCGCCTGTTATCGACCTGTTATTATCGGCGATTGGTGCTTGTTATGGGCCAAAATCTGCCCGTATAAACCAGCCTTAACTGCTCACTCACTGAATTTACTGCTAAATACGTCACCTCAAGACGAGACGGACTATCAGCTCACTAAGGGAGGAGGTTACAGCTGCCCATAGAAGTCTATGGAGAGGGAGGAGGGAGAAGAAGCAGGAAGAGAGAGAAAGAGAGAGACACACACACACACACACACACACACAGACACTGCTGCAGCTTCTGCTAAGTGTTTTATCTCACCCTAGTGCTGAATTCACAGCTACACTGCTCATTACTGCTATATAATCTCCTTCATGCTGCTGCTGCTGCTACAAAGAGCTTGGGGAGCAGAATGTTCTCCTCCCTATGTGTGCAGTGTATAAAAAACATGATTGTAGTTAGGCTCCACCAACTAGCTCAGGGAAAACTGAGAATTGGATATAGAGCCTGCAGAGGGAAAAACTGCTAAAATAAATGCAGGATACAAGTCATATAATGGTCAGAAATAGTGTTATTACTCAAGTACAGACATATGGCAGCTTATTCTGGAAAGCCACCTGAAAAGGTTAGGTACACTTTAAAAGAAAGAATGGAAAGATAGCTCTTTCTAAACTATAAATGGTTCTAATTGTTTGGAGAAATTAAAAAAAAAAAAGGTGTCAGAATACTTCACTTTTCCATCGTCGCATTCCAAGTGCTATAACTTTTTTATTTTTGCGTCGACATGGCTGTATAAGCAGTGCTGCACCCACCATGAGGCAAGGTGAGCTGACAGCCTCAGGCGGCGCAGCTGAGCCGAAAGTGGGGGGTGGCATTTTGAGCCAGGGACGGACTGGACCGGGGGGAGGGGGCTTATTTTACTTAGCAGACGTGCCACATGATGGGCACGTCTGTAAGAACACTCCTCCTCCTCCTCCTCTCTGACGTTGTACGCAGCACGTGCCGCCAGAGAGGAGCAGGTCTGCAGGAGGAGCGCTCTCTCCTCAAGCAAGATGACAAGTGACGAGACGCATGAGGTGAGCGGTGGACTGCTGTGAATACAAACTACCTCCTCTCTCTCTACCTTTCGTCTGAAGCAGTCGGAACAGAGAAGAGGGGCAGGGGAGAGTTCACAGCCTCAGCGTCTGCAGAGAGGAAGCTCCGTTTCTAGTCCTCCCCTGTGTCACTCTTCTGTGTCTCTTGTATCCCCTCGCTTCCCTCTCCTGCGTCCCCTTGCTTCCCTCTCCTGTGTCCCCTTGCTTCCCTCTCCTGTGTCCCCTTGCTTCCCTCTCCTCTGCCCCCCTCCTCTCGTGTGCTGGGTCCCCCTATTCTTCTAACAGACCAGCTACTTCTGCAGCCTGTTATATCTGCTGTCCTGGGATGGGACATGTTGTAAAGCCCCTGCTGCTTCAAGAGACTACATGAGAAATCCTACATAGAAGGTAAGTGTGTGTATGAGTGCGTAAATGTGTGTGTGTGTGTGTGTGTGTGTGTGTGTGTGTGGATATATATGATTCTCATCTATATATGAGACTGTCTGCATTAGAGATCCTACATAGAAGGTAAGTGTGTGTATGAGTGTGTAAATGTTTGTGTGTGTGTGTGGATATATATGATTCTCGTCTATATATGAGACTGTCTGCATTAGATATCCTACATAGAAGGGAAGTGTGTAAATGTGTGTGTGTGTGTGTGTGTGTGTGTGTGGATATATATGATTCTCATCTATATATGAGACTGTCTGCATTAGAGATCCTACATAGAAGGTAAGTGTGTGTATGAGTGTGTAAATGTGTGTGTGTGTGTGTGTGTGTGTGTGTATATATATATATATATGATTCTCGTCTATATATGAGACTGTCTGCATTAGATATCCTACATAGAAGGGAAGTGTGTGTATGACTGTGTAAATGTGTGTTTTATTTATATATATATATATATATATATATATGTATATTTATATATATATTTATGTGTGTATATATATATGTATATATAATCTGTGTATGTGGATATATATGATCCTCGTGTGCATATGATACTGTAAGGACATTCATACATTGTAGTTTTGCAGCAATAATTTAGAAACAGTTTTTGCTGTGCTTTTGTGTAAATAGTGGGAAAACTGATGTGTAGCGTATATAGTGTATATACTGGTATTGTGTGTGTAGACTGTGTAGCAGTATTGTGCGTAGTGTATGTTGCAATATTATAGGCAGTGGCGTAGCTATAGGGGTCGCAGCGGTCATAATTGCGACCGGCCCCGAAGCCAGGGGGCCCGCTGCCCCCCGCACCACATCAATAAAAAGTTACTATAGTAACTCGGGCCGCGGGCACCTGTTACTATAGTACTTGACAGTACTTACCTTCCTGGTTCCGGAATCACAGTGGAGATCCTGACGTCACAGCGCTGTGCGCAGCGCACAACATTGTGATCCTGGATAGAGTCAAGACAGAGCTTCCGCCGCGGCTGAAGAGGAGGGTAAGATTAATATCCCTGTCTGCTGAAGCTGATTGGTGGGGTCCGACTCCCGGGAGCCGGCCAATCAGCTGTTTTGAAGGGGCCGCAGCACTCGTGCGACAGCTGCTTCCCCTTCATTCCGGTCACTGGTTTACACTGTGAATCCGTGTCGGCAATTCAGTGTGAGCGAGTAAGGGAAATGAAGGGGAAGCAGCTCTCGTACGAGTGCTGCGGCCCCTTCAAAACAGCTGATTGGCGGGTCCCGGGAGACTGACCCCAACACATCAGCTATTGATGGCCTATCCTGAGGATAGGCCATCAATGTTTAGGGACTGGACAAGTCCTTTAAGCCTACGATGTAGCAGCCTTAGAGCGGCCATGAGACAGGATCACAGATTGTGTGATGCTGTCTGCTGGGCCCTGTATCTAAGCCAATCACATGGTAGGCTTAGATACATGGCCCATGTGTGATCCTGTCTGATGGGCCCTGTATTACTGTATAAGATTACTGTCAGCTGGACCCTGTATCTAAGCCTACCTTGTGGTAGGCTTGGATACAGGGTCCCACAGATCGTATCACACATGGGCCCTGTATCTAAGCCTAACACATGTGTTACTAATCGTTTTTTGTGTGTTTTCTTACAGGTTCGGTCGTTGGACAACGTCGGATTCCAGGACTACTTCAATGATGACTTTTTTTATTATCAATAAAACGGTTAATGAGGGTTGTGTGGTTTATTTTTATTTCAATAAAATATTTTTTCTGTCTTTGTGTTTTTTTTAAAACTATTACTACCGCCTTAGTAATGGCCGCCGGCTGATTGACAGCGTCCATTGCCAAGGCATGATCTAGCAGGCATTCACTACAGGCAGACCTGGGGGCCTTTATTAGGCCCCCGGCTGCCATCGCAGACACAGACACTCGGCGATCTTATCGCTGGGTGTCAGTGGGATGAGAGGGAGCTCCCTCCCTCTCTCCAAAACCACTCAGATGCGGTGCACGCTATTGTGCACCGCATCTGAGGGGTTAAACGGGTGAGATCGATACTAATATCGATCTCACCCGGCAGAGCGGGGACGGCTCCCTGCTCTGTTTACTTTATCCTGATGCAGCGCCGTAAAAAGGCATATGCATCAGAATAAAGCCCATTAGTGGCCACCGTTAAAAGGCGTATTGGCGGTCACTAACGGGCCAAGTTATATGGAAGTCTATTCCATGACATGCAAAAATATATCATAAACAAAATATACAGTAGAGAATACAATAGATAACCAACTTACAGTTTTGGCTTTGCAAATACCGGTGGAGGCTCTTTCATAGATAATATGGAGTATGATTGACCATTTAACATATCCTGGTTATTTAAACCATAGTTCCTTCCCACCAGGGCACAGTCTTCAGATGACGTTTCGCTTCCTTTGTCATCATCAGGCAAATTGAAATGAACTCTAAGACCAATTTTCGAGCTTGGTCTAGGCTCATTGTGGTTTACTAGAACCCCCTCCAGTTTAGGCTTTGGAGGTGGTTCCATTAAATCTGGCGGTGGTGTAGAAGGCAAAGGTTCCCATTTAAAGGCATCTATGTTGATTGTGCTTATGGTTAGGGGAGGTTTAATAGGACTTTCATTGGAATCTGGAAAAAAAAATAATGAAAGCTCTTGTTTTATCACATAAGTAACAAAGCTTATATGGTCTGATTATCCAATAGTGGGGACAATTTGTAACTATTGCTATCAGAAGGATGTTGTTGGTGTCCTTTAACCATTTTCTTTTCCAGTTGTATCATTCATAAATTCAGCTTGAAGGGTTAGGATATACTATCAATTTATGATTGGTGGGGGTTCGTCCTCTGGGACACCCACTGAACCTGAAAACGAAGGGGCTGCAGCATTGATCTAGTGCTGCGTCCATTTCCCTGTTTTTCCCTGCACAGCGGCACCCTGCCTGTCCGCTGTGCAGAAAACAGCAGCACGGACCCAAATGATTGGGGCAGGCTGCAATTCCTTGCACAGCCGGTTTTCCGGGAGTGGCGCTGTGCAAGGAAAAAAGGGATGCAGCGCTAAATTATTTTCAGGATTGGTGGGTGTCCCAGAGGTCAGACCCCCATTAAATCATAATGTGATGGCATATCCTAACAATGTACCATCAATTTATAAGATTGGAATAACCCTTTATTTAACAGCGTTATACGCTGGTATACTTTCCTTTATACTGTGTGTTCAAATAATTATTTTAACAAATCCTTATACTGTACAACGCTGACTTGCTGTTCTACGGTACAGTCATTATACAAGGGAAATAAAGTGTAGCTACTTAATTTTAAAGCCTCATGCACCCAACCATGCCTTAGCAGCCGGAATTTATTAGCATTTTTGCAGATAAATTGCGGACCCATTCATTTCTAGGGCCCCGTGCACATGACCGTGGTTTACACAGATCCACATGGGGGCAGCAAATCCAGACTTCAAAAAACTTAGGACGAGTCATTTTACGGTCCGGTACTGATGAATTGTTGTGGATCCGTCAGTCCTGACACATGGATGCACAACAAAGTTTTTTTGCGATGGGCCACAAATGAACCGCAAAACCAATGTGGTCCTGTGCATCAGGCTTTAGTATGGGCTATATTTTTCTACAAGTTTTAGGATCATATGGTCTTGACTGAACGGAGTATGTCTAATAGAATCTAACTATAGTGTCACTTACCTTTCACAGTCAAATAGGCAATGCTAGAAGTGGTGCCATACTTGTTGCTTGCTGTACATGTAAACATGCCAGAATCTTCAGAGAATACTTCTGCAATAACTAAAGTGCATATCTCTTCTGTTGAATGAAACAGAAATAACCTTTTTAACCAGAAGTACCCACATTTATTTAAAGGGGTGTTCAATTGTTTGTAAATAAAGCTTAAAGTGCACCTATTATCTCATTTTTGTACATTTATTTTTTAATATATCTTTATAGGAGTCATATCGCCTTTTTTCCTGTTCTAAGGCCCTGCTCACACTGGGTTTTTTGCATGCAGAAAAAAATCTGCAGATTTTGACTTGCCAGTGTTATTTGATGCTTTTTTTTCCTGCTTTTTTTGTTGCCACCTCTGGGAAGCCCACCGATCAAGAGAATAGGGGTCCCGAATCTCCTTATGAAAGGAGCGGTAGGACATCATGTGCCCTGCCACTCCATTCATTCTCTATGGAACTCCATACCATGCACGGCTATCTCCAGCTGTCCCATAGAAAATGAATGGCGTGGCAGGGCGCATGCGTGACCTCCCGCTCCCTTCATAAGGGGGCTCAGGATCCCCCATTCTCTTGATCAATGGGGGTCCCAACAGTGGGACCCCCAGCGATTAAACACTTATCACCTATTCTGTAGATATATATATTAAAAAACAGAGGTCCAACCTGTATGTAGACATATACAATTAATCATCACAGAAAATGATAGGCATACTTTTATCACTGAATTATGAAAAGTCCCACTACTTTCTAATTTACTTTCTTTTTAATTCATCACCATTTTCAAGAAAACGGCTTGCAGTCATTAAATGGGAATATTCTTATTTATACCTGGAACCTGAAAACCTGTACGGACTTAATAATGATCACAGCTGCAAGCGTCTACAATATATCCAGTCTAGGGAAACCTTTCATAGTCTGCTACAGTGTATTAGTGCAGGTAAATTGTATCTGTCTAGAGTTGAGGCTGTTTAAAGGGGTTATCTCAGAAAAGTGCCTATGTGTGTCTAAATGTTTACCATATGATTCCACTATAACTCATAAGTAGTTATTTTTCATTTTCATTATCTTGCCCAACTCTGTGCAGCACGGTTATTAATTTGGCTAGGATTACTAAGGTAAAAAAAGACTACAGTTCCCATTATTCCTCTCCCCCCGCACAGACATTGCCTTTATTTACAGCTGCCTCATGTACTCTCCATTACAAGGTGTAAGGTAGTGCTAATTATTCACTGTGGGGAGAGAGCAGGGAGCAGTGGAGATAAAATTAATGTGATATGTGAAGTCCAGTACTACAGGGAGAGGGAGAGGGGAGATAACCACGTGTTCAGAGTACATGAAGTCGCACAAGCAGGGGATAAACATCAGGAGCATGGTCATGTGAGACGGTTTTACAGGGACATTTCAACTCAGGGACAGCACATTAGTAATTGATTAATCTTACTGCGGTTACAAGCAGAGATCTTAAAAGATCATGAAAGGGTGCTTTAAAACACTAACTTTTATCATAGAGGGAAATGGACAGTGATCATCTCTCCTACTGCAATGTTAGAGGGGAAAATAAGCATCACACAGTAGCCACTAAGTTCAATGTGTTGTCCAGAGGGAGAACCTTTCTTTACAGCGGCTCGCCGCTCTGGCTAATTGAGCGGGATCTTTTATTACATATATATTACACATATATATATATATATATATATATATATATATATATATATATATATATATGTCTTAACAGGGCACATGCAAAGGAGTTGTCTAAACCAGAGCAATGACGTAATACTGTGACAATAACAGCAATTACAAGCAATGACTGTTTTCATTGCTGGCACGAAAATACAATATATTACACAATGTAGAATTTTTCGAGATCTAAGGCTACAGATGCAGTACTGGGGTGATGATTAAGCCACCTGCAAGCAATCTGGTTATCTTGGGTCATATGTCCAGATAAATGAAACTGTGATATTTATCACAGGAAATGTATACATTTTATCCATTAGAAAAATAACTGAATAAGGTGATTTGGTATTGGAACAAACACAATTATTCATAGTTAAATTCTTACCAAGTTCGGCCATAGATCGAGGTTCTAGAGGGAAATAAAATCAAGAATTTAATCCTTTCAGTTTTGTAATCTTTTTCCACTTTTGTTTAAGGCCCCATGCACACGAACGTGCTTTCGTGGCCGCAATTCCCCCTAAAATCCACGGGAGAATTGCAGCCCCATTCATTTCTATGGGCCCATGCACACGTCCCTGGTTTCCACGGTCCGTGCATGGCCCAGGAGGTCTTATTACGGCCGTGCTCTGCGGTCCAGACTCATAGAAATAATGTACGCGGCCATGTGCACGCCCTGCGATTTGCAGACGGCCTGCGGGTGACACTCCGCTGCCGTCCGACCCGAAAATCACGGCCGTGCACCAAGCAGCATTGACTCAACTACCTATATAAGATTATGAAACGCAATGTTTTTGTATCATCTGATTTTTAAGATTCGGTAGCTGTGATAGTGGAATACCATGGAAGCTTCTATATGATACTACTTTTATGTGCTTTGGAATATGTCTATTTACACGTTTGACTTATTTTAATGGGGGCCCTCATTTCAGAGATATAATGATCTGCCTGCATTAGTGTCATTCTATGCAGTATTTGCAGCAGAAAAAATCATGTCATGCGTCTCCTAACAATTATAGTAAATATATTCTTCTGGACTGAGAGCATATTTCATGTGCATGGAGCAGGGCTATCGTGTGGAGTGTGACGCAATGTGATTCTGCCTGCTATAAGCTCTGTATTGAAAAGCACTGATATAGAGGTGGATCACCCTTCCAGATCTATAAAACATGGGCATACAACTCAGGTAATACTCATGGTTTGCAGGTAATTTCTTTGAGGCATACCTCATGTTTTAATTTAAAAAAAAAACGGTGGGACTTATTACATTGGTCATTTTTTCAATATGGTTAAACCAGTGGACTGTTCTTCTATGATAATAAATTGCAGCTGGTCGATGCATGCTGTGCATGAATGGTCAGTCTTCTCAAACCAGCTTGCTCTCTCTCTCTAAAGGCTGGGTTCACACGAGCATGTTACGTCCGTAATGGACGGACGTATTTCGGCCGGAAGTCCCGGACCGAACTCAGTGCAGGGAGCCGGGCTCCTAGCATCGTAGTTATGTACGATGCTAGGAGTCCCTGCCTCTCTGCAGGACAACTGCCCCGTACTGTAATCATGTTTTCAGTACGGGACAGTAGTTCCACGGAGAGGCAGGGACTCCTAGCATCGTACATAACTATGATGCTAGGAGCCCGGCTCCCTGCACTGAGTTCAGTCCGGGACTTCCGGCCGAAATACGTCCGTCCATTACGGACGTTAATGTGCTCGTGTGAACCCAGCCTAAGACTTGTATATTCAGTACACACAGCAAGACAGTCCACACTGGATACTGGGGATCTTAGAAACAGAGTAATCGACCCTGTGTAGATTTATTTTATTTTATTTTTCTTATTGAAACTTGAGGTACACCTCTAATATCCTATACAAACTTGCCAAAATTCCCAATTTTTACAGTACTGTCCTGCAAACCGGACCACAAAAGGAGTAGGACTTGACCTCATTTGCATTATAATGGCCATTCGTGGTCACTCTGGAGGCGTTCTTGGGTGGAAGCAGGCAGGGCTTAAAATATCGCAGGTTTTTAGATTCAAATGTTGGTAAGAATGTAGATATCACATTTACACGTTGGGACATTGAACAGAATAAAATAAAATATAAATAGTAAAATTACTTTTCTGTAAAATCCGAAAATCAGGTGAATCTTCAATCAATGTTCCTTCTCTGTACCATTCAACCTTTGGAGAAGGAGATCCTTTGACTCGGCTTTCAAAAACAACCAGTTGACCCTCGGAAGACGTTATGTCTTGCAATGTCTAGAAAATAAGACGAGAGGCAAACAGAATAACAGAGGTTATTTAGGTTTGTATACTATATATATATATATATATATATATACACACACACACACACACACACACACACACACACACTAGCCTAAACTATAGAGAATGTAGATTTTTAACCTTAGTAAAAACTGGAGCAGCCATTAATGGTCTTCCGTCCAGCCCTTGTAGGTATGTAGTCGAAGTCTGTAAAAAAAATGATGGATGAGTTATCGAAATTCTACTTAAAATAGCCACTATTTCTGAAAAAAGGTCAGCAGTTAAAATTTATTTTTTTAGGTCTGAAAATATTACTAAGCATTTTAGTAGCTAATAATATCTTTGGATAAGACAAACCTGATACATTTGTTTGATTCATGTTAGGGTATGTGCACACGACAACGCCAATTACGTCTGAAATTACAGAGCTATTTTCAGGAGAAAATAGCTCCTGAATTTCAGACGTAATGGCATGTACTTGCATTTTTCACGGCGTCTTTTACGGACATAATTGGAGCGGTTCTTCATTGGAGTCCATGAAAAACGGCTCCAATTACGTCCCAAGAAGTGTCCTGCACTTCTTTGACGCGGCCGTAATTTTACACGGCGTATTTTGACAGTGACGCATAAAATGACAGCTCGTCTGCACAGAACATCGTAAGACCAATTGCAAGCAATGGGCAGATGTTTGCCGACGTATTGGAGCCGTCTTTTCAGGCGTAAAACGCCTCCATTACGCCTGAAAGTTGGTCGTGTGCACATACCCTCACTATGAACAATAAATACACTAGGTTCTGACTACTTAAAGGGGTAGTGTGGTTTAGAAAACCTTTTTGATTTAATAGAGGGGGTGATCATATTCAGGACCCGCATCTATTACCCTGAATAAAAAGGGGCTATAGAGAACATTGTTTACTCTAAAGGACCCAGAAAGTTCATGCATTACTGGCACAGGCCATTGATTTCAATGGGAACTGAGCGATGCTTCATTTACCCTGTGGTGTTGTTGCAGGGAAATGCAACACTTGCTACCAGGTTCCCCACAGATTACAGCTCTGGGGGAGTCCTGGGGGTCCAAGCAGTGGCCACACTGTGATCAACTTATCATTAGAGGACCCTTATAACAAAAAGATAAATTGTCCAAAGCAGACATTCCCGTTACAGCTAAAGTAATAAAATCAGGATGAGTAAGTGAAACAGTCATCTAGTTCAGGGAATTTTTATACCACACAAGTAAAATTTGTTCATTTTCGTTTTTGAGAATTGGAAAAACGCATAAAGCATTTAAAAATTATATTTTTTCACCTGTTGGGTTACTGTTGGTTGCGCGTGCTCTTCAACAGTGATTGGAACATTAACTTCTTGAGGGGCTGCAGGTTCAGACGATTCTTCTTCCAAAGTTTCACTTTGTGACCTTCACAACAATACAGCAATGACAATGATAAAGTTTATATAACAAGCAAATGGAGTAACGATCAGATAAATAGTTCAGTTCACAATGACAATAGAAATAAATACACTTTCTATAACAGAAATGATCATGTTGATATAAGGTTGTAAAGAAAATAAATAGCACAGTCCTGTATTGTTATATATTATAATACATGCATTCTCTGCAGCGGACACTTTTCTCTGCAGCAGTTTTCTCAACAATTGGGCTATTTCATTATTTTTCATTTTACTTAGGCCTCGTTCACATCTGCGTCCATGGTGATGCAAACGGAAACCTATTGTTTCCGTTCATGGATTTCCCTGACGGAAAGCTCCAACGGAACCCATGAACGGAGCCCAGATGCAGATGTGAACGAAGCCTTACACACAAGACACTTGTAAATGTATAAGTACAGATTAAAATGCATTATTTAACACCATTTTACCATTATAGCTACATAGAATCAATCTACATAAACAATTGAGTAACTTTGTAAATACATTGCATTACTTATCTAGTACTGATCCTGAGTTACATACTGTATTACAGTCCAGCGCAGCATTCACATTCATACTGATTTCAGGGCCGATATCTCCCAGCATTCCTTGCTGGCCCAGCGTTGGCACAGAGTTTTACTAGTGCATTGTATTATAGGAGTTGAGGTCTTCACAGTAGGGACTGTACAGTAACCGGATATAGGAAGATCTAACTCTAAAACGGCATTATATGAGTTGAAGACAAGCTTGTCGACTACTGTGCCTATAGCTCTGGGCTATAATACAGACTGTAACTCCTGATCACTACATGATAAGTATATCAAGGTATTTACAAAGTATCACATTTTTATACAGATTACACAGTGGATATAAAAAGTCTACAAAATGCCAGGTTTGTAAAAAAATCAGTCCAAGATGAATCATTTCAGAACTTTTTCCACCTTTAATGTGGCCCATAATCTGCACAATTCCATTGAAAAACAAACTGAAATAATTTAGTGGGGAAAAATAAAAAGAGCAAAAGTACAATAATCTGCTTGCATAAGTGTGAACACCCTCTTCGAATTGGGGATGTGGTTTTGTCCAGAATTAGCCAATCACATTTAAACTCATGTTAAATAGTAGTCTGTACACAGCTACCATTATTTAAAGTGATTCTGAGTAACCCCATATAAAGTTCAGCTGTTCTATTAGGATTTTCCTGACATTTTTTTTGTTGCATGTGACAGCAAAAGCCATGGTCCGTAAAGAGATTACAACACATCAAAGGGATCTGATTGTTGAAAGGCATCAGTCAGGAGAAGGGTACCAAAGAATTTCCGAGGCATTAGATATACCATGGAACACAGTGAAGACGGTCATCAAGAAGTGAATTACATTTGGCACAACAGTGACATTACCAAGAACTGGACGTCTCTCAAAACTTGATGAAAAGAAAAGACTAAAATTGTCCAGGAGGCTACCAGGAGGCCTACAGCAACATTAAAGGAGCTGCAGGACTTTATGGCAGGTACTGGTTGTGTAGAGCATGTGACAAAAATCTCCTATATTCTTCATATATCTGGGCTGTGGGGTAAGGTGGCAAGACGGAAGCCTTTTCTAACAAACAAAAACATCCAAGCCCGGCTATGTTTTGCAAAGACCTACATCAAGTCTGCCAAAAGCATGTGGGAAAACGTGTTATGGTCTGATGAGACCAAGGTTGAACTTTTTGGCCATAATTCAAAAAGGTATGTTTGGTGCAAAGCCAACACTGCACATCACCAAAAGAACAGCATACCCACAGTGAAGCATGGTGGAGGCAGCATTATGCTTTGGGGCTGTTTTTCTGCAGCTGGAACTGGGGCTTTAGTCAAGGTGAAGGGAATTATGAAAAGTTCCAAATATTAGGCAATATCTGCATAAAACCTGCAGGCCTCTGCTAAAAAACTGAAGAGAAGGAAGAATTTCACCTTTCAGCACGACAACGACCCAAAGCGTACCTCCAAATCAACAAAAGAATGGCTTCACCAGAAGAAAATCAAAGTTTTGGAATGGCACAGCCAGAGCCCAGACCTGAATCCCATTGAAAATATGTGGGGTGACCTGAAGAGGACTGTACACACAAAATGCCCTCTCAATCTGACAGATTTGGAGCGATTTTGCAAGGAAGAGTGGGCAACAATTGTCAAGTCTAGATGTGTCATGCTGATTGACTTCTACCCAAAAAGCCAGAATGCCGTCATAAAGTCAAAGGGTAATTCAACAAAGTATTAGTTTAAGGGTGTGCATATTTATGCAACCACATTATTTTTGTTCTTTATTTTTCCACCCTAAAAGATTTGTTTGTTTTTCAATACAATTGTACAGATTATAGGGGACATCAAAGGTGGAAAAAGTTCTGAAATGATTCATCTTGGACTGATCCACTGTACCTATATTCAAATGGTAAAATGGTGTTTAAAAGGTAAACAAGCATTTTTAATGAATTTTACACAAAAAAAATAAATTGTGCAGATTAATAGAGTTACTGTAGTGATCAAGCATGTTCTCATCCATACAGATGAGACATAAATAAACTGTGCTCCTCTGGCCTCCTTTCTTATTTAAAGTTGTAAAACAGCTCTAAATAAGCAGCTCACTTTCAAGCATGAATTTACATCTAGAGGAAATCTACATATATAAAATTGAGTACCATTTTAACTACTTTTCTTTACTTATCTTGCACTACAGTATTTTTTAGTTCTTATTCAGGGCTCCATTCACAATTCTAAAGGCTTTGAACTCAAATTTTCCAAAAAACTCAATGTATTGTACAAATCATGTTCTATTGATTTGCAATCTGGAAAGTGTATGTATAAAATACAGGAATCTGATATAGAAAAAAAAATAAACCTCTCAACAGGTCCAGCATCAGAACCAGGTATACCGTGGCAGATGCCAGAGTCTATTAGGCCATCTAGGTAAACATGATTTATACTGTAGGACTGTAATTCTACCACTGTACTCGGCTATCTCCGGTGCTACCATAGAGAATGAGTGGAGTGGCAGAGCACATGAGCGACCTGCCACTCTGTTCAAACGAGGACCACCGTTCTCGTAAACGATGGGGGTCCCAACTGTCGGACTCCCACCGATCAGCAAGTTACCCCTTACCCTACAGATAGGGGGTAACTTCTTGTTACTGGAATTCCTCCGTTAATATCTAAATAGACCTAAAATTCTGTGCTGATTATATTCTTAATATATATCTTTATAGCGGTTCAAGATTTTTTTTATGATACAGAGCTCCAAATTCTGTGTATAGATATTTTCTTACTTGCAGTGACCACTAGAGATAGCTTAGAAGCTTATGGCATATTGTTTATATATTTCCATCAATAATAAAACAGTATGCAGTAAGCCCCACCTAGTGGTGGCTTCAGGCAGCTAGGATTTTTCAGCTCAGAATGTTAGCCCAATAAACCACATGATAATATAAAGCGGAGACTTTAAATTTTAAAGTCAGTATAAATTCAAAAAATCTTAACAAGTTCTAATTTGTTTATCTGTCTATCCATCCATTTAAACTTTTGCTGCACTTGCTAGATATCAAAAACTTTTGAAATCATAGTATTGCAAACAGATGATCCTTTAAAAAGGTGAATGTTATTACAAACAGTTTCCCCATTGCAATTATTTATTAGGTCGTTCTTAGGATTTCTATGGCGCTCTGATGGTATGACTCTATATTCTGTATATTTATATGTGCCACCAGAACTTCCAGACCTTATCAGCCGAGACTAGAAGAGGGCTTCCGGTCCCAAGGATTTTTTCTTAATTATGCAGTTTGGAGGAAGGCTGGGAAGCTGCCTGCATCAACTAAAAACCGTTATAAAATAAAATAAAAATACTATATTACAAAGAGACTCTGAACAACACATACGTACTGATCCATGTCAGTCTTGCTGGTTTCACCTTCAGACTCAGATGAAGATGCACCTGACCAGAAAAAAGAAAGTGACTATAGCACATTTTAGAACATAAATCTTGAAGTGTCTTGGTCATGATGAACTATTGTTATTATGTTCAGAGTCGGTGCTCTGTCTATCCATTAACCTCATGTGTATTATGCTAAAATGCTCGGTTATTTCAATATTGGGGGCTATGTACTTATTTAGGTCTCATTGGACAATTACTTTGGTACTAGTGAGACTTACTCTTGACTTAAACAGAGAAGAACTTACCCATTGTCCAGTCATTGCATGGAAGGTGACAAGTAATATCATCGAGAAAACGGCATCACTGCTTATGCTTCCTGCCAACCTTGCCTATTTTTGCTCACCGGAGTCATATGTGCTGTATTCAACCATTGTCTATATTTAACCTATTCTGAGAATGGTCTATAGACTTATAACAGTATGTGGCTCTATGTGTGGAACAACGTGCTCAGATAATATCTGCACAATGCATTACCTTCTACATATATCTCTGCAGATGTAGAGTCTGTTCCATAAATATTGGATGCAAAACAAGAGTAACGTCCTGTGTCTTCCTCAAAAGCCTCCGTAATAATTAAAGTGTTCAAGTCTTCCGTTCTCTGAATTTGGATATATGGAGAATTTTCAAGTTCTTTTCCTTCACAGTACCACCTGTAACATGAAAACAAGCAATGCAGTATTACATGTTCTTTCTGCATACAGTGGTGACGGTAACAAAACAAGAAATTAAGATGTTTGACAAAATGCTATTTTTCTTCTTCTTGTAGCAGTGGCAATGAATTGAGATGATGCCATATCTTTTTTTTTTTTAACTCAGATCAGTACAAATAAGCACTTGGGGACCTAAGGGGTATGCATAAAAGTATTCATATATTTACTTCCCAGTGCTTATATAGAACCAACATATTCAGCAACGCTGTGCACAGATTGTAGTCCGTCCCTGTCCTCCATGTCATTTACCTATATCAGACACTCACATTAGTAATCCAAATACCCTACCAGTATGTTTTTGGGTTACATAGTTACATAGTTACATAGTTAGTACGGCTGAAAAAAGACACATGTCCATCAAGTCCAACCAAGGGAAGGGAAAAGGGAAGGAAAAATGTCTACACATAGGAGCTAATATTTTTTTGTTCTAGGAAATTATCTAACCCTTTTTTAAAGCCATCTACTGTCCCTGCTGTGACCAGCTCCTGCGGTAGGCTATTCCATAGATTCACAGTTCTCACAGTAAAGAAGGCTTGTCGCCTCTGCAGCTTGAACCTTTTTTTCTCCAGACGGAGGGAGTGCCCCCTTGTTTTTTGAGGGGGTTTTACAAGGAACAGGATATCACCATATTTTTTGTATGTGCCATTAATATATTTATATAAGTTAATCATGTCCCCCCTTAGTCGTCTTTTTTCAAGGCTAAATAGGTTTAATTCTTTCAATCTTTCCTCATAACTTAAATTCTCCATGCCCCTTATTAGCTTCGTTGCTCTTCTTTGTATTTTTTCCAACTCCAGGGCATCCTTTCTATGAACTGGAGCCCAGAACTGAACTGCATATTCTAGATGAGGCCTCACTAATGCTTTGTAAAGTGGCAATATTACATCTCTGTCCCGCGAGTCCATGCCTCTTTTAATACACGACAATATCTTGCTGGCCTTTGAAGCAGCTGATTGACACTGCATGCTGTTATTGAGTTTATGATTTACAAGAACACCCAGATCCTTCTCAACAAGTGAATCCGCCAGTGTAGCGCCCCCTAGGACATATGATGCATGCAGGTTGTTGGTACCCAGATGCATAACTTTACATTTATCTACATTAAACTTCATTTGCCAAGTGGACGCCCAAACACTTAGTTTGTTTAAATCTGCCTGCAATTCACAAACATCTTCCATAGTCTGAACTATATAACATAGCTTGGTGTCATCTGCAAAAATAGAAATAGTGCTATTAATCCCATCCTCTATATCATTAATAAATAAGTTGAATAATAGTGGTCCCAGCACTGAACCCTGGGGTACACCACTTATAACCGGTGACCATTCAGAGAAGGAATCATTGACCACAACTCTCTGGATACGGTCCTTGAGCCAATTCTCAATCCAATTACAAACTATATTTTCTAAACCTATAGTCCTTAATTTACCCATTAGGCGTCTATGGGGGACAGTGTCAAATGCCTTTGCAAAGTCCAAAAACACTATATCCACAGCGGCCCCTCTGTCTAGACTTCTGCTCACCTCTTCATAAAAACAGATTAGGTTAGTTTGACAACTTCTGTCCTTAGTAAAACCGTGCTGGCTGTCACTTATAATGCTATTTATTGTCACATAATCCTGTATATAGTCCCTCAATAGCCCCTCAAACATTTTCCCCACGATGGATGTTAAGCTTACTGGTCTATAATTACCCGGGGAAGACCTAGAGCCCTTTTTGAAAATAGGCACCACATTTGCCCTGCGCCAGTCCCTTGGCACTATACCAAACGAGAGTAGCCACCTATAACAATCCCCATTAATGATGAAAATGAAACAAGTTGTATGCCAGGTCTGACTTTGATTCCACATAAATGTTATGTGCCTAGTGGCACGGGCTCCCTCATGCTGCGGGTCCCGTAGCAGCCGCTATGGCTGCTATAGCGGTAGTTCCACCACTAATTATACAGAACTATACGGACTGTCGTACAGAGCCTGAACACATGGCTCAAATAAGAAGTTGACATGCAATTATTCTGTATTTCTGGGGGGTAGACCTTCAGGTAGAGTCATTTTTTTTTAGTGTGCCCAAGATAACTGAAAAATATCACATACTGTATTATAAACTGACTGACGAGAGTTTTCAAATATGTTAGTAAATGCTGGCAGCAACAACATTTGTGTTGATATCATTAGTATAGATTTATTTATTTTTTTCACACATCCTGGGATCATTTTTGTATGTTGGACCAGAACAACAACTTACACTTGTTATTCGAGGACTGCCCATGCTCTTCATGTGCGACTATCTAATTACAGAAGAGATTGGTTTATTTGTGGACTGTCTCCTGTTGATGCAGCAAGTCTGTCATATAGCGCATATTTAAGCACATTAATCATGACAATCACTTTCAATCGTCAATGTTTGTTTAACTGCTACTAAGACTAATGTAATCCTTGTATAGTATTAACCAGTTCAGCACTAGACACCATTTAGCCATTTACGCATTAAAGGGGTTTTCCAGGGACACAAATTTTTTCGGGGTGGGCAGCGCACGAGCACTGAGGAATATCATGAAGGTGAAGAAAACGAGGCAGGCATTGAGGCGTAAGCAAATATTGAACGTGGCGGGCATTGAGGAGGCTGTGGACCAATAGGATGCCTCAAACATCTGACAGATACCCGGATTTGAAGCATCCTATTGCTCCACAGCCTCCTCAAGGCCTGCCACGTTCATTTTTTGCTTATGCGTCAATGGCAGCACTGTTTTCTTCGCGTTCATGTTATTCCTCAGTGCCCGTGAGCTGCCCGCCCCGATTGTATCTACAGTGATGATGGGGATAACATATATTCAGGGATTATGGGGGTTAAAAAAATACAGGGATGATGGGGTTTGCATATGGTATCTACAGTGATGATGGAGATTACATATATAAAGGATGATGGGGATTACATTAGCTAGGTGAGGTGCGATCATGTGATTCTGTCACCAAACGCAGAGAAAGTTGGTGGGCGGGATAAAAAACTAAAGGGTTTAGGGAGAACTAGTGGTGAGGGCGAATAGACAAATAGAAGGGGGAGGAATAATTACGAAAGAACAGCCCTGTGTCATTACGTAAGTAAGTGAGGTATTGGCAAAGGTCTGTGTGCATACTAACGCTCGAGCACGAGCCTGTTTTGAAAGAAAAAAAAAGGACAGATAAAAAGCAGAACTTCCGGCTGGGCAGAGGTAAGGTGAATAGGAAATGTGTTCAGATGTAATACAGAATGTTTAATAGGAACTTTATTTAATATTTACATATTAGTCCAAAAATGTTGTGTCCCTGGAATACGGCTTTAAACGGCTTTAACCTTTTTTTATTTGCTCGGCTAGTGACATGATTTTTGTAATGTTTCTTTTCTTAACATTTGTATACACAATTTTTGCTTTTTCATAATTTCTTAGGCTTATAGATGCTACATGTCTATTTTAGGGTAATTAGGTCAGTGCTAGCGTTACGACAATGATTGGTGGGGGGGGGAGCATTTTTTGTTTTTTTGAGAGGACACTATACTTTTTCCACTGTAGATGGGGCTACACTGCAGCCCCAGTTACAGGGGAAATCAGCCCTGTTATAGTGACTATTGTCACTGACAGGGCTATGCTGGGCCCTGCCACTGCCTCTATTCTATACACAGCGCTCATTGAGCGCGGTGTACGTGAGAACAGAGAAGACAGAAGCGGTAAAAAAAAAAACACACTTCTATCTTCTCTCCAGAGTCCCCGGCTGTATATATACAATATGGCGCAGGCTTTAAGGACCAGGTCTGCTCGCCTAAATATGCAGTGGGTGGCAAATTACTATTACAGGAGTCCCTCCAACTGGAAAAATTCATTCTAAGCTGATATTACTATGGTAAACTTTGTGTGGCCAGTAGTTTCCCCAGGAACAACAGCAGAAGGGAAAAATGTAGTATTACCCAGCACCCATTTTAATAGGTGGCTTTCCAATCTGGTTCATAGAAAAGGCACCAAGTAGAGAACTTCCCCTCTATGATGCAGATATGTCCATTAAGCTGTATTGGAACCAATAGGAAAAAAAAAGCCTCAGAAAAAGTTGAAAAATAATTCAGATTGGGAAATTTCTCAGTTCTGCACTCTTATATACAGAACTACATGTAGCTATTGAGAGATGCTTCCCACTAGAATAAAACTTGAGACCGATTTGTATAATGAAAACTTAAACTCAGGAACAAAGTATATTAGTTGCATATATTTTCATTATACATATAACATTAGACAATATAATGTAGTGGTTTACATCGTAGTGGTTTATAATGTAGTGGTTTACAAATAGGGTCCCAACCCAATCGTAATGAACAAAATGATTCGGCACACAATGTTGTAGTTTAGAAGAAAATATTTTTTATTAGAAAATTGCCAATAACTTAGTGTGACGTTTCGGTCTTATGACCTTCATCAGGCACGGAGTCGTTCTGGTAAGGAGTTAATCCTGTAGTTGGCGCTCTGGGTATAGTTGTGGCTAGGCGCTAGTAATGGCGCATGCGCGTCGCATCGACTTATTGTCAATTTTCCAATAAAAAAGATTTTCTTCCAAACTACAACAATGTGTGCCGAATACTTTTGTTCATTAGACAATATAATATTAGACAATAATTAGTCAGTCCCCATATGTTGGTGTTCCCTACTGAAAAAATTAATATAGTTTAGTTTAGTTTAGTTTAGTTTAAATTGACACAAAGTACCGTATGAGGTCTTGTTTTATAAACGCTGCAATGCAGGGAACTTACTACAGTATATCACAATAATGTGTGTAGCATGCGTTCTCTGTGTTGCTCCTCAGCTAGAAGGCCTCTTATCTGGAGTGCTTGGATGGGTTTTTATCAACAGAACTGGTCATCTGACTTTTGGCGGCTGGAGCCTAAAAGATTCATTAGCAGGCACAGCTGTCAGAAAGAATCACAACCTCAAGTGGCCCCTTCCAAAGATATGTTAGTAGCGCATTGTAAAACTGTATAGGTCTAATGAAATGAAACACATCACTTTATGACCTTAGTGTGATACCATAAGGGTAAATTTACATGAGACATTTTTCTCTCATTATTTCGTTAGGATTTTCAAACTTGTGGCAAAAAATGTTACAGAACTGTAAAAAAGGTCTGTAAATCTATCCGTGTACGTTCGTGATCTTACCACTAAAGCAGTAACATTCCTTATTCGAGTGACTTCAGGTAGCACTCTGCTCGGGAGTTTCGGGGGACGTATCCCACTCTAGGCCTATACAGTGGGATGCATTGCAGCCTTTCGTCAGAGGTATACATCTAGAGTTTTCCTGAGGTGTACCTCCGACAGGAGGACAAAATGCAATGTAAACTAGACCTAATTTCTAACTTTTGAACTACAAATTGAAACACACACACACACACACACACACACACACACACACACACAATACTGCAGATGAACAAATTGAACTAAAAGAAAAAAATAGCTTTAAAAGGGGTTATGTGGGGACCAAAAATTATTAGCAGTATACTCACTGCAGTATGTGAGTACACTCACTAATTTACATTCTGGTCCCCCGTCACACTGATTCTGAGATTTTCATAGATTTTTATAGCGCTGCCGAGGGAGCAGAAGTCTAGTTGCACAGACTTCTTTGATGATGATGTGACTCATTATAAGCAGTAGTACATAGATTACAGAGTACAACGGGGCTGGCCACATAATGAGTCATATCACCATCAAAGCAGTCTGTGCAACTAGACATCCAGTCCCCCGCCAGTGCTATAAAAATCTAAGAATCAATGCGACGGGGGGACCGGAATGTAAATTAGTGAGTGTACTCACATACTGCAGTGAGTACACTGCTAATAATTTTTGGTCCCATATAACCACTTTTAAACTCGGTGCATGAAATGCAAATATAAACTGAGCAATTCGATTCTAAATAAAAAAATATTGGAAACAGTAATCGCACCCTCTGAATATCCATCTCGCACCTCCTGTGGTGCGGGCGCACCAGGTTGGGAACCCCTGGGTTAGAAGCTATATGGGCAGTTTGGTCTATAAATATAAATGAATGTGCTATTGCTCTTTTATTTATCATATTCGCTTTTGTTCTTTTGATCTTTTTTTCTTAAAAATAGGCAGAGATCAGGATGGAAGGCTAGGGGAATAGCAGGGCATATGCTTTGGGTGGTTGGTGCCAGAGGGGGTGCCAACAAGCCACTTTATCTTGGCCAGGATATTTAGATACAGGAATGGGACAGTAAACCAACTCTTTAGTCCAAATGAAGAAAAGCCTAGCTATGGCACATAGCCTTATACTTCCTATATTAATTATACATGAAAAGCAAACAAATCCAGTGGATTATCCTATTATACAATATTTAATATTGAAAATCCAACTCAACAGTCACTAAGCCAATGAAACTAGTGCTAAGTTCAGAAGTTTCCTATGAGCTGTTTTCATCAAATTATATTCTATGCTATATATAAAGCCACACAACAAAAACTAGATAAGCATCTTGTTTTAGAGAGGCCTACAAATCATATCGGCATAAGTACTTGTATGAAGAGTACGAACAGAAAAGGTTTGTAGTTGTGCAATGGTGCTGGTTCTTAGATCTAGGATCCAATAGGAGGTGCAAATAAACAGTTCTCAATTATAGTCAGATATAATGATGATACAGGGTTAGGTGCACAAGTAGTGAGATCCACAATAGTCAGACATAATTTAGGGTACGGTAGACAAGTAGAGATAGATCAGCCAGGGTCAAACGTTATGCAGAATTGGGTAGACAAATATAGAGATCAGCCATGGTCAGACATAATGCAGGGTTTGGTACACATGAAGAGTAATAGTAGATCAGCACAGGAAAGCTGGATGTCTGACAAAGCAGAATAATTAAGCACTGGAAGTACTAGACTGTGGGTTAATATTTGGCAGCAATTACAGTGATTGGCCACAAGGCACGTGCAATCTATTAAATAATTGCTAGGTCAAGAAAATACACGGCTTGACAAAGCTAGAACAAGCAAGGACTCTTCATAGAATAGTGGTAAAGGCTGCAAAGTATGACTGGTAAGTTCAGAGTTCAAGTTCAGTTCCTGACAAGTTGTTTTGTTACCATTAAAAACCACGTTGGCTGCATTCAGTATTCGATATTTGCTTCAACTGCTAATAAATCGAGACACCCAACTGACTTCAGTGTTAAGAAGACTATTCATCTACAAGGAATTTTGACTATCCTTAGAAACCCTAGCATAGAGGTATAACCAACAAGTTACATGTTTTAGGTTGTGCATTTACTTTACCTAATTTTAATAAAAAGAGTTGTCAAGTTAAAGCCTGTTAGGTAACAAAACCACATGTGACCTTTGTTATAGACACAATGGGGGAGACTCATCACAACTGGTGCAGTGGAAAAGTGGAGTATTTGCCCATTGCAGCCAAATAGATTCTACCACTCATTTTTCAAACAACCTTTGAAAAATGAAAGCAGAAATATGATCATTGTGGCCACTGGCCACTACTCCAGTTTTCCTTTGTATCTATGTGGGTACAACTCAGTAAATAGGTGCAAGGAACATGTTTGCAGTAATTTTCCTTTGTGAAGCCCCCTTCTGCTCCACTTGATGACCTCCTGTCTACATCTCGCAATTAAATGACATCAATTTTAGTCTCAGTGACCATAGTAGTCTTCTTCTCACACTTGAAACAACAAAAACGGGCGGGCACACTTAGCATGTGAGGAGTGCAAAGCCTTTGCCCTATATAGTAATATAGCAAGATGAACAAGAAAGGAGGACAAAATAAACTTGCATGAACATCCAGCCAATAGAGAAAATATACTGTACCAATTTTATTAATTACCAGAAAACAATTTAAAACACTGTATACACATGTACAAACAGGAATCCATGAGGTGTATATAAGGGCCTGTTCACATCAGCATTGCCCTTCCGTTCAGGGGTCCGTTGGAGGTTTTCGTCAGGTTAACCCCTCAACGGCAAGGCAAACGGAAACCTTAGCTTCCATTTGCCTCACCATTGATCTCAATGGTGACTAAAACTTTGCTAATGGTTTCAGTTTGTCACAACGGGTTCCGTTGTTTTTTGACGGAATCAATAGCGCAGTCGACTGTGACCGCACCTCAGATATCTAATTTAAGCCCCATCATCCCTAAATATATGCACCCCATCATAACTAGATATAAAATGGTGCTGCTATTGAAGTACAAGCAAAGAATGAACGGAGCGGACATTGAGGAGACTGTGGACCAATAGGATGCCTCAAACTCGGGGCTTCTGACGTATACCCGGGTTTGAGGCATCCTATTGGTCCACAGTCTCCTCAATGCCCAACCCGTTGAATTCTTTGATTACGCCCAATTTGCCTCTCAATAATAAAACTTCACAGTGCTCGTGCGCTGCCCGGACTGAAAAAAATGGTGTCCCTGGAAACCCCCTTTAACTACTGTGGTCACAGATAATTATTTAAATAGGGGCCTGGGAGAGAACAGGACAGGGAGGCTCCACCCATTAAGCTAGAAGCAGTTTTGGAAGCTTGCTCCCAGTCCTGAGATACGTTATTAGTGTTATTAGTCCTGTGGTTGATCTAGCAGTTGGAATAAAGATAAAAGGAAGCAAACATTATAATGTGCATAGAGATACAGATTTTTACACACATTCATGGGAAAGGTATGCTTTTCGTATGAAGATCATGTCTTCCTTTTTAGGTGCCGATTCATCTATGTACCTGGGAGTGCATAAGTAGTTATACAGGGGGAGATTTTTCAAACAGTCTAAAAATAATAATTTCTGAAAATGAAAGGTTAGTGTCACTGGCATTTACACAAAGCCCAAAAAAATCTAAGAGTTGGACATTTCCCGTAGATCTTTGGGTTGTTTAATGAAACTTCTAATGCAGTTCAGTTCTGGGCTCGAGTTCATAGAAAGGATGCCCTCGAGTTGGAAATAATACAAAGAAGAGCAACGAAGCTAATGGGGCATAGAGAATCTAAGTTATGAGGAAAGATTAAAAGAATTAAACCTATTTAGAATTGAAAAAAGACGACTAAGGGGGGACATGATTAATTTATATAAATATATTAAATGGCACATACAAAAAATATGGTGAAATCCTGTTCCATGTAAAACCCCCTCAAAAAACAAGGGGGCACTCCCTCCTTCTGGATAAAAAAAAAAAGTTCAATCTGCAGAGGCGACAAATAGATGGCTTTAAAAAAGGCTTAGATAATTTCCTAGAACAAAAAAATATTAGCTCCTATGTGTAGAAATTTTTCCCTTCCCTTTTCCCATCCCTTGGTTGAACTTGATGGACGTGTCTTTTTTCAACCGTACTATGTAAATGCAATGCTTAGAGCTGAAAATGTATCGGCCAAGATTAATCCATGGATTATTAGAGGTTGATCTAGATCGTCATTTACAATTTTGTGAGGCAATTTTGAATGAAGACACACAAGAAGATGACATTATTAGAAAAATAGCTTGGTCCGATGAATCCAACTTCAAACTTTCAGGTGCTGTTATTGGGCACAACAGTGTTTATTACTCAACAGAAAACCCCCATGCATCAATTGAAGAACAGTTGAATCTCCCTGGGGTTACAGTTTGGACGTCCCTTACATCTAAAGGGGTAATTGGACCTTTCTTCTACAATGCAACGGTTACCTCAGACCTGGACCTTAACATGCTCCAGAAAATGTAATACCACAATTGCAGTTGGAGCATGAAAATGAAGACTTCTATTTTCAGCAAGATGGAGCCCCTGCTCACTATGCTTTAGGGGTGCATAATTTTCTTGATGAAAAATTACCCAATAGGTGGATACGGTAGACCAGGCCCGGTTGAATGGCCACCATGATCACCAATGGACTTTTTCTTTTGGGGAGTTATCAAGGATAAAATATATTCAAGAAAACCACGAATGGTTGATAACATGATTCAGTTCATAAAAGAAGCATGCCAAGAAATTAACCCCAATTAATGCTAATAGGATCGTCCTTTCTTACAATATAAAAAAAATTATATTAAAGTGTAACTGTACTAAAAGTGGCACCAGAGCATGGTTACTTATTTTGTCTAGACATAAGTTCAAAGTGTTTCAACTTTGAGATCTGCTGCCTCCCCCTTTAGCTTAAATTTATTGCTACTAATGATTAATTTGCTAAAAGCAATAACTATTTCATTAAAGGCTATGTAAACCTTTGACTATGTAAACATTTGAAAGCCAATTTTTTTTTTGTACTAAAAAAAGGTTTATTGGTGTGTTTTGTGTAACTTTGTAAATACTTTTTATTAAAAATGTGTTTTACTTTTTTAGATACAGCTGCTTTGTATTCTCTATACAGAGCAGTGGTATCTAGCGCCATTCACTGAATCTGTCAGTCCCGCGGACCTGACGGGTTCAGTGTCTCTGACACACAGGATCCACCTGTAATTTATCCCATCTAAGTTATGAACTTAGATGTGATAGATAAAAGGTGGAACCTTCATGCCAGAGACATGTAGGACCCACCGACACTGAACACGTCAGTCCCGCAGACCTGACGGGAGCAGGATTTAGTGATAGATATAGCTGCTCTGTTTAGAGAATACAAAGCAGCTGTATCTCTTTTAATAAAAAGTATTTACAAAATTACACAAAACACACTGATACATGTTTTTATTTTATTTTATTTTTTTGCCTTTCGAAAGGTTTACATAGCTTTTAACAGAATTTTAGTGTTATTTTTATTGCAGCCTGTAGCTGTAGTACATCTTGCAAATTGACTAAACACAAGTATAGTGTGCTGAAAACATGACCAGGCTGCTAAATATGATCCAGCATCCTTAAGGCCTACTACTGCAGTCAGTGAATGTGTGTCCAATGTTAATCACAGTGAACTAAGGAAAAGATTGCAGGGAAGTTGCGGAGGAAACATGGGAGGGAAAATTGCTTTACATACAAAATTGATAGTAGAATAATTTAATTTATTGGATGAAACATTCTTTTTACTAGTGTCATCTTCAGAAAACAGTCTATTTTTTTCCTAAAAAAAATAGCGGAACTCCTGTCCATGGGCTGTGTCTGGTATTGCAAACCAGTAAAAAAAGAGCACCACTTGCAGCACACTCAAAAGCTTCATAGCCCCTATAGGACACAAAACAGGATGCAAAACATCCAGGAATCCCTCTTGGAACGAAGAGAAGATGACCGGGTGTAAAATCATCCAAGTGACTTTTGTTGATCCAGCATAACAGACACGCAACATAAGTGTAAGTAACTGTACGTCGTCGCGGGAGGTTACTTCCCGCACGACGACGTACAGTTACTGAGTTTTTCCCGGTGCACACTGTCGGCAACAGTGTGCACCGGGAACCAGGAGGTCAGCTGTCGCCGACAGCTGACACTCCACTCTTTCCGGCCAGCGGTCCTTTGCCGTTCATGTCGGCGAATTAACCTCTTAAATTCGGCGATCGGTTGCAATCGCCGAATTTTAGGGGTTTCTAGCATATCGGCAGACCCCGGTCCGAAATCGCGGGGTTTGCCGATAGTTAGTATGGCAAACGGAAGCCAAACAATGGCTTCCGTGTCTGCCATGGAGGGTAGCCCATCAGGACCAACCTTCGGCTGGTCCCAATAGGCTTCCTGTCAGAGTGACAGGAAGTCACTGTGTCATTCCCGATGCACACCGTCCGCGACAAGGTGTGCATCGGGAACTTGGAGATCAGCTGTCCCCGACAGCTGACACTCCAGTGTTGCCCATCAGCGGCTTATCGCCGCTGATTTCGGCAATTAACCCGTTACATGCGGGGCTCAATTGCGATCTCCGCATGTAGGGGGTTTGTAGCACATCAGCAGCCCCCATGCAATCGTGGGGGCTGTTGATGCTTGTGATGGCATCCGGAGGCCAGGCAACGGCCTCCGGGTCTGCCATGTATGGAAACCTATGAGGACCAGCCTCTGGCTGACCCTGGTCGACTAACTGTCAGAGTGATTGTGACGCCACACTGATAGTTGGAATACGTTACACTACCTAGGTAGTGTAATGTATTCTAGCAGCGATCAAAGCTGCAGGTCAAAAAAATTTAATGTAAAAAGTAAAAAAAAAGTTTATAAAAATGTTTTATAAAAGTGTAAAAATAAAAGGTTTTGTTTTCCTATAATAAGTCATTTATTTTTTATAAAAAATGAAAACGTTAAAAAAAAGTGCACATATTTGGTATCACCGTGTTCATAACGACCCAAACTATGAAACTATAATGTTCATTTTTCCGCACGGTGAACGCCGCAAACAAAATAAAACGGAAAACTGTCAGCATCACTATTTTTTGGTCACCACCCCTCCCAAGATATAAAATAAAAAGTGATCAAAAAGTCGCATTTACCCCAAAATGGTACCAATAAAAACTACAACCCATCCCGCAAAAAACAAGACCTCCCACAGCTTTTTTGACGAAAAAATTAAAAAGTTACGGCTCAGAATAGCGTGTCTCAAAAAATAAATTTTATAGAAACGTAATTTTATTGTGCAAACGCAAAACTTATATTAAACTATAAACATATGGTATCGCCATAATCGTACCGACCGGCAGAATAAAGTAAAATGTAACTTATTGCGCACGGTGAACGCTGTAAGAAATAAAGAATTTAAAGCGCCAAAAATCGCTGTTTTTTGGTCACCTTCGCTCTAAAAAAAAGATCCTGTGGGGTCAAAATGCTCACTATCCCCTAGAAAAATTCCTTGAGGGGTGTAGATTCCAAAATAGGGTCACTTTTCGGGGGTTTCCACTGTTTTGGTCCCTCCGGGGCGTTGCAAACCCAACATGGCACTGAAAACCAATCCAGCAAAATCCGCGCTCCAAAATCCAAAAGGCGCTCCTTCCCTCCTGAGCCTTGGTGTGGGTCCAAACATCCGTTTATGACCACATATTGGGTATTGCCGTAATCAGGAGAAATTGCTTTACAAATGTTGGGGTGCTTTTTCTCCTTTATTCCTTGTAAAAATGAAAAAATTCTATGTTTCCACAGAAAAATAGGTGATTTTCATCTTCACAGACTAATTCCACTAAATTCTGCAAAAAAACTGTGGGGTCAAAATGCTAACTATACCCCTAGAAAAATGCCTTGAGGGGTGCGTAGTTTCCAAAATGGTGTCACTTTTTGGGGGTTTCGACTGTTTAGGTACCACAAGACCTCTTCAAACCTGACATAATATATTCCTAAAAAAAGGAGGCCCCAAAATCCACTAGGTGCTCCTTTGCTTCTGAGGCCTGTGTTTCAGTCCATTAGGACACTACGGCCACATGAGGGATATTTCTAAAATCTGCAGAATCTGGGCAATAAATATTGAGTTGCGTTTCTCTGGTAAAACCTTCTGTGTTACAGATTTTTTTATATTACAAATGAATTTCGGCAAAAAAAATGAAATTTGTAAATTTCACCTCTACATTGCCTTAATTCCTGTGAAACGCCTAAAGGGTTAAAACACTTTCTGAATGTGGTTTTGAATACCTTGAGGGGTGCAGTTTTCAAAATGGGGTGATTTATGGAGACTTTCTAATATAGAAGGCCCTCAAAGCCACTTCAGAACTGAACTGGTCCCTGAAAAAATGGCCTATTAAAATTTTCTTGAAAATATGAGAAATTGCTGCTAAAGTTAGAAGCCTTGTAACGCCCTAGAAAAATAAAAGTACGTGAAAAAAATGATGCAAACATAAAGTAAACATATGGGGATGTTAACTAGTAACTATTTTGTGTAGTATTACTATCTGTTTTACAAGCAAATACATTTAAATTTAGAAAAATTATAATTTTTGCAAATTTTTGAGTAGAACTAGGTTATTGTAAAGAGGCCTCTGCTGGTCGTCAAGTGTGATCGTTATGGTTTCCCTGTCTTTGCAAATTTCCCTCAAGAAGGTATCTGTCTCTGCTGAGCGGCCCCTATGCTCATATAACCAAGTAGTTGGAAGTTGAGAATGTATATAATTGTACCCTTACCCTCCCTGAAATGATGCACAATGTTTATCTTATTCGTAATCGAATAAAAGAAAACATTCTGACTGACACAAGATTTCACAATAAACCTTTCAGTCCAGCTTACAGTACATGTGAAATGTTGGCACTGAAGTTTCACTGCCTAACAGGTGCTGTAGATAAGAACTGTGGAGCGGTATTATTTCTCAGTCATCACAGATTTCATTGGAAGTTATTATATATCAATGGTGTTTTTGTTATCGCTAGTTCTCTGCTAGTATACGGTTATTTGGAGTGAACGGCAAAGGTTTTGTTTTTTTCATATAGCTCGTTCGCTTTCTATTTTCTCCTTACTATTTTGTCTAATCTTACCTATTAGGTGCTGCAGAAATTTCCACAGAAAACTACCAGATGAAATACCATTCTTACAGTGCAGTTTTCAGGTCATACTATATGTTTCTAAAACCCCAGCATAGTGGTGTTTTTTTAAACGGGTGTTAAATCCACATGCATACACTGGAACTTAAAATTACTTATTGATGACCAGATAGAGTTAGGCCATATGTAGCGGCCACCGGGCAGCTGAGACGCATCCAAAACAGAAACAGACATGCGATTTTACAGAAAATCGGTGGTTGTTTAAATTAAGTTAAAATCTATGTACAACAAACTTTTTTAAATAAAAATTTGTATCAGTGTGTTTGGTGCAACTTTCTAATTACTTGTTATTAAAAAAATATTTTTACTTTTTGAGATATGGCTGCTAGGTGTACTGTATACAGACAGAGCAGCTGTATCTAGCGTGGAGATACACACACACACACACACATATATATATATATATATATACACACACACACACACGTTTTCAAAAAAGGTGTACATAGCCCTTAATGCCCACACGCTTTTTTTTGCAGGGTAAACTGCTGCCGTTGGCTGCTATGTCATGATCTTTATGCAATATTAAGGTATACTACTTATACCAAGTGTCTGCTATCATTAAACACACAAAACATTACTTCTATAATTACATCATTGTTATTTGAAGAGCTCCTAATGTGTACAAATGCATCTTCTAGTGATATATAGCATCTATTACTCATTATTCTATAGTGAATATCAATTGAAGTATTACAAAAATCAACAAAGTATATACCTTACTTCAGGTGCTGGAATTCCAACCACAATGCAGTCCAATTGTACTTTACTTCCTTCAATAAGTTCCCTACTTTTTAATTTCTGAATAAAATTTGGAGGCTGTCCAATGGTCTCTTCTGAATAAAACGGGGAAGCAGTGTTGGTTTCACCTTCTAAAGCCTCTTTTTCAATTTCTGGTACTATAGCTTCCAGACTCTCTGGTTCTTCTGAGACAGTAGCATCTATTTCTGTCTCTACTGGCGGACAGAGAGCCCTCTCTCGATTTTCTGACTGAGTGGTGTAATTGGAGATGTCTTCTTCAAGAGTTCCACTTTTTAAATCACGTTTGCTTCTTCGATTTTTTAATGTCTTAGGCCTGATCCGTTTGGAACTGTTGGCTTTAAATAGTGAAGATAGCTCTTCTATGAAATCTGCTGCTTTATTTAGAAACTCTTTCTTAGACTCCGACTCACTTCCGGAAGGATTGACTCTCTGTTGCTTTTTCGTATCCTTAGTGTCGTCTGCGGAGTTCTGTGTACCTTTTATGACATGTTCTTGACGAAGGTTTGAGTGTTGTTGTTGGTCAGCAACTGGTGGGTTGTTTGGAGTGGTTACAGATGATCTTACAGAAGATTTGGCTTGTTTTCTCAGTTCTCTGGGAGGGCATTTAAGAACAGACTGCGTCTCTTTTTGTTGTCCATCCTGGTCAATTGATTGTCGTGCCAAATGTACACTTTGGTCTAATTCCTCCTGGCTCAGAAAGGCAGAAAGATCAGAAAAGTCATCTGTTCCTCCTAACTCATCAACTTTGGCAGAGCAGAGACTATGATGATATGAGTGGGAGGAGGAGATCGTAGAACTTTGTTCACTGTTCTCGTGATGTGTTTTAGATTCGGCTAAGTAGCTCTCTCTGAGAAGCTGGGAAATAGACGAAGGATCTTCTATATTATCGTCTTGCATGCTGTTGATAAAAAGAACAAGGACCAACCATGTGAATATAATGGTGGCTCATTCTTCACTTATTAATATATTGAAGTGCAAGGCATAATAATCTGATCAGTATGTGGTTTTGACATATATTATACAATAGTATTCAATTAAACAAAATAAGTTCATCATCAATATAGAAAGTCAGGTATCATAACAGATTATCAACCAATGTGCTATGGTGAGGCAGTGTTTGCCTGCATCCCTCTAATCACATCACCAATACCATTCCTGACTCAGCGTGCCACGTCCTTAAATAATCAAACATTTCGTAGCTAAGTATTCAAGATCATTCTTGAAAAACTGTGTGGTAACCAACAAACGTTATAATGTGAAGTTCTGAACAGAAAGAAGTAGAATTAAAACTCTTCTACCAATAAAAACAGACACTTAAAGCCTATCCTGTAAGCATATATGCATTATATATCTTTGGCATACAAACATGGAGCTTTTATTAATTATACAAGAAATCAGTATATATTATATTTCTTAGCAGGCAGCTATTTTTATAAAGGCAGCATAAATATAAAAATCTATATGCATGATAGATATGCGAACACCGAGCTAAGAAATATGTTTTATTCCTTGTACCAGTTGTAACTTGAAAACAGGGTGATGCCAACTGTGCAAATTCCCTTTCTCTGATATATGAAGACATCTGCCATACATTTAAGGCTGAGCTGTAAGCATGAACCTGAGATGACATATAGATGAAAGGAAGCTAGGTGGGCGATTATTTTGGCAACTTGAGTGCAGTTATGATCAGCATGTAAATGTTTTCTTTTTTTGACTAATGACAAGATGAAAGGTTTAAATGTATTCTAAAACTTACTTTGCAGTAGAGTGTTCAGTTTCACAGAGTATTCACTTCCTTTTTGTAAGAATTATAAAAAGGCAGAGAGAAATATTTACAAATGTCAATTCATTCATAAATCTATATCAAAAACCAAAAAAAAGTTCAAAAGGGAATGTGTAACTTTGTCATAGACAAAGGATTAATTATGTACCTGAATAGGTACAAGTTGCACTATGTTTTTAAGTTATTTTGCGTAGCTTCATATATTTTCAAAACCTCTCTCTATATGCCTGCTTACGGACCTGGAAGTTTAGAGCTCAGTGGGTGTGCTCTGTGAATCATACTCTATCCCTTCTTTTTATAAATGCTCTAGGCCCATTGCTTCTCAAACGGAAAGGCGGTCCAGTTTACAATTCCGAATACAACTTGACAGTCCCGTGGAGGTAATCTCTTTTTATTGGCACCGAACAGGAAGCTGCTAGTTAATTGCCTTTATGTGGCACAAGAGGCAGGAGAAGGGAAGTGTGCAAACTGGAGACACCATGTGCTATTAGGTGCCCACTGGTTGCTACTGGGAGCCGGGGGGCATAACTAGCAAATGATGGGCCCCATAGCAAACTTTTGATTGGGCCCTCATTTCGCCAAGCATTTACCAGTTCCATGTGAAAGTTAAAGAAAAAACGAAAAACAAAAACACAACATTTGTGAAAACTCCCATCATGACCTGATAAATGGTAACGATCATGCTGGGACAATGGTAGCACACACTTATGCACATTAGATGAAAATCCACATAGGGCATGGGAGACATTAAACCCCAGACCAGACCCCTAAATGAATTTCGACCCTAGACACCTAAATTAATTCAGACCCAGACCCCTAAATCAGAACACCAGAGCAGTCCCCTAAATTAATAGAGACCAAGACCAAAAGCCTAAATTAATCACAGACCAGACCACCTAAATTCGATCAGACCCCTAAATGAACTTAGACACCAGACCCCTGTCAGACCCTAGACCAGACAAAAAAATATAACAATTCTCGGCTACTCTTGTCTTCAGGGCCCTGCACACAGGTGTTGAGGCCTGACAGCAGACAACTTCCTGCAGCTGCTTAGCATCAGGACATTGTACGCGTCGCCACACACAACATCCTGTGCTGGCCTGTGTCAGGAATGTGTGAGGGGCCCTGAAGGGCCTGATGTGACAGTAACTATAGCCGCTGGTGTAACTGTAGCCCCTGGACTATGGGGCTATAGTTACGCCAATACTGGGAGCATAATAGGTGTTACTGGGGTGGCATCTGTGGATGGTACTGGGGTTACGATGGTTGATATTAGGTGCACTGTGGCCAGCATTGGTGGCACTCGATATGTCCTTTTCACATGGATATCAACTGCTGGTAAAAGGCCTAGATGTCACCCATAAGAAGAGTTTTGCCTTTGCCTCCTCCCTGTATTACATACCTATACAAGCTGGGATTCAGCTCATAAGTCTCCTCAGGGATAAATATTTTTTGATTTATATGAATTGTGTTTCTAAATGCACCAGTTTTCTGTGAACACGTTTTCTATTATATAAAAAACTTTTAGTAAAAAAACATAAATGTTACTTTTATTGTTCCCTGCAACCGTTAGCCAAGTTAAATAGAAATTTAAAAAAAATATTTGTTTGAAATCTTGAATTCATATGAACAAATGCAAGCATTAATTTGATATAGGAAATATAAAGACAAATTGAATGGTTTTTTTCCTATGGACAAACATAATAGAGACAATAACAATTATGGAATATGTATAAAATATCACAATTTTTAATTCTAAATACATAAGGCGCTATCAAGGATTTTCATCACCAAGACATACGGCCATATTCCAAGCAGTTTCAAGGTCATTGATTTAAAAGATGAATGGTTATATTCATGTTAGCTTACAGTTGGTGTTATGATATTCCTTACTGTATCATACACAATAATAAACACTAAAGTGAAGATAATTTATATTATGCATTCTGTTTTATAATAAGAGAGACATAATCAATACATACTATAAAGCTAAAAAATAAATAAGCTGCTTGAACTTATATTCCTATATATATTTTCAGTTTTCTGCTGTTTGTAAGTGAATGCTTTCTAAACAATCAAGTGCTAAGTATTCTGTAACACATTAATCTGACATATCATAAGAGTCTGATTGGTGGGATCGGACAGTTGGGACTGCCACCAACCCCACGAACAGGCCAGTCCATGTTCTGACCACAGATGGATGCACCAGAACTAACCCATTAATGGAGCTGGTGGTGGTCCTAGCTGTTGGAACCCACCGTTAAAACATTTATGAGATGTCTGACATTTCTTAAAAGTCTCTTTTAGAACAAGCCCTTGTTATTACAGGTAAACAAATAGGTAGAGACAACATTATAAGTATTTTTAACATAATAGTCTCACAGCACACATTATTGGCTAGGTGAATCCTACATAAAGTTAAACACCTCTTAATTTAGAAAAAAAGGGTGCTTCAGTTCCTTTGGGCCATTTGATTACATCTTACATTTATGGGTAAGGCACTCCATGTCATACAATTGTATCTGGGACTTCATCTACACTCGCTCTCACTTGGACACATGTTTAGCACCTGTCCATTGGTTTAGTTTACTGATAACTATTTATCAGATATAACTACCTTTTCTCTGTGCTCTCTGATCATCCGTTTGTTTGCGCAGGGTCCGTTATAACATTATTATGCAGTATGCATAGTCTTGGCTTCCTGTCGTATATCTAGATATGGCATTACCTGTTCCATACTATTAATATCATGCACCGTTTTACAATGTATGTATGTATTTAATACTCTCACTGCTGTGGTATTAATCCTTTCACTAATGTGGCCCTTATACAGTTAAATCCGGTTTTGGATCCTCTGTATATTTTATATCCCCTCTTTGTTTATAGTAGAAAAAGTCAATTTTATTATGATCTAAATAGTGCCTGACTCCTGTTTCTCAGTGTTCAAATGAGAAGTATTTTTTTATAGAGCTCAAATAAAATCATCTAAGATCAAACATAAACATGTATAAATTATTTTCCAGTCTTTCAATACTGGTCCTTGCACCTTTAACTCAGACATCCAAGATCTCCCTTACTGGGACTGATTTACTTTAATATTTGTTGGCAGTTGTCTGATAATCCCCTGTTTCTGACTGGTGGTTTAGTTTTATGTAGCGTATTAGTATACTACTATTCTATTCTTGCTATTCTTGTACTGATAATCTGCACACTTTCTGGTGAGCTTATGCCTCTATCAGCCCCATAAAATGTCTGACAGCCAGTTCTGTTTTCCGCGTCCTGGGCTTTTAAGGCCACGGCATCCAGTAAAAGCAGGTTTTTCTACATCCCAACCCCGGTCTTTCGAACGCAGAATGCTCCGTCCTGTCCATTAAAGTAATTTAAAATGTTGAGACCGATATGGAAGGAGATTTGCTTTGAAAGTGACAATGCAAGTAAATTGCCTTCAATATCCGCTGCTGTCATCTATCAGCTTTACCAGGACGGAACTCCTTATATTTATTTGTATGTATGGAGCTCTGTCCACTATTGGGAACAGAATGGCAGCAGTGGCAGTCAGACTGAGCTCTTTCTTTCACAACCTCATTCCTTGATGGTTCGTAGCTGCCAAACATGGCAATATTTTACTTTACTGTTTTGGATAACCTACTGCAGAATTTCCAAAACCAGTCTGTATTACAAATATAAAAATGATAAAAGCACAAATCAGTGTACCTCTTAGCATTTAGATATTGTATAATAGTCAGGGAACTCTTAGACAGTATTGGTATTTAATCTACCAAATGCCATTCCAGACAAAAAAATAAAATATATGATACAACGCAGTAGTAGTTTCCAGATTTGTCATATTGTCCAGTACAATATGCACATCTCCACTGACTCACAGGTCCATAATGTTGCTCCACAATTCCACTGGTGCACAGTTCCTCTGCCACACAGCTCCTGGCATGTCATTAGTTTGTGATTATTTTGGTCAGATGACCGGTTAGTAGATCTTGGACAAACCCTACATGCATAAGCCAAATTAAAGAGCAAGATAGGAGCAGCACTTGTGACAAAAACCAAAAAATGGTCGGTGCTATGCTTCAAATGGTAAAAAGTGACTTCACCCCATATAATGTATACCAAGAAATAAGAGCACGGAAGCAGCACTCAAAGAAAAAAAGTGACATTTATTCACCCAGCAGATGTATCTGCTGAGTGAATAAATGTCACTTTTTTTTCTTTGAGTGCTGCATCCGTGCTCTTATTTCTTGCTATACATGCATAACTCATGATAGGCACTGCATATATTCATACCATTCCAATATTAAATTTACTTTGGTAAATCATCTTCATTACTAGTGTTTTTTAATTGGTAGTAATACAATTGCCTTCTACACAGTCGAGTCACATTGTTATGACCACCTCCTATTATCGACGTCGGCAGCACGTAGCCAATGAAGGAAGAGATGAGTCATGGGCTGAGTAGGTGGGTATACAAGGTGTGCGATGGGCTGTCTGAACACACATCACTCGTTGTTGCCATGGGTAGAAGGGGCGATTTATCAGAGTTGCAAGGGATGATTATTGGCTTTTGGGCCAAGGGTGGCAGTATTTCTCAAACAGCGCAGTTTGTGAACTGCTCACATGCTGCTATGATGAAAATGTATTGTGGGTGGACAAATGGCACCATTGGGAATAACCAAGACTTCCAAGTACTTCCCTGGCCCCCTAACTCACCAGACTTGAACCCAACTGAGCATCTGTGGGACCAACTCGATTGTCTTGTTCGCTCTATGGATCGTCCCCCATGCACCCTCCAGCAAATGTGGGATACACTGCAGTCAACATGGCTCCAGGTACCGGAGAACCTACCAGCACTTTATTGAGTCACCTATAGCCCGTCTAGCTGCCGTCCGTGCTGCACATGGCGGATTCTCTGGTTATTAGCTGGCGGTCATAATAACGTGACTCGACTCAGTATTTTAGAGAATTTTGTCCATTTTAAAAGATTCCAGACTCTTATACAAAAGAGAAAAAGCAAATGTTTACATTTCACTGTGCTTACACAATGTCAAACTTGGAACACAGTTGCCGTCACCAAGTCTAAGCTATCCCACATCTTTTCTTCCAACACAAAATCTTTAATTAGTCCACGTATAACAGGTGCCACATCTCTTGTGTTACTGTCACTCAATGACATTTGCAGTCTTAGCACTGATAAAGGTAGGAACAGCCACATATTTGAATTACCAGAAGTTCATTGGCATTATGTTCCATCTATTAAATGGGAACAATCACATGCTAGTGCTTTTTGTTGAATGTGGAGTCATGTAGTCTACTATTATAAGGAATATACTGTAAACTTCTCTTTCTGGGATCTGTATATAATTATGCGTGGCCTTGAAAGAATGTACTACCTGGCATGCTTCCTAGAGACCAAAAAGTTTCTGCATGACAGTACTTTGTTCTCAGTTAACTCTCAGACACCCTTCATACAGTTTGAATGCCAGCTTCCACCATAAGGGTATGTTCACACAGGGCGGATATGCTGCTTAAAAGCATTCAGGATATCGGTCCTAGAACCCGGGTATTCCGGCCCAAAAAAACGGTGCCAAATTGTGGTGCAGATTTTCCGGCAGATTCTCCGCTGGGGAAATAGTGCTTGAAAAATATAAAAATCAAAGCGTACCCCCCGGATGTTGTCATAGCAACACATTCCTTCGTTCTCCATGCAGCCCAGGCCTCCTGGGATGACGCTGCAGCCCATGTGACTGCTGCAGCCTGTGATTGGCTGCAGAAGTCACATTGGATGAAACATTATCCCAGGAGGCCGACTTGGATGGAGAACAGAGGAACACGTCACTGCGACAATGCCCGGAAGTATTAACTTTTTTAAATGAATTTTAAACCAAAAAGAACATATTTTCTTTTTCGGAGTTGTGGTTTTTGCAGCGGGATCGCAGCTTTTCCACTGCAAAAATCGCAACATTTGCTATTTGTTGCCAGTTTTTCCTCCCTATTAAATTCAATAGGGTAAAATCTGCAACAATTAACTATTCCGATCTACGCATTAGTATTCTTCACCATGTCCCTGTCAGACATCCTCTTTACTGTTACCAATTTGGTTATGGTCCGTGGTCCGCAACCTTGGGGGTAAAGAGTAAAGATCAGAAGGATCTCTTAAACTCTGACCCTGGATAGTCAGTACCAATCAGAAAAGAGGGTCAATTATCTCGGAGAGTTCCGTCACACAAAGAAGAAGAGTCTGTTGCTGGAGGAGAAGTTGCTCCATCTGCTACATCACCCATTAACTGCCAGCAGGACCTATTTCAGGACAGATGAACTTGAATGGATGCTTCAGTTCAACTACGCTAAGCATTATAATGTAAACATTACGTCAAATGAGAAAAGATCAGAGTATAAATACGGTTTACCATATTCTTAAGCTTTATGACTAAAGGTTTTGATGGAGAACATCCAATAAGCATTGCCTAGTGCTCATTAAAGTGAATAGGCATCCACCCAAAACGCTACTAAAACTACATCTGCAATTGTGACATCCACTAGCTCTTTTAGGAACATTCTGCTCTAGCTAATACAAGTGGGTCCCAAGCAATGGATGTTCTCTATTCCTTCATATGACCCCACAGGGCAAATGGAAAGGGGTCATCCAACTGTATATCTGATAATACAACCCTTTAAAAACTTTAGAGATCTTTAATACATAAATTTATGACATGCACAAACTGTCAAGCAGCCATATCTATGTCTTCATAGCTGCAGAAGATAAGGGCTTTCTTCTATGGCTCTGTTCACATCACCGGCTTGGTTCCGTTCTGTCAGGTTCCGTTGCAATTTTATGGCAAGAATAGCATAGCAATAGGCAATTTTTTTAATTTTAATTGTAATCAAAGCCTGAAAATTCAGTTGTTTTTTTTTACAGTTGGCTGCAATCTCCCATACAGAAAACGAGTGATACTTAGTGTGCTACATGCTTATTCAGCATATTTAATTAAATCTGTTACTAATAAATAGTAGTAATAATAATAATAATAATACTATATTACAAAGACTTTCACCAAGATTTAGACTTTGCTTTTTTCTTTAATTTAATTTTTTATTAGATGATGAATTTGTACAAACTAAAAGGGTATTCCCACCTAGGCCTAAAATATGCTGTCAGTTGCTGATCATGGGGTCGGGCCACTGGAACCCCAGATGATAGCTATATTGAAGTGGCTGCAGCATTCTTTGGCACACCATAGCCCCTTCAGGATATGTCTCTGCACAGTGCCAGCGCCACTTGAATGGAGCGGAGTTGCAGTTCTCTGGACAGTGCCTGGACGGCGATGTGCAGAGAAATTGCCAAAGGGGCTTCAGCTCTTGTGATGTGTGGGTGTGCCAGCAGCTGGATCCACACCGATCAGCAAGTGATGGCATATCTTAGCAATATAATTGGAAAACCCCTTTAATTTGCTCCATGTCCCGAACGTGTGTTCCATATTCTATACTTATACCTTTAAACAGAACAAAATGGCCTATGATGATGTTTGAGCAATATGCATGATTTTCTTGGTTCTTTCTAAGAAAGAAAATAGTATGCTCTTCCTTCCTATATTAACTCTTCACCAGGAATTGGGATTGAGCACCTTCATTCTCAGGATTGGTGGAAGTTGCAAGTGTCAGTGCCTGCCTCTCAGACATTTATTGCATATCAAATTGATACAGTACGCCATAAATGTTATTTATGGGAAAACCCACTTCAAGGCTATGTAAATCTTTAAAGTTTTTAAATAAATAGACACACAGGATCCACCTGTAAACGAGCACAAGAACTTAGACGTGATCATTTACAGGTGGACGATCACCTGTCAGAGACACGCAGGACGCGCCGACACGGACGTATTCAGTGTAAAATTAAAGATATAGCTACTCTGTATAAAGAATACAGAACAGCTATATCTGAAAGTAAAATAAATTTTTAATAAAAACTATCTAACAAAGTAACACTAATCACGCTGACTTGTTAATTAAAAAAAAAAAGAAATAAAAAGCCCTCAAAAGGTGTTTATAGCCTTTCAGTGATAGTGAAGTATATCACTTACAACCACTTTTTTTTTTTTTTTTACAGCATTCACAATAAGTAATCTAAGATCAATGGACTAGATTTCCATTAGTTAGAAATGATTGTTTTAGCAACATACACATGATAATTTACAATTGTCCATTTTGGTTGTTTGGATTGTTAGCTATGGTCAGCATTAGTCTCTCGTACACTTTATAACAGTTTCTATGGACCCTATAAATATTTCAGCAGTGCTAGATAATATTTTAAGCATTTCTTTAATATTGAGTTATGCTTATTTTTTTCATTAAACATGGGCGACACAAATAAGCGTGAATTGCTATTCTACACAACTCAGTGTGATGATGGGAGTGCTGCTATTTTAATGAAGGTTGCATTACCTAGGCCAAACATCTGCTGCTGTTAATCATGGCTCTGTTGGAGAAGGCAGGGGACAGAGTCCCCAAGAGCTCTGCCCTTTCCTATACGACCATTGCAGCTGTTGTGTACTCTAATCTACAGTGCAAATCACATTGAGCTAAATATAAATTGGCAGGGTCGTTTTACACAGTCCTGTATAAAGTCAGTCTTTATTAAAATAAAAAAAGAAGACAGAGTTATATTTTTGTTGATAATCACATTAAATAATATGACGAACAAGTAGCAAATGCGCTCAAGGGTAACAAGTTTGCCACGAGTCCTAATAAAGCTCAGTTACTGCACAGTGTGTCAGGGAAATGCTCCAAACATATTCGTGTATTTATAAAGATGGTTTCTAAGTAAGCATACATTACTATTTGAGTATCAGTTAACAAGTGTACCTGACCAGATCCTTAACCTGATCTTGGTTAAATGTTCATTAGATTTTCTCCCAGGGTAAGATGTTGTTGGAAAGCCACATGCATAAGTTTTCAATATTTACCTAGAAATCTGTGTCAGTGTCCAGCCCTGGCTGTCTCCTCTTAATGGATATTGTCCAAGGGAATAAGTAGTTAAAATAATACAATCCTGATTGAATTGAGGCGCTTATACAAGAGGACAAGATGTGTTATCCCGAAATTTCGTGAAAATGATTGTATGTGGCCGAGTCAACCTGTCACCACTGAAGCAGCAGCATTTGTCAGTGGCAGGTCCTGTGTTATTTTGGGTACTCCACACCATGTGCCTACAAAGCAATTCACCTCATTGGACAGGGAAACTCCAGGCAAGTGCCGGTCATTCCTGTAATAGCTTGTTTTAGTTGAGAAATACGCTGTCTGTCTGCTTCATTTCCACAACATTTACCTTCACAAAAACTTCTGATTATATAGTGAATAGTATTTGTAGCTTGAACATTACGCCATAACTCACTAAAATATTCACCAACAGCAGTTATAGAAATTTTTTATTTTATGCAGTTATTAGCACCGCATATACTGTATAAACATGCATATGCAGAGAGTACGAGATTTACATTTCTGTAACATGCAATATTTATATTGAGTAGTGAATCTCTAGTTTTCAGTAGGTCTATGTCTGTGTTTCTAATATAAACAAACATATTAATCACAGCAGCGTCAACGCACTTGCCCAAATTGTACATAAAGGTTCCCCTTCCCCACAGTCAAAGTAATGTTCCCCCACTCAACCCAGCAGTCAAGAAAAATCAATGCAGTCAACAGTAATCACGGCATTATCTCCCATGTCTCTACAGTAATTACAGCGTGTACCCCTCTCTCATCCAGTATTAACAGTGACCCCTTCCTTTACTTAGTTTTCATAGTAGTGCCTTCCCTCACCAGTCACAAAAAGGTTCCTCCTGTCCCCAAGTAGTCACAGCAGTGCCTCCCTTCTTCCAGAGGCTCGGTAGCCCTCCCTTTTATCCCCCTTTGCCAGTAGTTACAGCAGTGCCACTCCTCTTCCTCCAGTACTCATATAAAGGCCTCCCCACTTTTGTCAGCAGTGACAGCACTACCACCTTTCCCATAGTCACAGCAGCCTCACTTTACCAAGTTGTCCCAGCAGTGCCATCTTCTTCCAGAAGTCTTAGCAGTGTCTTTCCCAGAAGTGACCCCTTCCCCATAGGTACAGCAGCCTCCCTACATCTAGTAGCCAGAGCAGTGCTTCCCTCCCATTCTTCAAGTAGTCATTTCAGTACACCTGTTCACCCAGTAGTGATTGCAGTACCCCCTTCCCACAGTAGGCACAGTACACCCCTTTAATTTTCACAGCAGTCACAATGGGGCTTTCCTTTCCTTCACCATTTACTCAGAAAAAGGTTTTTCCCCTTTCCCCAGTAGTCAGAACTGTCCCACCACAGTTCTGATATGCTCACCTGCATGCTCCCACAATGCACCTCTTGCTGGCAGGAAGCTTAATGTGAGCAGCTTATTCCTAGATGCTGTATTAATCTTCCTCCTCTTGCACATCTTAGATAATAAAGATGCAGGATGAGCATACAGACGCTTTCAGTATCTGACAGCAACAGTGTGTGCTCTTTGCCCGGTAGGAGCGATCTTTGATCACCTCTGCTGGAGCACCTCCAAGCACAGCGACCCATGTCTACCGTGCTCTAAGGAGAATCTGAACCAATATGTAGAAGTTGAGATTGCAGGAGAGTTTTTCATTTGACACAGACTCCATAAGATAGCAAATAAACCTTTCTGGTTGCCAGGGGAGGAGGAAGAAGAGCAGCAAAGAAGTGAGCTGGAGGGTAGGGGACCTGTACTGGACAAAATATTTTTGAACCCTTGGACATCTGGGTCTGGGATTTCGGAGACTGGTGCATAAATCAATGGATGGATGCATGGATTCGGTTATGGTGGAAACCCTGCGTGAAATTCAATAAAGCTTTTCTTTTTTCATTTATAAAGTTGTCAGTTTTGACACTCTCATAGCAACAATCTCCACAAACCTAGCTGTATAAAATCACCTATTATGTTCCCATATTACGCATTGTATATTACTTTGAGTACGATAAACACACTACAGTTTGGCAGTGTCTCAACAATATAATATTTTGCTATGGCTAGATCTCAAATATATAACGATTGGCCATAGAAGTAAGCAGATAAAGTTTTTACATTTTTTTATACATATACTAAGCCCTTATTCACACGACAGGGTTTCCCGGCCGGGTGACGGCCGTTCATAAATCGTCCGTCACCCAGCTTCAGTAGGAACAATAGACCCCTAATGGGGCTATTCACACAACCGATTTTTTGACGGCCCGGGAAACCTGGCCGTCAAAAAATGGGACATGCCCTATTTTCTGCCGTTTATCCGGCCGCCCGGCTCCCATAGAAGTCTATGGGGCCGGGTAATACACGGCCATCACCGGAATGTGTCCCGAGTGATGGCCATGTATTCCGTCGCTCGCGCTCTTTCTCCTCCTCCTCACGGTGCAGAGTGCATGTGAGGAGGAGGAGGGTTTTTTTTTGCTCCCTGTAGGAGTCGGAATCCCCAATCCCCTGCCGGGGATTGGGGATTCCGCTACAGGAGAAGTGAGTGACTACACTGTCCATATATGGACACATCAACGTCACTCACTTCTGAAGCGGAATCCTCGACTCCGTGGCCGGGGATTCCTCTCCAGGAGAAGTCCGTGACTAAACTGTCCATATATGGACATTTAAGTCAGTGACTTCTCCTGGTAGGGGTGGGGGATGGGTGCAACCTACAGGGGACTTGGTGGCATCACCTACAGGGAACTTGGTGGCATCACCTACAGGGGGCAGGGTGGCATCACCTACAGGGGGCAGGGTGGCATCACCTACAGGGGGCAGGGTGGCATCACCTACAGGGGGCTGGATGGCATTACCTACAGGGGGCTGTGTGGCATTACCTACAGGGGGCTGGGTGGCATTACCTACAGGGGGCTGGGTGGCAATACCCTCAGGGGGCAGGGTGGCATTACCTACAGTGGCAGGGTAGCATTACCTACAGGGGGCTGGGTGGCATTACCTACAGGGGGCTGGGTGGCATTACCTACAGGGGGCTGGGTGGCATTACCTACAGGGGGCTGGGTGGCATTACCTACAGGGGGCTGGGTGGCATTACCTGCAGGGGCTGGGTGGCATTACCAACAGGGGGGTGGGATTACTTACAGGGGGCTGGGTGGCATTACCTACAGGGTGCTGTGTGGCATTACCTACAGAGAGCTGTGTGTGGCAACAAATTTAAATGAAATTCATCCGATTTTTAAACAGACAGGGAAAAAAAACGGATGTAAAACGGGTCAAAATCGGCCGTTAAAAACGACAACACAGAACGGAATCGGAACAGATGCCAAACGGATGCAAAACGGCTGGGAAAAACTGCCCAAAATGGCCGATTTTATCGGCCGACACTCGGACCCTGTTGTGTGAATGAGGCGTAAAAGTACATCTATATGCCTATTTTGAAAGTTCTTCTCATAAACCAGACATGCATAGATATTATGCAGCAATCTAAAAGCTTTTACCCATGGAAAATTATTGTCCAGTCGTTATGGCTTACCGATTGGTAAAATAAATAAATCAAATACAATTACAGTCACACAGCAAATTTTCTCTTGCAATGTTTGCCGAGGGGGCAGGGTCTTACCATCGAGACTTAACAGATATGCTCTATGTGCACTGAGCGACTCATATGATTATCTGCTGTAACCCCCTTCCCATGCTGTTACACTCAAATATTAGATGAGAAACTGCATCTGCATTCCCCTCCGCCCGGTTTTCTTTTTGCGGTTTTACACAAGACATTTTATTTTTTTAGTGATTGAGGAGGTTTGTGAACAGTTACAAAGATCCTGGGAATGCAAGGAAAGGGGAACTACAGGCTGGTTTGAAAAAACATGCTTAAAGCATATACCCATTTTACGATTATTACTTTTCAACCATTCATGAAATCAGAGGCATACGGAAGTACAGTGTGACTTCATAGACTTCTATGGGTGCTGTATCACACCTCCATGCATGAGCCCTTAAGAAAATTTGTAAGAAGCGATCATGACTGAGACATGTAGAGACGTTAAGGTAAAACCTCAGCCAAAAATACCACCAGGAGTAGGAGTCTGTACTCACAGCTCAACATATTAAACTTATTTACCATGTAGTGTTATTGAAAACTAGGAGTACAGGGAGCAGCTGCTTTTATGATCATTCACTTCCAATAACAAATGTATATTAAGAATCCTGACAAGAATTGTGAGACACCCACACCTTCAAGGAGCTGAGATAAGCATGAGGAGGCTGAATTCAGGTAATGGCACTTAAGAATTCTGCTGACAGCCAGAAGGGCTCTGCCTGCCATGGAACTGGAATGTACTCAAGTTTCAGGGAGGGTTGGAGAGGCAAATTATTGCAGATCACTGTCCCAGCCAAGCATACAAGCAAGTGTTTCTGACAGTGCGTACCCAGTGGCTCAACATGCCATACTTACTACTATCTGGTGAAGAAGAAATAGATAGCACCTATCAACATGGCCAAAAGCACAAAGCAGGTGCTGATGCGAACATCCAGACAATGTTTTATGAACTGTGCTAAATTAGCGGACACAGTACATCAAACCACATATTTAGGTTAGGGCTACGGCTTTTGATCCTAACAAACATTCAGAAAATAAGAACAGTGGATCATACTTTTCAACTACTGGACATCATTTTTCTCTTTATTTAATGCATATGTAGTATGCAGCGAGCTCATAAGCTCCCCCTAGTGGTAGATGCAGACAGAAATGTATCATTGAACTATGTCTACGTTAGAGATTCAGAGCTCTGTCCAAAAAACCGAGCTCAGGCCAGTATAAACCTATATTCAGAAATAAGGCATATATTATTCAGAAATATTAGGCATATACACAGTCGAGTCACAATATTATGACCACCTCCTACTTTCAACGTCTGCAGCGTGTAGCCCATGAAGGAAGTGATGTGTCGTGGGCTGGCTTGGTGGGTATATAAGGTGTCTGATAGGCTGACTAAACATAAATCACTCGTTGTTGCCATGGGTAAAAGGGGCGATTTATCAGAGTTGCAAAAAGGGATGATTATTGGACACGGGTGACAGTATTTCTCAAACAGCGCAGTTTGTGAACTGTTCACATGCTGTTGTGGTGAAAGTGTATCGGGAGTGGACAAATGGCACCATTGGGAAAACCGACGTGGAAACTGCATAGCACCACGTGCCATAGATGTGAGAGGTGAACGTCGGCTACGAAGGTGCGCAAGGGCCGAACACCACGCTACAGTGGAGAAGCTCACCATGAAAACCAACCAGGGGGCTACCAGACATGTCTAAAACAACAGTTCAGCAAACCGTATTACGTATAGGGCTCTGAAGCAGACTGATGGTCACTGCTCCTATGCCAACAAAGGTGCACCTAAAAAAAGCTACAGCTTGCACAGCAGAATCGGAGTTGGATCACCGATAATTGACAAAGGGTTGCCTTCTCCGATGAGTCACGTTTTCGGATTCATCGAACGAATGGACGTTAGCGTGTCAGGCAAGAACCATCACAGAACAAACACCCAGCAACCATAGCTGGAAGAACACAAGCTGGTGGCGGCAGTGTTATGGTCTGGGGAATTTTTTCATGGCATTCTCTGGGGCCCACTCATCCATGTGGAAGGAGCTCTGAACTGATTTAGGTATGAAACTATCGCTGCAGATCACATCCACACATACATTCTGTTTGTCTTCCCTGGAGCAGATGGAATCTTCCAGCAAGACAATGTGACATGTCATACGGCTAGAAATGTCCAACAGTGGTTGGAAGAGCACGACCAAGACTTCCAGGTACTTCCCTGGCCACCTAATTTGCCAGACTTGAACCCAATTGAGCATCTGTGGGACCACCTCGATCGTCTTATTTGCTCTATGGATCCTACCCCACGCACCCTCCAGCAAATGTGGGATGCCCTGCAGTCAGCATGGCTCCAGATACCGGAGACAACCTACCAGCACCTTATTGAGTCACCCCCTCAGCCTGTCTAGCTGCTGTCCGTGCTACAGCGGTTACTCTGGATATTAGCTGGTGGTCATAATAATGTGACTCGACTGTGCATATAGATCGATAAAAAAAAACAAAAAAACTGTTCTAGGGCAGGCATTAAATCTGGGGACCAAAAATTGCGTTGCAATAATATATTTGAAACAAAGTAACTTACTAATGTACTTCAATTTAAAATTCTGTACTAAATGGTGCAGCCCAAACCTCGTGAATTGTTCCCGGAAGTCCTGGAGTTTTTCTAATAATGATGACGCTCCAACACGGCCCCGCGTGACTGAGGGCTTGCTTCATGTGCTGTTCATAAACATGACCACAAGGGGCTGTCACATTGGCTACTGCTTGAGTCCCGAGCAGAGCATCAGCTAGCACTTTGCTCAGGACTCCAGCACTGCTCCCGACGTCCATATTTGGTCAATTCAGTGGTTTCCTATTGCTGGAGTTCCCAATCAGAGCATCAGCTGATGCTTTGCCTGCGGACTCCAGCACTTCTACCAACGTCACTGTCACTGTCCATATATGGACAATGCCGTCGGCAGCAGTACTGGAGTCCCCGAGCAGAGCATCAGTTGATGCTCTGCTTGGGAACTCCAGCGATAGGAAACCCCTGAAGTCACTGATAATATATGGACAGTGACGTTGGGAGCAGGACTGGAGTCCCCAAGCAGAGCATCAGCTGATGCTCTGCTCAGGGACTCCAGTACCGCTGCCAACGTCATTGTCCATATATGGACAGTGACAGTGACGTTGGCAGAAGTTGTGGAGTCCCCAGGCAGAGCATCAGCTATTACTCTGCTCGGGAACTCCAGCAATAGGAACCCCCTGAATTGACCAAATATGGACGTCGGGAGCAGTGCTGGAGTCCCGAGCAAAGCGCTAGCTGATGCTCTGCTCGGGACACAAGCAATTGTCAATGTAACAGCCCCTTGCAGGCATGTTCACAAACAGCTCATGAAGCAAGAGCTCAGTCACGTGGGGCCATGACGGAGCGTCATCATTATTAGAAAAGCTCCTGGACTTCCGGGAACAATTCACGAGGTTTGATCTGCACCATTTAGTACAGAATTTTAAATTAAAGTACATTAGTAAGTTACTTCGTTTCACATAAATATATTATTGCAATGCAATTTTTGGTCCTCGGATAACCCCTTTAACTCCTTCCCACCTTGCACAGTATAGTATGTTGAGGGAGCGGCTCTACTATAATGGTGCAGTCCGCTGCAATGGCCATGATCAAAGATAACTTGGTCCTGGCAATTGAACCCCATAAATCCAGCAGTCAATAGCGACTGCAGGACCTAATTGGTTTAACATAGGGAGGGAGATCTCAGATTCTAGTGCCCTAGTGGGACGAATTTGTTTCTTTAACATGCTTTATTTTTTTTACATTCCTTTTTAATACACAGGTACATACATCTAGATAGCTAGCTGTAGCACTACAAAGGGTATATACCAGCCAAAACACTATTCGTAGACTAACCAAATAAAGTCACCAACTGAATTGGGCGGACTTCATATATTTTGTTAAATGTCATTTTCACATGCTTTACTGGCTGTATAAGAGTAAAGTTATACTTGATAAATCACAGCAAAATCTTTTGTGCATACTCGAGTTCCATCTGAATGCAATGCTAACTTGGTAAAAAATATTAGTAGCTACCGTATGTAAATCTGAATAGTTTATGCGGTGGGGAGAATTTCTAATAGATAAAAGGAAATTAAGGATGGTCTTACACGATCCGACAGGGGCAGTGTAAACGAACGCCGCTCAATGAGACAGCTCTTTGATCAGCACTCGCTTGCTCCTTTCACAAGCAGCTAGTACGGGGAAGAGTGCTCGTTCCCATACAATTTTATCTGGTCGACAGCACGTCTCCCTGTTTACACAGGGAGATGTGCTGCCGACAACTATAATTTTTGGCATTTAAAACTATACAATCAGTCGATGAACGAGCATTTGCCCACTCATTGGCTGATCGTTGCCCTGTTTTCACAGGGTAATTATCAGGAACGAGCGTTCTGTTAACGCTCGTTTGCCCGATAATTGGCCTGTGTAAAAGTGCCCTAACCGTATTTCTACTCAAAGTTTTCTTGTTTTTTTTAGAATTAGCACACTTGTAAGTGATCATTATCATGTGTATAATACTGCCGTCTATGTGGCCTTACACTTAATAACTCAGAGTACAGATGTGTGAATTTTACTAATTATTTTGCTTTCACAAATTTGGTGTGTTTACTGTAAATGAAGATGATTTTTTGAAGAGAATGCCTCTAGATGTTGAAACAAAAACAAAACTGCACTGTCATTAAAGTCCAAAATGATTATAGTTGTACCAGCAGGGGGCATACTGGCAATGTCTGAAAGAAAAAGGTAACCAGAAAGAAACGGAGAAAGAGAATATAATTACACTATGGAACTATGAAAACTAACAACTATTGCTATTGCTATTAAGCGATTTCAGTTTCCTTTCCCTTGACAAAGGCAACCAGACAGGGTTCCCACTCTCTCCCCTTCTGTTTGCCATTCCTTTAGTACCATTAGCAGAATTAATGACAAGGGATGAAAGGATAAAGGGATTTTAGAATCAACGTGGCCAAGTTCTGCATGTTACCATTAGATAAGCATGGAGGATATAAACCTAGGGAACTTGACAATACTAAATCCCAGGAAAGTATTTCGGGTATTTATATATCGGCTGATGTTACTCTGAACTATATCCCCCTATTAAATAGGATTAGAAATTAGGTTAGAACATGGTGCAAATTACCCATTTTAAACATGTCAGCAAGAATTAGCCTTATTAAGATGGTTATCCTCCCACAGATGCTTTATATTTTATTAAACAGACCAATCTGGATTGAAAAAAACCTATTTCAACTACTACAAAATATTTTTACTGTTCTAAGTACGAGACTCCACAAATTGAATATAAATGGTCTTACTAAACCTTTTTTACATTTATTATTATGTTGAGGCCTTATGCTAAAATAAATAACACGTTTTTCCCCATCATTCTCCACTCAACACCCAATAATGACAAACTGAAAACACAAGGTTTAAAATCTTTGCTCATTTATTGAAAAGGAAAAACTAAAAATATTACATTTACATAAGTATTCACTAGAGAAATGGGAGGCTAAATTTCAAGTGTCATTGCAAAAGGTCTGAATACTTATGTTAAAGTGTAGCTAAACGTTTAACAAACTTCTGACATGTCATAGTGACATGTCAGAAGGTTTGATTGGTGGGGGTCTCAGTGCTCGGTAAAACTAAGCAGCTAAAGAACTCGTGTGACCGCTCAACCGCTTCGTTTCTGTTTGGCTTTTTTCCGGATATCCGATGTATCGGAGTACGGGCTCATAGACTTTCTATTGTGTCCGTCCTCCGATACATTGATTTCCAGAAAAAGCCAAACAGAAACTAAGCGGCTGAGCGCTCACACGAGCGCATCAGCTGCTTCGTTTTAGCAATTGGTGGGGGTCTCAGTGCTCGGACCCCAACCAATCAAAACTTCTGACATGTCACTAGGACGTCAGACGTTTGTTAAACGTTTAGCTACATTTTAATTTTTAATTTTTAATAAATTTTCAAAAATTGCTAACATTTTGTTAACACTTTGTCATTATGGGGTGTTAACGGGAGTCTGTCACCAGAATGTCCGAGTTAAACTAGTAAAAGGATATTGTAGAGGACACTAACCTGTTTCTAACGTTTATTTTCATTTTCTGCTTATGCCTCTTTTGTAGCGAAATAAGTTTTATTAAGTTTATGCTAATGAGCATTTAGGTGCAATGAGGGCGTTACCATTGCACTTAAATGCTCTTACTTCGCTCCCCAGTTCAACCCCCCGCCCTCCCTTTTTACATTGATTGACAGGGGCCAGGCAGCGTAATCAGCGCATTCATGCCTGGCCGAGTAATAACTGTAACGCGTATGTGTCCCTGCTCTTCACTCGGCGCATGCAGAGCAGGGACGCTATGCGACGTTTCCTACCCGACTGTTTATATTTTCCATTATCCTTAAAGAATTTGAACTTTATGGAACCCTTAGTAACTTTAAGGTCAATATCCATAAGTCAAATCTCCTCAATATCGCTTTACCTCAGACGCTGATGACTTCTCCCAGGGCCTCCTTCCCATTCCAATGGCAAGCCTACCATATTAAATACCTAAGAGTCCTGATACCATTAGTCCCATCCCAACTTTTCAGTTACAACTTCAGTCCCCTACTTAAAACTATCAAGGCGGTTTGCTTCAAGTGGGCTAAAGTCACTTTATCATGGTTCAGGAGAATGAGCGCCCTAAAAATTGACATATTGCCATAACTTCTATATTATTTGTAGGCACTGCCCATCTTACTGCCCAGGTGGTTCTTTCGGAAGTTCACTTCTCCCTCTTTCTGCCTTTATCTGGGGATGTATACCACCTAGACTGTGCATTTCCATACTCACTAGACAGAAGGGGGAAGGCGAAGTGGGCTTGCCAGATTATCACTTCTATCACTTGGCCGCATTGGCCATCTGTATTATTGATTTATTCCATGGTGCAGGGGCTTACCTGTCTCCCAATCTTCCCGCTCGGGTTAAAAAGCCAAGTCCTATCTAATGAATGTTTTGCTGACTTAGTGACAGATTTTTTTATATTTTTTTTTACAAACTTGGTCTTTCATCTAGACCTGGCCCGCTGTCGCCAGTTTTGGAAACCCCATGTTTCCTGAGGGACTCCATAGGGCTTCCATATTCTCTCAAGCTAAATCTCCACGCACAAGCATCTGTTACTTAAGCGCAGCCCTAATCCTACTCTGCTCTGGTGTCCGATGAGTCCACTGGTGGGATTTGGTTATCGCTCTTTATCACCCACTGTGCCCCTTTGTTGTGCCCATGGTACGTCCTACTCAACGACAGCCGCAACCACAGGACACTCTTCATGCCGGCGTCTCACTCCCCAGAGACGGCAGCTCCCCACTGATTCCTGTAGGGTGCACGCACGCTCGTTCCCGGCCTTAAAGGGCTAGCGCACACACAAGTGTTAAGTTCCCTTACCAATCACTATGCACTGTGGACTTTAAAAAGGGCTCTGCCCTTTCTCTCCTTGCCTGAGTGTTTTTGTGTCTGCCTATGTTCGTCATTGCAAATGGTCCCTTAATTGTACTTTGTATCCAGCGTTCCCATTTCCAGTACCCGTATCCAATAATTGTGTTTGTTCCAGTGCGATGTCTAAGTGTCGGAGTCGAGAGTGTCATCTGTGCCAAGTGTCATCTGTGCCTGCGACGACGAGTGTCCGTTACGCCATGTGTCCGCTACGCCACGAGTCTGCCACGCCGAGAGTCTGCCAAATCTTTTATCCAGGTACTCTTGTCCTGAGGACTATCGTTGATTGTGGTTTGGCTAGCTGCTACTCCGCTACGGCGATGCTGCCTAGTGGGTCCACATACACCATAGCCATGACAGTACGCTCGCTCAGGCCATGGATCCCGCTGGTCAACCAAAAACAGCGGTTCAGATGATGCTCTTACAGGCTATAAACGCCATAATTACCAGTTTGGATCTTCCTTTTGTACCTCCTCTGGCTGCTTCCGCTGCTCCACCACCTGCTACCTGCCTCAGGTTTATCCCGTTCTTTCTCCACTACCTCAGGTCACTCTCTGGATTGCCCCACAGTATGCCATCCACACGGATATCTTCAGCAAGAAGGAGGCAGAGATCCTTCCTCCTCATCGTCCATATGACTGTCCTATTGATGTGCTCTCTGAAGCCTCACTCCCTTGTGGATGGGTCTATCCGCTTTCCTTGCCTGAAACCCAGGCCATGTCGGAGTATGTCAAGGAGTACCTGATGAGGGGGTTCATCAGGAAATCTACTTCACCAGCCGGAGCTGGATTGCTCTTCGTGGAGAAAAAGGATGGGTCACTCCGACCGTGCATTGATCACCGTGGGTTAAACCAAATCATGGTAAAAAAAAACAAGTACCCCTTGCCGTTTATCTCTGAGCTCTTCGACAGGATTCGTGGAGGCAAGGTTTTCACTAAGCTGGATCTACTCGGGACCTATAACCGGATTCGTATTTGCAGGGTTGACAAATGGAAAATGACATTTAAAACCCGAGATGGTCACTGTAGTATCTTGTAATGCCCTTTGGACTGTGTAATGCTCCAGCAGTATTCCAAGAATTTGTGAACAACATCTTCCGTGATCTTCTGCTTGTCTGTGTGGTGGTGTACCTGGTCGACATCTTGATGTACTCACCTGATCTAACGACTCATGGGAAGCATGTATGCCAAGTCTTATTGTGGCTAAGGGGAACAAATTTTATGGGAAACTGTAGAAGTGCGTATTTGAAAAGAGGTCCTTGCCCTTCCTGGGCTAGATCGTCTCAGATTATGGCCTTCAAATGGATCCAGAAAAGGTGAAGTCCGTCTTGGTGTTGCCGCGTCCTCAGGGTTTCCGAGCTATACAGAGACTTCTTGGATTCGCTAATTTTTATGGTCAGTTCATACCAAATTTCTCGTACCTTACTGCTCCCATCTCAGCTCTTAACAGAAAAGGGAGTGAATGCGAAGGACTGGACAGTCAACATTCTCCAACCTCAAGAGCGCCTTCCCTTCTGCCTCTGTTCTTAGTCATCCTGATGTTACTCAACAGTTTTTCGTGGAGGTTGATGCCTCATCCATTAGTGCTGGAGCACCCTTGTTTCAAAAGATTTCCAATGGTAAGGCAGTATTTAGCGAATTCTTCTCCAAACTCTTCTCTCCTGTTGAGCGCACCTACTCCATTGGGGACCAAAAATTACTCGCTGTCAAGTTAACCTTGAAAGAATGGAGACACTTGCTAGAGGGGTCTGCTCATCCCATCCTGAGGAGAGGTCTTGGGATCCTAAAGAGAACATGGATGCCCCAGTTCTCATCAAGAAGTAAGGGGGGGTACTGTTGTGCCCGGCACATCCTACTTCCTGGCTGCAGCTCCCCACTGATTCCTGTAGGGTGCGCGCGCTCGTTCCCGGCCTAAGAGGGCCAGCGTGCGCACCAGTGTAACCAATCCCTATGCACCCTGGTGTTTAAAGAGGGCTCTGCCATTTCTCTCCTTGCCTGAGCATTGTTGTGTCTGCCCATGTTCGACATCGCAAATGATGCCTTAATTGTACCCTGTATCCGGTGTTCCCGTTCCCTGTAGCCTATATCCAATAATTGTGTTTGTTCCAGTGCGAAGTCTGTCGGAATCTAAAGTGTCATCTGTGACAAGTGTCTGCCACATCAGGTGTCTGCCACGCCAAGTGTCTGCCACGCCAAGTGTCTGCCACGCCAAGTGTCTGCCACGCCAAGTGTCTGCCAAATCTTCTAATCTTGTCCTAAGTACTATTGTTGATTGTTGTTTGGCCAGCCGCTACTCCGCTATGGCGGAGCGGCCTAATGGGTTCACACACCCCATAGAAAACTGTCATTTTTTTGACCAACACTGTACCCAAAAAGACATGCCCTCTGTTACGGTCTCCTTGATCTATGGATTTCTGAGATGACTATGTCGGTGTCTCCTCCTTTTTATGGAGAAGAGGTAATGTGATATTGGTTGCACCTTGATCCCCCAGCTGAGCTGAGTGGTATAAGGTTTTTTTGTTCACGCATAAATCCTTCCCATTTCAGGATAAACTCAAATATAAAGAATTTTTTAGGTATTGTCTGGATGGTATAAACTTCCTAATTTGATACATAAGATATACCCTTCCAACCCAGATACCTGTTGGCACTGTAACGCTGTCCCAGGCACAAAGCATACTTGGTTGCAATGCCTTGACATTGAAGTCTTTTGGAGGAAGATCTTTTCCCTGTACAACACATTTTCCCCAGTCAAGTTCCCGTATCTCACGGAAGTTGAACTACTGTCTCTAGTGCCTTATACCTTGCCTTCATTCTAGACACTTCCTGGCGGCAGCCCGACAGATCATTGTGTGTCATTGAAAGCAGACAGGACCTCCTTCTCCACGATTCTTCCTCTCCTCCTCTGTTTTTTCCCCCTGATCTGTTTGTCTTTTGTTTGTCATTTTTGTCAAGTTCCTATACACAGTGGGACAGGTTAAAACACCAGAGTGTGCAATTGATTATATTATAGCAGGTTTGGCTGCCCTATTCTTTGTTCTTTAACGAGCCTCAATTTCACTACGTTTATCTGGCATTAATCTAAGTTAATGTGGTGTTTGCATATGTTCTGCTACCTTGAGTTTCTATTTGACTGTGTCTAAATTACCTGACTCAGTCGTGCCTTCTTTTGTCTATAACATTTTGTCATGTTGGGTGCGTAGACCCACTGGGCCGTACCGCCTTAACGATACGGCAGCTGGCCAATAGGACACAGAACAAAGTCTATAGTTCAAATAGGTGTACCTGTGGTAACTTCTGACAGTAGCAAGACAGGCTCGGATGGGACTTTGGCAGCAGGCAGACACCAGGCGTGGTGTAACAGGACAGGCGTAGTACTTAGCGCAGCACGACTCCAACTCTATACAGCACTTGGTTATGGATAGCACCGGACACAGGATACAGGTAGCAGGAACGGGAACATTGGGAACTAGGAGACACTAAGGGACCATTTGCAGAGACGAACATAGGTAAACGACAACAATGCTCAGGCAATGCAGGAAGGGGCAGGGCCCTTCTTATAGTCCATGGTGCTCATGGGCTTATTTGGTTCTTTAATTTAGGTGCGCGTGCTGGCCCTTTAAGAGCGGGCACGAGCGTGTGCGCACACCCTACGGGACACAGCCGAGTGAAGCGGAAGTGAGTGCTGGTGTCTCCGGAGGAGGAGATGCGGGCCAGCTCTCACTGATCCATGGCTGCGGCCGTCAGGAGGTGAGTAAACCGGACGGCCCACGGCCATGGGCATTTCACATTTATTATGTCATACTTAAAAACTGCCTAATAAACACGGATTTAACCATAAACATATAAAGCAGCAGTTACTGGTTACATTGTACCATTCCATAACTTGAGTTTTCTAATAAAGAAATTATTTTAAAAAGGATGCACACTCTTGTTTTTCTAAATAAAGCTTGATGATGATGATGTTAACTATATAAAGAGTTGCCTATTTGTGCCATGCTATGAGCATTTACTAACGATCTAAATATAGTCTGAGCTCTTGGATCACCTAATGCCCAGATTACAGAGCTAAAATAATATGCTTGAAAAATCGTAAAACAAGACTATAAAAATATTGTAAATTAAAGAAAAACTAAAAACATTGTAAGAAGAGTATGTCATCATTGCTTCACAACAAATAGTCTACACATAATACACACACAGTATTCAGACTGTTTATTATTCTCTAAAACATTTTTTCCAACATTTGGCGGTCACGGCAAGGAACTGTAGTTTCACAACAGCTAGAATGCCACACGCATGGTCAGACTGGCGCACCAGAGGATGCAGTGTATTTTAAGCATTCTAAACCTAGCACCCCCTAGTCAAAGAAATTTGAACCAAGTTCCCCTAAAGCTACTTTCTGTTGCTATCTTAAGCAAAATGTTCTGAACTGATAGCTTTTTACATGACGATGTTGGCAATGGGGTAAATTCATGTATAAATAAATAACGAATAATGAAGTACAATAGTCGTAAAAAGCAAAACAAGAGAAAGTTTATGTCGCTCATCAGTTGATGTGAAGGTTAACACCTCTTGCACACGACCGAGTTGGGGCCGTAAAAAATGGTCCGAGTGTTGGCTAGATTCCTTGGCCCGACCACGGTACAGTTGGATGGGACTCCTTCCATTATAGGCATTTTATGATGGTAGGAGTCCCTGCCTCCATGTGAAACTACTGTTCCGTACTGTATCATTTTGTTCAGTTTGGAACAGCAGCTCCGTGGGGGGGGCAGGGACTCCTAGCATCATAAAATGTCTATGACGCCAAGAGTACCTTTCACCTGTACCGTGGTCGGGCCGGGAAATCCAGCCGACAATCGGACCGTTTTTCACTGCCCGATCTCGGGTCGTGTGCAAGAGGTGTAACAGTTTCACCAATTAATACCGCCTACTTAGTCCCTTAAACAGTGCTTCATTATTACCCTAATGAAGTTATTAATTAATGCAACCATTCAGTGCACATTTAATGCTTCCATCCACAGTACAATTAATGTTGCCACCCACAGTAAAATAAAAAACCGCCATACACTGTATGCCACAACCCACAGTACAATTAATGTCGACAATCACACACAGCATAACTATTGAGGGCACCCACACACAGCATAATTAATGTCATGCTTTAGCACAGCTCCAATTAAAGCGCTCCTCACTGCGGTCGACCAGGGAGGAGGAACAGGGGGTTCGGGACCCCGTTCTCGCTATCCGTGGGGGTCCCGCTGTTCTCCATGTAAATCGCTGTACTACTGCTACAGCAATTACATAGAATACAGCAAAGCCGGTTACATGACAGAGTCGTGTCGTCATGAAGGAAGACTCATAAATCGGCGGGGGACCTGAATGTATATTAGCGAGTGTACTGACATACTGCAGTGAGTACACTACTAATACTTTTCAGTCCCCACCTAATAAATCTGAGTTCTAAACCGTGAAATCAAAGTTTGTTAATTAAATTTTCATAAACTTACAGATAGATCAACATTACCTATTTCATTTTTGCAAAGTTGACAATAGGATCTGTCGGCATACTGGCTGGTTGACACTTTTAAAGCAATTGATGACCAACTGAAACTTTCTGATTACCATTACATGCTGAGAAAGCGCCACTTTTATTGCCTTTTTCTGAGAAATCCCAAGGAAATCAGCTGTTTTCTACTCCTATAACATGGAACATTTCCATAGACAAGGAATGTGCTTACTAAAACTGTTCTGGAGAACCCCTTTAACAAATATATATCCCCTCTCTATTACAGGGAGAGCCCAGTGTTTTCAATGGGTAATGTCATACATTCTTTCCCTTGTGGTTCCCCCCAGTTTAAAGCTGATCGCTGGAGGTCCCATCAGCAAGACGCCTGTCATTGGGTGACACTTCTAACAAAAAAAGGGACCTATCAAAATAGGTGCTAAAATTTCAGTATTCATCCGTATGCTGTCAAAGTGACAAAAAACTCAAGATAAATACTCAGCCACTTTTTAGCAAGCAAATACATCCTTTAGCCATCAAATAGTTGGTTAAAAAATATTCACCTGTTAAGTTTTTTTTTTATTGCTTCACATTAGTTGCAGTTTGTCCATCATTCACTTTAGTCTTGAGAGCAGTTATAGATAATATGTAAAACTTTTTTTTTTTTAAACGAAATAATTTATACATATATCAAACCAACCTCCAGGGTCTAAATTTTAGTGAAAATAGCCAGATATAGTCCCAAAACAGTATAGCTTAAAAAAAAAGCGATGAATCTCTCAGTAACAGGGCTCGAAATAGTGGTAGGCATGATATATGAATTTGGAATATAGAATGTCACTTTTTTCCAAAATATAAAGGATTAATATATTAATAGAAGTTTTAAGAATAGTGAAAATGTCATGCTCTGGTCCCACAGAGAACTTGTGTTATGGTAAATAAAGGAAAATAACTCACTCATCCCCAACTTCATTTTGATGAGAAATTTCCTGACCCTAAAAAATAGATATTGCAGGTATTATTTTGCAAATATTAAAGGGAGAGATTTTCAGTTATGCAAAATCGGTGCCTAAAGGATGAATATGTTAAAGTGAAATTGAACCCACGCACCATAAGTGAATGCATTAATATAATAAAACAGTGAAGACTGGATCTCATTGAAGGCCATATAGTACGCTCCTCAGTCCCTACTACACATCCGTATTAAATAATCTGTAGAAGGGGAACAGAGGCTTTTTACAATCACTTACATTACAGCCACTTCTTAACTGATTGCACTTGACAATTCAATGGTCATTGGATTTAATGCATCTACTCACTTTTTTTCTTTGGAAAAATGGACCCAATGGACCAAGCATTGAAGTTTCACTGTCCTGGAATCTCTGAGGGTGCAGATCCAGATACATTTATTATTATTGTACGTCAGCCAAACACTTAATGATAAAATACTGAGAACTAGAGCTCCCATTGTAGTGAACAACCTCTGCAATAGGTCAGGCTGTAAAAGGGTGAAACAACTGGATCCCAATGCGCTTATTTTTTCGTATGAGAGAACAGTAAGAAATACCAGCAGAAGAAAAAATGGGGCATATTTATCAATGTATTTAAACCAGTTTTTTTGGGCTTAATTACATTAAAAAGAATGATGCTTATGCTGAGCTCCATATTCATCTAGCTTCCGAACACTTTCTTTTTTACATAAATTTTCTGTAAGTGTTGGAAGAAGTGGGCACAGCTTGCAAGTTACACTCTGTGAGACTTATTTATTTTCTAAGTGGTAGTGTCAATCAGTGTGCATCGTGTTGAGGGATATGGCAAGGTCTACACTAATATTCCATATTGGCATACGACTTGGTGGTATGCCAGCTTTAGTAAAATATGCCACAATGACTTTCTGCCAGTGGTGTTCCTTTAAGGGGTTGTGCCATCTGGACAACCACTTCTCTGAATGAGGCCCCACTGGAAATTCGCTGAACACATCAAGTTCAGCAACACTGTGAAAGGAGCTGATATACTGTGGAAGTCTGTGGGCAATTATACATTTTTTTCCAGTGCCCGCTGCAGAAGAAATGTGGAACTCCATTGCCACCATTCAGATGAATGAGGGATCATACATTACATGGTAATGAAGCCCCTCTATAAAGTCCTAATGTGACAACCCCACACCCAGACACTTGCTTTGAGTCTATCACATCACTTATGTCTAAACATTTTGCTTATTACTAACCTAGCTGTTATTTTTAATCTCATGGAACATTGACACCAGTAATTGCATTGTTAATGAAAGTGTAGACTTCTACTAAACATAATAATGAGATGAACAGAAAAAGATAGTTAATTTTATTTAGAAGTAATTTCTGTGAAAATGAAACACCTGACTATCATTGGTCTCTATTTTGTTAAAGTACTCTAGACAAGTCATCTTTCTCACTTTCCCTTTATTTATCACCACAATGTGAACTTCCGGATAAAATATCATGTACATGCCATTCATGATACAATTAAAAAAAAAAAAAAATGGCAGCTTTTGTCATGTACCTAGATGCTAAAGTAGCGCAACATCACACCCGGTTTCAGTCTGTAGACAAAAGTCTGCTTAAAAATGCTCTGTCACTAGTTTAGTAGTGCCCTATCTCCTAGCTAATCCAATAGGCGCTGTCACACGGATAATATGGATAATGCTAGTGAAAATTGCGTCCCAAAAAGTTTATTATTTTAAAAGTTAGCAGCTTTTTTCTAAGTATGCAAATGAGGCTTTACTAGACAAGTGGGTGTCAACACCAGCGATTTTCCTGAGGTGGAGCTACTTCACAGCCTCTGACGCTGTCCTATCAGCATGACGCTGCTTCACACAGTGTGAGAGACTGAGGCTAGAGGGAAGGGAGATCAAATAGTCATATCTCCGGCTGTGGACAACCAAGAACAGTAGCTGATGGCATATGAAATGTGAGATTCTAATCTTTTATTTGGCACCAGGATCACAGTTCCAGCTGTGAAAAACTGGAGGTATCACCAGTTTAAAACACAGTTGGGAATGGAAGCTGTATCCTATATGATCACGCTGTGTTGCTGGGCTGGGAAGAGGAGAACTGTATGACGTTGATTGGACAGCGACATACAGAAAACATTACACCGCCCAGAGTGAAAAGAGTTACCTCCCATTTGGCAAGTATAGCCAAATTAGTATATTTAGAAAAATACATATAACTTTGCAAATAATAAATGTTTTTGGGAAAAAAAAAAAATTTACACTGTAGTTATCAGCATCATAGCGCCTATTAGATTAGTTAAGAGATAGGGCATTAATAAACTAGTGACAATTAACTTTAAAAAGCACATTGCAATGCAGCTATAATCAAATTACTATAGTGCGGGGTTGTGAATAGTCGGAAGTATTGCTACAGTACCTATGCTACCCTTCCACGGGACAGGTTCAGACAAGCGAAGTATGGCCATGTAGCCACAGATTAGTTGATATGGTATATAATAAATTATAAAGAATATTACATCATATTTTTATTCATATGTATCATTATAAATTATATGATCTATACAGATAGGAAGTGAACCATAAAGACACAAACTAGCCCTTATATAGCCCAGCACATGTATCGCAGCACACAGAGTAATTTTTAAATCGCATTATGAATCCAACAGAAAAGCCTCCATATGAAATTGAAGGTATATGGAGGTACAGTATGGCCCACTGCTATTAGTACCATATGATAGCTTCATAATACACCCATCTGCATACGGCTTTTAAAGGCTATGTACACCTTTTCATACATAGGTTTTTTTTATTGCATTGTATCTATAGTGCGATAAGAAACATTTCTGTAATTTCTTCAAACATTTTTTCATTCCTCAAACATTTTCCATCTGTAGCTTGTATGTATTCCCATACACTGCAAGCTGCTGGATGCCGTTCACTAACAATTCCATCACAGGAGCTTCCTGTTGGCTCGGACTCCAGCCCCTTCCTGTCTTCTCCTAAATGCTCAACTAAGCTGAATTCTGATCAAATCAAATAACTTTGATTTGATTAGAATTTAGGTAAGATGAGTGCTCAGGAAAAGATAGGGAGGGTTGGAAATCGAGTCGACAAGAAGCTCCTGTGATGGAATTGTTAGTGAACGGCATCCAGCTGCTTGCAGTGTATATAACTACACGCTAGCTGCAGACGCAATATGGTGGGGAAATTTAAATTAAAACAAATTACAGAAATGTGTTTTTTTTTAATCACATAATAGATGTGATTGCATGATAGAATGCAATAGATAAATTAGTAATGATGCATAGCCAAAATACATTAATAAAACTATGAAGGCAAATTACATTCATATAAAAAGCAATATATAAGCTTTGACACTGCTCACCACCGTAATTCTGGAAATTTTTACAAAATTGTGTGACACAATATTATTTGTGATATAGGTAAGAAAAAAACATTTACCATAGCGATTGTGTATGGATGAAGAACTGTAGTTGTCTTTTTTAATTCTGGTCCGTGTAGAAAAGGATTACCCAAAAAGATGCCAAGCAGATGAAAGATCAATGACTCCTTGTTTCTACATGTTTAAAAAAAACAACAAAAAAAACCATACAAAAAGGTAAGTTACATTTGAATATTTCAAAGCTTTAAAGACACTATGTAGATATACATTTTAATGTACCCAATGGTTCCACAGAAGCAGCTGTATGGAAGTGTATTTTGGATTTCAGCACAAAATGGTCATTTGTTGCATAATGAAAAGTTATAACATTTTATAATATAGTTTCTGTATTAATTCCTCACAGATGTCAAGATCACTGCTTGCTCATGACACAGCTATGATAACTGTACTGTAACAATTCATGCACCTGTGTGTCCATTACACAACTAGGATAGATTTTTATCCCCTTAAAAGTAAACAATTAAGGTTCCTGTAGAATGACTGCAAGCAGAGATTTTAACCCCTTCCGAACTTCGCCGTATATATACGGCACACGTCGGGTGGGGGAATATGGAGTGGGCTCACGGGCTGAGCCCACTCCATAGAACGAGCATGTTGGCTGTGTGTTACAGCCGACATTTCAGGGTAACGAGCACGACTTAACTCGAACGCGATCCCGCTCGTTCAATGTGTTAAATGCTGCAGTCAATAGCGACCGCGGCATTTAAATGACTAGAAACAGAGGGGCATCCCCCTGTAACGTTCCAACGCCCCTCCTCAGGCAGGGCTTCATAGGAGAGTGTCAGTATCACCATATACTGCAATACATTAGTATTGCAGTACATCATGCAACCGATCCAACAATCGCTGGTTCAAGTCCCATAGGGGGACAAGTAAAAAAAAAATAATAATAATTTAAAAAAAACAGTAAAATAAGTTTTTTTTAATAAATAAAATTAAAAAAAAAGTATAATAAAAAGTTAAAAAACCTTTTCCCATTTTCCCTCAAGCACAATGTAAAAAAAATAAAAAAATTAACATAACTGGTATCGACATGTCTGTAAAAGTCTGAACTATTACAATACATAATTATTTAGCCAGTACGGTGAACGCCGTAAAAAAATTGGAAAATTAAAACCGCCAGAATTGCTGTTTTTTGGTTACTTTATCTCCCTCAAAAAATGGAATAAAAAGTGATTCCAAAAGTCTCAGGTACCCCAATGTGGTACCAATAGAAACTACAGCTCGCCCCACAAAAAATAAGACCTCATACCGCTCAAATCGACGGAAAAATAAAAAGGTGTCTCTCAGAATGTGGCGACAAAACTCTAATTTTATTTTTAATAATCTGTATTTTTCCTTGTAAAAGTAGTAAATCATAAAAAAACTCAATAAGTTTGGTATTGCCGTAATCGTATTGACCCACAGAATAAAGTTAACATGTCGTTACCGCACTGTGAACGTCATAAAAACAAAACCCCCCTTAAAGAGGCTCTGTCACCAGATTTTGCAGCCCCTATCTGCTATTGCAGTAGATCGGCGCTGCAATGTAGATTACAGTAACGTTTTTATTTTTAAAAAACGAGCATTTTTGGCCAAGTTATGACCATTTTCGTATTTATGCAAATGAGGCTTGCAAAAGTACAACTGGGCGTGTTGAAAAGTAAAAGTACAACTGGGCGTGTATTATGTGCGTACATCGGGGCGTGTTTACTACTTTTACTAGCTGGGCGTTGTGTATAGAAGTGTCATCCACTTCTCTTCACAACGCCCAGCTTCTGGCAGTGCAGACACAGCGTGTTCTCGAGAGATCACGCTGTGACGTCACTCACAGGTCCTGCATCGTGTCGGCACCAGAGGCTACAGATGATTCTGCAGCAGCATCGGCGTTTGCAGGTAAGTAGCTACATCGACTTACCTGCAAACGCCGATGCTGCTGCAGAATCATCTGTAGCCTCTGGTGCCGACACGATGCAGGACCTGTGAGTGACGTCACAGTGCTGCACTGCCAGAAGCTGGGCGTTGTGAAGAGAAGTGGATGACACTTCTATACACAACGCCCAGCTAGTAATAGTAGTAAACACGCCCCGATGTACGCACATAATACACGCCCAGTTGTACTTTTACTTTTCAACACGCCCAGTTGTACTTTTGCAAGCCTCATTTGCATAAATACGAAAATGGTCATAACTTGGCCAAAAATGCTCGTTTTTTAAAAATAAAAACGTTACTGTAATCTACATTGCAGCGCCGATCTGCTGCAATAGCAGATAGGGGCTGCAAAATCTGGTGACAGAGCCTCTTTAAGATTGAGAAACCACAGTTTTTTTCCTATTCCATCCCACAATTTTTTTTTCTTCAGTTTCCCACTATATTATACTGTATAGTACAATAAATGGTGCCGTGAAAATCTACAACTCGTCCCGCAAAAAACAAGCCCTCGGCAATATTGATGAAAAAATAAAAACGTTATGACTTTTGGAAAGTGGAGAGGAAAAAACTAAAGTAAAAATGTGATATAGAAATATATATTGCAAATGTTTATAACTTTCATTATAGAATGAACAACATTTATTTGCTAAAACCATTATATTCATTTAGTCATTATGAATTTTTTTGCCAGGGTAAGCGATTACTTTACTGTAACAGATTGGTGATACACCTACTCTTATACGCCATGAATTATGCTTTTCATACATAGCGTAAATTGACATTTTATTTTATGCAATGAATAGGTAAATAAGAAGCAGGATTTTCACCGAAACAGCGTGAACTGCTACGCATTTCAAGTTTGTAGAAGAGTTAGGAATTTCTACTACATTTGAACTTCATCCCAACAAGCGCCTTTTCACTCAGAGATGGAGGATCAGTGTGTTAAATATGGACAGCTGCAAGTTCTTCATTTGTTACATTATATATGCACAGAGATATTTATGGGTACTGAAGTCATTCATGGGCTTACCTCAAAGAAATAGGTATGACTTACTGAAAAGGTATTTACTCAATAATGTGACACTGATACGATATGCATTAGAACTGTGGATCCCACACACCACGGGGAAATGCGTCTTGCTATCATTGCAATGAATGTAATTATTAGGGCAGCTCTGATTCATACAGCCATCACATGGTAACGGTGTCAATGTCAATGACGACACAAGAATACCTCTGGCACTACAGGGAATATCTGCGTACTTCTCAGATTAGAAAATCGAATGGAAATGATACTAAATAGGTAAACAAAAAAAGCTTCCAGAGGAAAATAAACTTTTTCAGTTTGTTTTATTTTGTTTTAAAAATGATATATTTTTTTGAAAAAATATATATCTAAAAAACTGGATATTTGGAAAGCGCTACTCAATATGAAGAATAAGCAGCTGAGATGTTTGTGCTGTAGTAGCAGCTCACATGGCTGCTCTTCTTTTACTTCCACCGTTACAAACGAGTCTTTCCCTATCAAAACTTTCATGAATTGCAGCAATAGCTACGTTATTTACCTATTAAAATGTCCCTGCAACCTACAATATGTGGGGAGAACGACCCAACAACTACGTTGCAGGATTAACAAGAACAGGTTTAATGTGAAGACTGGTTTTTTAAAATATAGTGTTTCACGACATTTTTCAACTGTCCATAATAACGACTTTGGTAATATTCTTGTGACTCCCATTGAATCTATCTCCGTTACTGATAACGACAGGTTTAATAGGCTCAAACAGAGGGAGAATTTTTGGATTTTAAAACGGTCCTGTAGCAAACCTGGTGGTCTTAATGACATTTCTGAATCTGCACTAGATTGATTAATATTAACCTTGTCCAAATTATATGACCATCTCTCCTGTCATGTTATACATGTATCACTATGAATTCTCACTGTGTCCGTAAACTCATATATTCCCGTACATTTTATGTTTCCAATACCTTTCTACAGATTTGACCAAACCTACCAGTCTGAATACTTCTGTTTTTACATCTCCGTTTCCTCCACATCCATTTCCCTCCCTAGCCGACTAACAATATATAATTTTTCATATTTCCTTACCTCCTGTTAATTAATATTCTTTTCAAGTAACGTTGTCAAAAGAAACTGTTCTCCTCACTTACATTTTCCATGTCTCCTTGTATATGCATCTCCTTTCTCTCCGGCATCACTTTGCTTTTGCTATCTTTTTTCCCCCTTACGGCCACCGTAGTTTTTCTGTTTACCTGGACTACGCTGATGCCAGCGGGCGGTTTCTTCTACTTTCACTGTGCTTCAGCCTTATCGCTGACTGTGCCGAGCTTACTGTCTCCTCCATGTCCATCCTTACCCGTCTGAATATCGGTAAGCACTTCCTTATCATGTTCCATATCATGCTGTTAATATGTAACGTAACTTCATTTCCACTCTGGTTTTTATATTTTTACATCCTTTGTTTTTATCACTTCGATCTGCATCTTATGATTGTGCGCCCACTCTGTACCTCAATATTCAGTCCCTAATACCTTTTTATGTACCTCATGTTTTTGACAACTGTGACTGTTTACCTGATGACGTCAGTCACATCTGCTTTTATTTATGTACCTGATTGTTTCCTGTTTGGCAGGTTTTTACCTCTTATCCCCTCCCCCACATGTGTATTTAAGATGTATGTCTTGCTTGTTTTTTACTTAATTTTGGCCTGACGAAGACACTTGTTCTGCGTTGAAACGCGTTGCCCATCCTTGTTGTACAATAAACCTGCTCATCAGCATCACTCTGCTTATTCTTCATATTGAGTAGCGCTTTCCAAATATCCAGTTTTTTAGATCTATATTTTTTCAAAAAAATATATAATTTTTGTTTACTTGCGGCTCAATACTATTGATGCCGGTACCTGGATACTGAAAGCTGCAACCGGTTTACAAAAACGGGCTTCAACCCTAAGCTGTACCTGCCAGTACGAGCTCTTACGGTGAGTCTAACAACTTACCACTACTATCCCTCATTCTGCCTATCAAGGTTTATCTTGCACCATGTGGCGCTGTGTATATTTTTCTCTTCTCAGACATCATTATTTTGTTTTAGGGAATGCCCAAACAGCAGACAAAACCAGTTATAAAATTAGTTCCTAACTGTCCCTAATCTTCAAGAACAGTCTTGTTCCTGACATTTCTGTTCCTTGAAGGGGTTGTCTGAGATATATACATTTCCTACAAAGGCGATAAACATGTAAAAAAAATAAATTGGAAGAAAACTCTCTAAACATAAACATACTTACTGTTAAAATTATTTTCTTGTCCCCTGCTACTGCTTACTACCGCTTTCTGTCGGGCCTGTGTGCTCATTAGGCATTAGTGATGTTGCGTCCATAGTAATCCAACTATTGGACAACACAGGGCCGACAAGAACTGGTGGTGAGCTGTATCGGTGGACAAGAAAATTATTTTAACAGTTAAGAATTTTAGAAAGTTTTATATATATTTTTTATAGTTTTATGGCCTTTGGGAAAAATGTCTGAAAAATGTTTTTTTTTTATATTTACCAGTTGCAAAAATACAACTATTTTATTAACTAAACTAAATTTGCTTTAAACCATCCTGTAAGCATCAGTTAGGATGACCTGACTAGGGCATATTTCATGTCCATATTACTTAGGCAGCTACTCACATGGTCATACTTTTTACATCTTTATTCCAAACACGCAGCATATTTTATTGTATTGGTACCATATATTTCTCCTAAAACAGACAAATGGTCAATTTATACAATCACATGGCATTGACCATGGCCTCATATTTGAATGTAAGCGTATTTAAAGTATCTTACTTTTTCATTATCTGCTAGCACACAAACTTTTAATAGTCCCAGACAACCCCTTTAGAAATGAATACAAGCACAATACACTCAGATATAAATACGTAAAACAGAACAAAACAGTTCACATTCCGTGTCCACGTCTCCTTATTTCAATACGCTACTGCAAATGAGGCGTACAGGAAATTAGAAGGGACATAGGGGGGAATTTAATAAGACTGGCGTTTAATAGGCGTATCTTAATCTAAACCGTGCTGGAGTAAGATGCGCACGGCTCTTCATAAATTAGGTGCATCTCTGGCTATCCGTGGGCCAGAAAGTCCAATCTATGCCAGCTATGAGCTGGCATAAATTTGTGCTATAGTTTACTCCAATTTCTGGCATAAATTATATTAAAATGGTCAGGCCACGGGTGGCCACAGACCTTTAGCTAAGCTCCGTCCACTTTTTGGGAAAGTTGCGTAAGCAACGTTTATTCTGCAAAAGTCTCCTCTCACGGATTGGCCAGTAAAATTAAACTACGTAAAAACATTAAAATAACACTAACATTATTTACAAATAAAATAATTTACATCCAGTTCTATTCTCATTTCTCTAGGGTACATTGTATCTAGCACATAAATATATTTTGTTTATTTTTGTGATAAAACCTTAAATCACATCCCCACTTCTACAATGGCTACTTTGCACATCACAGAGAACTTTAATCCTGAGGGATTTTTTATTATACTTCATGGAAAAATGCGCTAAAACCCAGACATTAATGTCTTAACTCACATGTACATTATAATATAAATTGATTGCAGGATTATTTGATCTAAATGTAAATGTGGTATACGTTGAAATGAATAAAAAAAACTATTAGATTGTATTTAGCCTTATGTCAAAGCTGTTCGGTTGCTGTGAGATTAGTCATCAAGGATGGCCAATGAATTACAATCAGGAGAACCCTAAACCATGGGACCATCAGGTATTGAGGTTAAAACACTTGATCTCAAAAGATGGACACCAGATCATCATGCACAAATAAACCACTGGACCAGTAGGGACATTACACAGCACAAATGAATCGTCATGAATAGTTTGCTCTATCAATGGGTTAACAAAGGATGGAAATTACCACAATAACCAGTCAATGCATTATCACGTGCTTGTTATCAAAGAGGCTTTATATATAATTGTGTTTAAGTAAAGACCACACTATCCTACGTCCCTCCCCTAACAGGGCTATTGCACTAAGTACAGACCATGCTATCCCGGGCCAGCGCTGGGGCCCACTACCCTTGGGGGGAATTCGGCCCCGCCGGGTGCGGACGCTACCGTCGTCACGGCATCACTGTCCATATATTGACAGTGATGTCAGGAGGAGAGGAGAGAAGGAATCCCAGGCAGAGCACTAGAAGCGGCTCTGCTCCGGGACTCCTTCTCTGGGAAAGCCCCTGACATTACTGTCCATATACGGACAGTGTTGTCAGAAGCAGAGAGGTGTCCCAGGCAGAGTGCTAGTAGCGCTCTGCCCGGGACTTTGGCTCTGGGGTTGCCCCAGACATCACTAGCTGTATATGGACAGTGATGTCAGGGGCTTTCCCAGAGCTGGAGTACCGGACCAGAGCCTTTACTAGCGCTCTGCCCAGGACTTCAGCTCTGCTCCGGACATCACTATCCATATATGGACAGTGATGTCAGGAGCAGAGCAGGAGTCCCAGGCAGAGTTCTAGTAGCGCTTTGCCCGGGACTATTGCCCTGGGGTTGCCCCTGACAACACTGTTTATATATGGACAGTGATGTCAGGGGCTTCTCCTGAAGCAGAATCCCGTCAGAGCGTCGGCAATGCTCTGGCTGGGGATTCCACTCTTAGAGGGAACCCCAAAGGCGCTACCTACACGGAGGGGTGCTCTGTGGCACTACCAATTAAGAGGGGCTAAAGAGCTCTGCCTCTAATATGAATGCAACCATCATGATATAACCAGTGGCTCTAGCTATAGGCCACCTTGTTTTCACATCTCCTGCTCCTAATCTAAAGCCATTCTAGAGAATTTCCAGGTAGTAAGGGTGTGGGCCGAAATACTTGCATTTTGTGGTGTTCCCATATCACAGTATATTGCTCAAACAAGTATACGATCAGTGGCGTAACTATAGGGCTCGCAGCGGTCGCAATTGCGAACGGGCCCCGAAGCCAGGGGGGCCCGCAGCACCCGCACCACATCAATAAAAAGTTACTATAGTAACTCGGGCCGCTGGACCCTGTTACTATAGTAACTGACAATACTTACCTTCCTGTTTCCGCATGACGTCACAACGCTATGCGCCGCAAACAACATCGTGATCCCGGATAGAGTCAGGACAGAACTTCCGCCACGGCGGAAGTGGAGGGTAAGATTCATATCCATGTCTGCTGAAGCTGATTGGCGGGGTCCGACTCCCGGGAGCCAGCCAATCAGCTGTTTTGAAGGGGCCACAGCACCCATAATACAGCTGCTTCCCCTTCATTACGGTCACTTGCTCACACTGTGAATCCGTGTCGGCGATTCACAGTGTGAGCGAGTAAGTGAAATGAAGGGGAAGCAGCTGTCGTACGAGTGCTGCGGCCCCTTCAAAGCAGCTGATTGGCGGGTCCCGGGAGACGGACCCCGACCTATCAGCTATTGATGGGCTATCCTGAGGATAGGCCATCAATGTTTAGGGACTGGACAACCCCTTTAAGCCTATGATGTAGCAAGCTTAGAGGGCCCATGAGAAAGGATCACAGATTGTGTAATGCTGCCTGCTGGACCCTGTATCTAAGCCAATCACATGGTAGGCTTAGATACATGGCCCATTTTGTGATCCTGTCTGATGGGCCCTGTATTTAAGCCTACCACACAGTAGGTTTAGATACAGGGCCCCCGCACACCGTAATCTTATACTGTATAAGATTACTGTCTGCTGGACCCTGTATCCAAGCCTACCATGTGGTAGGCTTAGATACAGGGTCCCACAGACAGTATCACACATGGGCCCTGTATCTAAGCCTAACACGTGTTACTAATCGTTTTTTGTGCGTTTTCTTACAGGTTCGGTCGGTGGACTACGTCGGATTCCAGGACTACATTGATGATGGATTTTTTTATTAATCAATAAAATGGTTAATGAGGGTTGTGTGGGTTTTTTTATTTCAATAAAATATTTTTTCTATGTCTTTGTGTTTTTTTTTAAACTATATTACTACCGCCTTAGTAATGGCCAACGGCTGATTGACAGCGTCCATTGCTAAGGTGGGTCTTAATGTTATCCGGTGTAGAGGCTAACACTAACCCCCATTATTACCCCGATACCCACCGCCATCAGGGGTGCTGGGAGGAGCCGGGTACGATCCAGTACTTGACCATCTGTAGAGATGGTCGGGCAATGGGATGGCCGCAGGCTGGCACTATCAGGCTGGGAAAGGCCTGGAACAGTGGCCCTACCCACCCTGGTAATGCTAGGCTGCTGCTTTATTGTATCTGGCTGGTTATGAAAAATGGGGGGGGGACAGGGACACGTCATTTAAAAAAAAATAATTGGAAAGAACGATGTGGGGTCCCCCCCAATTTTCATAACCAGCCAGATACAACACAGCAGCAGCAGGCAGCATTACCAGGGTGGGATGGGCCACTGTTTTTGGCCTTCCCCAGCCTTATAATACCAGCCTGCGGCCGCCCCGGTGCCTGACCGTCACTACAGATGGTCGGGTACTGGTTCATACCTGGCTCTTCCCAGTACCCTGGTGGCGGTGGGTACCGGGGTAATGATGGGGGTTAGTGTTAGCCTCTGTACCTGCTAACATTAAGCCCCGCCTTAGTAATGGAGGTTGTCAATCAGCCAGCGGCCATTACGAAGGCGGTAATAATAAAGTTTAAAAAAATACAAGCACATAGAAGAAATATTTTATTGAAATAAAAAAACAACCCCCATTAACCATTTTATTGAGAATAAAAAAACACTGTCATTGAAGTAGTCCAACAACCGAACTTGTAAAAAAACACAAACACACAAAAATAATTAGTAACACATAAAGAAGCAAAATGATTATTCTTACCTTTCCTGGGTCCAGCGCTGGAGCCGCAATGTCAGCGAGCTGGGCCCTATAGCTAATCCTATAATGTGTGATACTGTCTGCTGGGTCCTATATCTAATCCTATAATGTGTGATACTGTCTGCTGGGTCCTATATCTAATCCTATGATTTGTGGTAGTGTCTGCTGAGCTACTGTATCTAATCCCATCATGTGTGTTACTGTCTGCTGGGCCACTGTATCTAATCCTATCATGCGTGATACTGTTTCCTAAGCTACTGTATCGAATCCCATCATGTGTGATACTGTCTGCTGGGCCACTGTATCTAATCCTATCATGTGTGATACGGTCTGCTGAGCCAATGTATCTAATCCTATCCATAGTTTATAGGGTCGTAGTGCTATAGATATGCTATGCTGTCTCCTATACACACACACAATTTTTTTTCGGCGGACACATATGTATTGGGGCTATTTCCCCTGATATTTTAAGTCCTTAGTGACCCCCTGGCTGCTAGTGCTGCATTGTTGGGTCACTTAGGAGACCCAGCGATGCAACTGAAAGCTGCGGACCGTTGGCCATGAGAAGTTTGCGGGGGGGGGGGGCACAATAAGAACTTTTGCATCGGGACCCATGAGCCTTTAGCTACGCCCCTGTATACGATCCAAACCTAAACAAGAACCCCACAGTAGAACTTTTTGTCTCCTGCAGACATGAGTGAAGGAGGATGTTACACATCAATACAGAAGTGAAAATCTAAGTAGCCATTGTATTAAAAGAGTAAATGTGTGAATACACAATAATTATTAATGGTACAAATGAAACAGACGATTGTGAATGACATATTACATGCATGCTTCTAAAGTGATCAGGTCTGTGTAATAGAAATTAGTTTTTTTACTTGTAACAGATTGGGGGCTTGCTTTAAAGAGGATCTGTCACTAGTTTATTAATGCCCTATCTCCTAACTAATCTAATAGGCGCTATGACGCTGATAAATATAGTGTGATTTTTCTTAAAAAACTTTTGTTATTTGCAAAGTTATCATCATTTTTCTAAATATGCTAATTTGGCTTTAATAGCCAAATAGTTGGTGCCTCTTTCTTTTTACTCTGGGTGGTGTAATGTTTTCTGTATGACGCTGTCCAAACGTCATGCAGCTTCTCCCCCTTCCCTGTCCAGCAACACAGCGTGATCATATACTATATAGCTTCCATTCCCGACAGTGTTTTCGACCGGTGATAACTCCGGTTGTTTCACAGCTAGAACTGAGAAAAGATCAGAATCTCATCTTTCATATGACTCCAAAACCACTCTTCTAGGGTGGTCCGAAGCCCGAGATATGGCTGTTTGAAGTGTTCCCCCTCCCTCCAGCCTCAGTCTCAGTGTGTGAAGCAGCTTCATGCTGATAGGACAGAGGCTGTGAGGTAGCTCTACCTCTGGAGAATCGCTGGTGTTGACACCCATTCATCAAGTATAGGCTCATTTACATATTTAGAAAAAATGTCATAACTTTGAAAATAATAAACGTTTTGGGACACAATTTTCACTAGCATTATCAGTGTGACAGCGCCCATTAGCTAGGAGATAGGGCAGTACTAAAACTAGTGACATATCCTCTTTAAGGCAATACTCCTAGAAAAGCTGAAAATATAGCTATTGTCCAGAAAGGTGTGATCCGGTCTGTTCCTGTGTGATCCTGTCTGCTGGGCCCCGTATCTAAACCTACCACATGGTAGGCTTAGATACAAGGCTCTAGCAGACAGTAATCTTATACGGTTTAAGATTACTGTCTGCTGGGCCCTGTAACTAAGCCTACCTTGGGGTAGATTTAGATACAGGGTCCAATAGACAGAATCACACATGGGCCCTGTATTTAAGCCTATCACGTATTACTAATGTGTTTTTTTTTGCGTTTGTGCTTTTTTTTTTATAGGTTTGGTTGTTGGACTACACATTACACAGCCACAGCTGATCAGACATCTGTGCTTACGTGATATATACCAGCTGGCTCATTCACTCTTGTTTTCCCTTCATTGCATGGGATTACACTTAGTCCCACACTTGCACTTGTCATATGTGCTCAAATTCTGAAAAAGTATTCTTGCATGACTACACTTTATGTTTTAACCTTGGCTACAATTATATGCATTGTGCTCTGGGCATAATATACACTCTTATATGTGGGCTAATCAATTTTTTACCCGGCCGGGTATGTGACGTCTTTTAGGTTTGTGATTCATGTACGTGTTTGTTTTTTGTGTTGTTTCACTTTGCTATTTATACAAGGGACTGCAATTGATGCTACCTTGTCTCATTGAATTAATCTTGCTAATAAATTTGATATTTTTTTCTATATCTGTTCTGAGCCGAGTGCCTGTCTTTCCAGTGGTTCTCTCTGATTTTTTCACCCCTATTTTTTTCTTCTGTCTCCCCCTTTTTTCTCAAATGTATTCTTTCTCTATTCTCTTTTCTGTTTTTTCACTCTTTGATTATATTTGGTTGTTGGACTACGTTGGATTCGAGGACTACTTTGATGAAGTTTTTTTTTTAATATTCAATAAAATGGTTAACCCCTTAACGACCGCCCACCGTCTTTTGACGGCAGGGGGTGTATGTCCTTCGTCTACAGCGCCGTCTATTGGCGTCGCTGTAGAAGAGGCTGATGAGCGCTCATCCTCTTACAGCTCCTGATCTTAGAGAAGTCTGCTAAATACAGCTGGGGTTGTCAGACATTCAGACCTAGCTGTTTAACCCTTTGATCGCCGCAGTCCATAACCGAGGCAAGATCAAAGGGAACTCCCCGCTTTGATCTGGTCATCGGAAACCCGGTCACGTGATCAAACACTGGGGAATCCCTCTTGAGTCAGCAATGGGGACCTACAAAAGGACCCCAGGACTGTCTGTTCAGTAAGCCTGCTGTTCGGGCACACCATGTGTGTCACAATCTGTGGGTATGTGGACCCACTGGGTCGTACCGCAGTAGCGGGATAGCAGCTGGCCAAACAGTATACAAAGTCAATATCTATATAGTCCAAGCACAATGGTACCTGTAGCAGTTCAGACAGTAGTAACGGCTAGGCTCAGATGGGACCTTGACAGCAGACACTAGGCGTGGTGTAACACAGCAGGCGTGACCGATGGCACAACACGACTCCAACTTTCTAAGGCACAGGAACAACGGCTCACAGATCCATGGCTGTGGCCGTCGGAGGAGGAGTAATCCCGACGGTCCGCCGCTGTGGACGCTACAATGTGCTGCCCTAACAGCAGCCTGTGTCATAGTGACACAGTATGATGTATTAGCATATAGGAGCTAATGCGAATACATTCCAAGTAAAAAATCAAGTTATCAATAAAGTTATGGGATTAAAACAAAAGTAACAAAAAAAATAAATAAAAATGTGTCAATATTTTGCATTAAATATATTTTATTGCCCCTACACTAAAGAAAAACAAAAAACCTACACATATTAGGTATCTAAACGACCATAATAACCTGAAGAATTAATCTAATGGGTTATTTAGCGTGAAACATGAACGGGTCTTGCCTAAATTACACGTTTCGGTAAATATGCCTCTATGGGTGTACCTGGATGTTCCGGAGGTGTCGCCCACCCCGATACAATCTCTGCCCTGGATGCCACCATCCTTACGTCCTACACATCTCTCCCCTTCTCTTACACACATTTTAACGGTCTGGGACTCTATCAAATATTCCAGTAGATTGATTTCTCCACATCTTCCCCTTATTTCTATATGGCACAACCCTTTGTTCTCTCCTGGCGCAGACAACTATTATGCCTTTAAATGGTGGTGGTCGAATGACATACTTAGAGTTCACCAACTCCTCACGCCCACTCACTCTCGGATTCTCTCGTTCTGTGAACTCCAGACCTCTAAGCAGATCCCCAGTGGCGAGATATTCAGATATCTACAACTTAAAAACTGGATTACTTCTCTTCTTAACAACAGGGAAACATCTGATTCTTGCTCACAGTTCGAGAGAATCTGTAGTATCTGCCCAACCTCGAGAGGGATTATATCCCTCTTATACAAATGGCTCCTCAACAATCCATCCCCTACCCCTCATACATATGTGGACCGATGGCACCGGGACTTGGGGATGACGCTGGAACTGGCTGAGTGGCGTAGTATCTGGAGCACAGTTTCACATTGCTCTATCAATACGAATATCTTAGAATCCGCATATAAAGTTATGATGCGGTGGTACCTGGTCCCCAGCCGAATTGCGCATGCATTTCCCTCTTACCCTGCTTCCTGCTTTAGGGGATGCCCCGCGCCTGGTGACATGTTCCACATATGGTGGTCCTGCCCTAAACTCGTTAGATTCTGGAGCAGAGTCTTTGGTCTCGCTCAGAGTCTGTTTGGTATAATTTTGCATAAAGATCCTAAGTTAGCTCTCCTCCACCTTAAACCCTCTGATCTAACGCATGCACAATTTCAATTGTTTTCTTACATCCTATTGGCTGCCAAAATGACTATTGCCCACTCCTGGAAAAAGCAGTCAGTAATTTTTGCAGGTGTCAAAACCAGAATGGACCAAATATTTATAAACGAAAAACTCACAAGTATTTTATTGGATAGGATTGCCAGATTCGAGTTGCTTTGGCTGCCCTGGATCAATTACGCCTACTCTCACCTACCTGGTGCCATGATCACCGCCTTTTGACAATTTGCTAATGATTTTTCTCTAGATCTCTGGCCGACCACACCTTTACCTTTCCCTGTCTTTTAGTTCCCCTCTTTCCATTCCCTCTTTCCACTTCTCAATTTTGTTTCCTCTTTTTACATGCTCTTATCAACACCGTCCTGACTGTTTGATATACTGCCTAGTACATTTCTGTATCAGTTGCGATATATTATATATTGTGTATCTCCCCCCTTTTTTTTTTTTTTTGTGTATGTTTATGCAATATATTTCCTTACTTTGTTGAAAAAACTCAATAAAACTTGTTGAAAAGAAACATGAACGGGTCATGGCTGGGCACTCTGGAGAACAGACGTGGGTGAGGGGAGCTCCGCTTAAGCCTCAACTTCCCAGGGACAAACCCGCAGCAAAATGGGGAAGACCCGCACCAAAAAGACTCCTAGAGTGTCCCAGATGGCAGGGGGTTCGGATGCCCCTATCTCTAAATTTTTTCAGCCACTCGGCGACCTGGGGGAGAGCGATCCAGGGTCGGACAGACCAGTGACGCCATTACGCCACTCCCCGGCAGTGTGTGCTGTGTAGAAGCCTGCATGGAATGCTCGTCTGGAGGGGCAGAACGGGTCGCCTGGGACTGGAGAGTGGCTGGATGGGATCCCGACAGACAAGGCCAGTGAGGAGGCGCTTGGAGAGCTGGTGAGACAATTACCTGGGGATGCTGGAGACTCCACGAGGCCAAGGCAAGATGGCGGCCGCCCTGTGCTGAGAGCGGAGAAGGTGAGAGAGGAGAGCATGGTGGGAGATGGTGTGGAGGCGGACCACGTGCTGATGCAAGAGCTGGGAGAGGAGTCGCGGTTGTCTTCTGCTTCGGTGCCTAGGCGAATGTTCTTGCAGGCTCCATCTCTGTCCCCTAATCCACTGGGTGCTGCTCTGCTGGATATGGAGTCCTCATCCTCAGATGATAGGTTTGTACCCCCAGTGACGTGCTTACCTCACAGATCTCGGGCAGTTCCAGTGGAGGTGTCGTCTCCATTGCCTTCCTTTCAGGGACATCAGATGGCGGATTTGCCGACGCCAGACATCGCTGTTCAGACTCTCAGAGGGCACCCGGAACTGCAGGCACTATTGGCGCTTCTTCTCTCCAAAAGGGATATGGATACTCTGGCCAAGGATTTGAAATTGGCGTGGAGACGTGACTTACATGTAGTGAAAGTGGAGGTTTCTACTCTGCAATCTAAAGTCGTGCAGCTGGAATCCCTGCAGGAGTCTTTGTCTGCTTCCATTCACTTACTACAGGAGGTGCAGAAGGTGTCCGCTTCACAGCATGTCCAACTTCAGTCGCAATTGGATGATTTGGAGAACAGAAATCGCCGGAATAATATACGAATTTGCGGTTTGCTGGAAGCAACGCGTACTCCAGATCTGATTCCTACACGGACGGGTATCTTCAACACCTTGCTACGCCGACCTGTGGATAGCCACATTGAGATTGATAGCGCACACAGGGCCTTGAGGCCTAAAAGCGCCGATTCTTCTAGGCCGTGTGACATCATCTGTCGGATTCACTATTACGGATTGAAGGAGGATATTATGCAGAAAGCGAGATTGCAGAATGTGATCGATTTTGACGGTGCAAAGCTACTTCTGTTCCCAGATTTGGCGAGAAGAACACTTCGGCAGAGAGGTTTGATGCGTCCTCTTTTATCCATTTTGCAACAACGTGGTATTTCCTATCATTGGGGATTCCCCTTTGCGCTACATGTGCGATTGGAGGACAAAACTGTTTCGTTGCTTTTCTACGGGCTCTGGGGCTGCATGTTGTATCTTTACTGAATTGGGAGTCCTTCCAAGTTGATCGTCCGCCTGTGCCTGGACCGTCGTACATCAGGAGGTTTAGATCTGGACGGCGGGACAGGTCCAGATCTCCGCTGCCGCAGAGACAATGTTGGAGGCAAAGAGCGTCTCCTCCGGGTCGAGGAGAGAATTAAAGTATCCTTCCTTTTAGCCCATTTGTGATGCTCGTATTTTTTCAACAGGGGTCTTTTTGTATCACTGTGTTTTCTTTCCATAGAGATGGGGGGGGGGGGGTGTTGCCGACTGAGATACTTGGACTTGACGTTTTGCTAGTGCAGGGGTATGGTGTTGGACTTTTAGTTCTTCAGGGATGACGGCGTTCCTGAGGCCCCCTGACGGACTTGGTTGCTTCCCCTACCTAGAAGCTTTCATTGTATTGATGGTTTGTCCCTTGGGATGTATGTTTCTAACCTTTCTTTTTTTTCAGGTTGAAGTGGTTTGATAGGTTGATGAGTGTAGGCCCATACACGATTCTCACTGTTCTGAGTGGATTTTTTCTGTTTGACAGCAGTCTTCGGTGTTCCCCACATAGGTTTTCACTGAGAATCCTTGAGTTCTCCTTAGTGATTCGAGTGCTTAGAGGCATGATATAATAGTCCATTGTAGACAGAATGTTTTGTCTGTCTTTATGGTTGTTTTTTTTCATTTATGTTATGCTTATCTTTTTGTTTCACATGTATACATGGCACACTAGGTGGAGAATTGGTGCTAGTTGTGGTGGGTTGAGCATCGCGCCGACTGGTCTGCTCAGATCTGGTTTCTTTGCGGGTCCAATTTTGGATTAATTCGCGTTTTTGGATAATGGCTGATTTTACTTTTGCTTCCCTGAACGTGAAGGGATTTAATGTTCCAGAGAAGAGGTCGCAGACCTTATATTCCTTTCATAAACGTAAGACCCAGATTCTCGGTTTACAGGACACCCGCTTCCACTCTGATCATATGCCAATAATTAAATATAAGTACTACCCGGTAGGCTATCATTGTAGTAATCCGACGGGTAAGACTAGAGGGTTTTCCATATTTTTGCATAAATCCTTTCAGGGTAAGGTGATAGATTCCCTCATGGCACGATATATTTTTCTTAAGTGTGAAGTGGGGGATTGGATGGTTACGGTTGCCAATGTATATGCTCCTAATACTCACCAAGTCGCTTTTTTCCTTAGAATGCTAGAAGAATTAGGTGCTTTTTCTTCTGGTACTCCGATTTTATGTGGAGATTTTAATTTGGCCATTAACCCTGTAATTGACACTTCTTCAGGCCAGACATCCTTGGCTTATAATAAATTGAATAAGTTGAGGAAGAGGTTCAGGGATATGCAGTTGTGCGATGCGTGGCGTTTATTTCATTCAGAGGATAGGGACTACTGGTTTTTCTCGTTTGCACATAACTCTTACAGTAGATTAGATTATATCATGGTCCATCATAGTTTACTTTCTTTTGTGGTTGATTTCTCTATAGGTAACGTGTTTTTGTCGGATCATGCTCCGGTGTACTGCGAGCTACGTTTTTCCCCAATAAGGCGTAGGAAGTTCACCTGGCGTCTCATCAAATCTTTATTGCAAGATTCCTTGTGCATGTCAGAGATGAAGAGGTCAGCTGAGAATTTTCAGGTGGATCATGCAAGGGACACGACTGATCCAGCGGTTAAATGGGAGGCTCTTAAGTGTGTGCTTAGAGGAGTTCTGATTAGGCATGGTGCTCGTATTAAAAGGGAGCAGGGTGCTAGGCTTACTACTCTTCTCACACAGTTACAGACCCTGGAATCTCAACACAAGCAGACGTTGCAGGAACACACGCTTCTGGAGCTTACTAGAAAGCGACATGATATTCAGCTTCTCTTAGATAAGAGAGGGGCGAGATTGCGCCAGGTTTGTTCGTGTTATTATTATGAATGGGGTAATAAGGCGGGCAAGGCATTGGCGAGGGCAATGAGGGATAGGGGTGCTGTCTCCTTTATACCATCTATTAGAAATGGGGAGGGGGAATTGGCATATAAGACGGAAGACATAGCATCATCCTTTTGCGCTTATTATCCCAAGTTATTCAATTTACCCTCGCCATCTAACGGCATTTCATCCCCAGAACCGTTGCTCTCTTTGTCCGATTATATACAGGATACTGCCCTTCCTACTCTGTCTGGAGATAACGCTAGGGCGTTGGATGCGCCTTTTACTAAAGAGGAGCCGTCTCAGGTTATTAATGCCCTGCCAGCTGGAGAGAGTCCTGGGCCGGATGGGTATACAGCAGGTTTTTATAAGTCATTGGTGGAGGAGCTGGTGCCACCATTGTTAGAGTCGTTTGATTCAGTTTCTGAGCACGCTAAATTCCCATCTTCATTTTTACAGGCCTATATTACGGTCATTCCAAAGGAGGGTAGGGATCCGCAACACTGTACTAACTATAGACCAATCTCCCTCATAATTACGGATGCTAAAATGTTCGCTGAGCTGATAGCAAACCGACTGAGCGTGTTTTTGAGGTCGCTGGTCCATCCTGATCAAGTGGGTTTTGTACCAAAGCGTGAAGCATGTGATAATACGCTCAAGATCTTCTCATTGATCCACTATCTCAAAAAGAATAGCATCCCGTGTATGCTTTTGACACTGGATGCTGAGAAGGCATTTGATTGGGTGGATTGGGGATTTCTGGAGGTGGCTTTGCGTCAGATGGGGGTGGGTCGGTTGATGATGACGCACATAATGTCTCTTCACACGCATCCGCAGGCACGCATTAGGATCAATGGGTCTTTGTCTGCTCCATTTAGCATAGGGAATGGCACTAGGCAGGGATGCCCACTCTCACCCTTGTTGTTCGCCGTGGTGATGGAACATTTATTGGTAGCGGTGAGGAACAATGGTGACATACGGGGTGTCCAGGTGGGTGAGATGCAATTTAAAGTGTCTGCTTTTGCAGATGATTTGTTGTTCTATATCACGCAGCCATACTTATCTCTGCCGTCCCTGCTGAAAACCATCCGAACATATAGTTACTTTAGTAATTATAAGATGAATCTCTCTAAGAGTGAGGCTATGAACATTTCTCTGCCAGCTGAGGAACTTAGACAGTTACACGGTAACTACTCCTTCTCACGGAAAGAAGGATCTCTTAAATATTTAGGGGTAAAGATTCCGGTGGACCTTGCGAATTCCTACTCTATCAACTTTTTACCTTAGTGTTGTTAAGATGAATGTTTTGCCTTGTTTGATGTACTTATTCCAGATTGCGAAGGCTACTCTGGTTAGGAGAAAGCGTTGTGGGGGATTGAGTCTACCTGACTGTCAATTCTATTTGCTGCGGTGAGCGTGAGAATATTGGATTGGTTCCATCATAAATCCTCTAAGTTGTGGGTGATGTTGGAGGACTCACTGGCACCGGTTCCCCTAGTTACTATACCCTGGCTCAGACTGCGATTTTACCCAGCTACTAAAAATGCTCAACTTCCTTTTGTGGCAAGACAGGTCGTTCTCACGTTTAAAAGGTTTGGGGGATTGGCAGTGGTGATACCTCCGGATGGCCCATTGGTGCCGATTTCCAACAATGAGGATTTCCCCCCATCCCCATCCATCAGGTTTTGACGCCCCTGGGCCTTAAGTCTTTTGATAGTCTGGTGCCAGAGCCGGAAAGATTGATAGTTAGGCGCTGGGATTTTCTTAGGTTGCAACATTTTTACAATAGTAATAAGACAAAGCTGCATTTGCATAGGGACCTCACTCCCCTGGAGTGCTTGTGTACTGCTGCTATTGCATCGGTTAAGACTATATCTCTCTCATTTATAATTTTTCGCGAGACTTGAGTATTGATGCTCTGCCATCCTTTGTGAAGGGGTGGGGGAGGGACCTGGCCTCTACCCCTTCAGTAGCTGACTGGTCGAAAGCTTTCATCCTGTGTCATAAATTCTCTATTTCTTGTAAAGCTCAGGAGACTAAATTAGAAGATATTATCCTGGTGGTATAGGGTTCCAGCGCTGCTGCATGCCTTTTATCCGGTGGTGCCAGATGAATGTTGGCGTTGCAAGATAAACAGGTGGTACGATGTTGCATATATGGTGGAAGTGTGCCTTAATACACGCATTTTGGACTAGGGTGGTGGACCTGATTCGCACAATTACGGGTCAGGTGTTGCCCAACTCTTAAGAGGTGTTGCTTCTTTCCATGCTCCCTGGTTCACTTCAAACATATATGAAAACTCTGGTTAGCTTCCTTTTGATTGCAGCGCGAACGGTTATACCGCAGCTTTGGAAGACAGTTTGTGCTCCCACGATTACGGAATGGTTCCAGGAAATATTACATCTGCAGAGAATGGAGGAGGCTATGCAGCCGCAGGATGGGTGTTTTAGGAGGGTGAGCTTAGTGTGGAAAGACTTTTGTGAGTCTGATGAATACTTATCGTACGCATAGGTTCTAATCCGGGGGGGGGGGAGGGAGTAGGGTAGTAGAGTAGGATTGCTGTACACTGTGAAGTGGAAATGTGTATGCATAACCATTTTGTTTTCTTTTGTTAGTACTCTTTTTGATGGTAGTGTATTTTTGCTACTTTGTGGTTTTGATTATTGAAATGTAAAATGTCGAAATAAATAAAAGAATGTTGTTTTAAAAAAAAATAAAAAAAATGGAGAGGTAAAAACGGTCATTAAGGGGTTAACGAGGGTTGTGTTGGGGTTTTTTATTTCAAAAAGCGTCCATTACTAAGGCGGGGCTTAGTGTTACCGGAGTAGAGACTAACACTAACCTTCATTATTACCTCGGTACCCACCGCCACCAGGGGTACCGGGAATAGCACCTGGACATAGAAAAAATATTTTTCAATGAAATAAAAACACCCCACACAATCCTTTTGAACCATTTTATTTCGAATAAAAAAAGCCGTCATCAGTCCAACAACCGAACCTGTAAAAAACACAAAACGCCCAAGAAAGAATTAGTAATACATAAAAAAGCAAAGCAATTATTATACTTTGCTTTCCTGGGTCCAGCGCTGGAGCCGCAATGTCAGCGAGCTGAATAATCTGTACATTGGAGCAGAGGTTCTCAGCATGTGAAGTGCAGTCCAGGAGGAGCTGTTGTTGCAGATTCTGTACCCTCCCCCACCTGTTGCCGGTTGTATACCTTGGTTACCTAAACCAAGCAAGTTAGTGCAGTGAGGAGAGAAAGCCATCACATTATGTAGAGGGGCCAGCACAGACAACACTGTCCAGCAGCATCAGGGCTTCAGCGTAACAGGCAGCCGAGCCTCTACTGCCTGTGCTAGCAATTCCTACCGATGTTCTCATAAGTTATCACATTATAGTTCTAGCAACTGTCATCCTCAGAGTTGGGCCCCCAGTTAGTGCCCAAATGATCAACCTGCCTCTGCCTAAATCACAACCACTGCTAAGGCTGGATTCACACAAGCACATTACGTCCGTAATTGACGGATGTATTTCGGCCGCAAGTCACGGACCGAACACAGTGCAGGGAGCCGGGCTCCTAGCATCATACTTATGTACGATGCTAGGAGTCCCTGCCTCGATGCCGGACAACTGTCCCGTACTGTAATCATGTTTTCAGTACGGTACAGTTGACCGGCAGCAAGGCAGGGACTCCTAGCATCGTACATAAGTATGATGCTAGGAGCCCGGCTCCCTGCACTGTGTTCGGTCCGGGACTTGCGGCCAAAATACGTCCGTCAATTACGGACGTAATGTGCTCATGTGAATCCAGCCTAACAGCGAGCAATAGGGGGCCTTCAGCATCGGCAAGAGCACAATGGTGGTGTGCGGAGTCTGGACCGGGGAAGTGCCGTCGCAGTAACTGGCTGCATTTATGATAGCAGGAGAGCAGGGGGCCCACCGGAGGATCCACCGGTTCTCCGGTGGGCCAGTCAGACACTGGTTGGGGCCATTGCCCCTGACGTTTTAAGACCTTTACGATGCCAATGGCTGCTGCATCGTTGGGTCACTTAATGAGATCCATAGAATGTAGCTGAAAGCTGTGGGCTGTCGGCCATGAGAAGTTTGGGGGTGCCCAAGAAGGACTATTGCACTGGGGCCCATGAGTCTTTAGCTACGCCCCTGCGTAGTCCTCCCAGACAAAGCAATACATCGCCTTCAGTTAGTTAAAAATGCTGCAGCTAGGTTAATAACCAAACAACCTGAACATGCTTTCATAACACCAATCCTTTGCTCACTGCACTGGCTGCCGATAAAACAGAGAATAACTTTTAAAATGTGCTTGCTGAACTTTAAAGCTATAATTAACTTAGGCCTCAGCTACTTGAAAGAACTACTGAAGCCCCACACTTCTTGCCATCCTCTCAAATGAACAGGCATGAATAAGCTGTCCATACCTAGGATCCGTCATCGAATATTTTGAGCCAGAGCCTTCTGTCTTGCAGTCCTCACTCTCTGAAACGCATTACTTGGATTAATCAGAAAGAAATCTTACTTTCTTTGTTTTATTCCAGTGGATAAAATTCTGTCCTTGGTCATGTGATGGACACACAGGTGCTGGAATCATTAGAAGAGACAGCTCTGATACACATACTGTAACAAGCTGTGCACCTGTGCGTCCATCACATGACCATGGACAGAGTTTTATCCACTGGAAGTAAACAATGAATGTTCCTACTGAATAACAACAAGCAGAGGTCTTAAAAACCATGTCGAATACAAAAACTATATTGGAAATCTATATAAAAAAAAAATTATACAAAAAATAATATTAATTTGATGAAACCGGACAACTTGATTTTTTTTAAAAACCTTTAATTTTATTTATTCTGTAAGATACCCTGTACAAGCCAATAACTGAACTGTTACTGCATCTGATACCTTGCATTACATAAAATATGAATTATCTTTCTCTTGTGCTCCAATGAGATGAATTTACTGTTGACAGCCTTCTCTGTAAAGAAACACTAGGAGTGCCATATGGACTCCTTTATCACAGTTAACATTTGTGTCAAGGGGGAGGGAGACAGCTCGGTTATAAATATAACTCATTTCATTTCCTTTGATCCTTTGTTAGAGATGCAAACTACTCTCCCAAAATGAACTTGTCTAAATACATACAGTACATAGTATGCTGGAATAGCACGCACATCTTCTATAGGACTATTGTATAAAGCATCATAGCACATTCACAAAAATACCACAAATCACTAATAGACACTAGCACAAATAAGTCAATAAAGAAAATCCAACTGCAAAAAAAATAAAAAAATACACATCCATGGATAATTTATCATAAAACGCTACGAAAGTTTTAGTCTGGATCTTTAACTGTTACTCGATTTTGTGTTTTTCTTTTAATACTTAAAAACAAATAGTAATATTTATTATGTTTAGAGCCAAGAAACAGTAAATGGTAGTCAGTGACATAAGTATTAACTGGTGCAACATTTCAGTTTATAGTCAAATTGGGGTCATATTTATCATCTTTGCTACACTCAAATGAAACTTGACTGATGTTAGTACACAACTCCCAGCATCTACTATAAAAATCTAAAAATAATGTCAATTTTACATCTACTACTGGAAAGCTATTAATTCTGTAGTTTTAAATCGAGGGTGAAATGCAAAAAAAAAAAAAAAAAAAGCCCAAAACACTACGTAATACATCTATCAGATATTAAGCGAAATGAAGCAGGCCGCTTCACATTATGTTCCATGACAATATTCATGATAAAATGATTTTTCCAGACTTAAACATAGATCCTAATGAAACACACATAGTATGGAGACTTTGTGCAATTCATCATCTCAGGACAAACCTAGTTAACACTTTAAGGAATGACTAATTGAAAGTTTCCAGGAACAAATTCCTCCAATAACTCCATTCTTATAAGAAAAACTACAAATCCCAAATTGGAAAGTGTGAGCTAATGCTGAATAATACAGATCTTATATGTAAGTTCTGAAAAACAATACAAAATTACATCTTACCAGACAGGGACACACTAGTCACCCACCATCTGCACTTCATCTCTATTAAAGGTCCTTGGTCTCGTGCCTTCCTCTGTCAGGACAGTAATGGCTGCTTTCTTTTTTTGCCTTTTTAGCAAGCTAATTATAGGTGCCCTCCTCATCCTGCAGTGGAAAAAAAACATAATGTCATGCCAAGAGTTGAAGTGTACACACCACTTGTAGAGGCTGTGTACAGAGCCTGGAAATTAAGATTTACACAAATTTAGGCAAACGTTCCTAGTAGTAGGAGTTAGACCGAAGATAATAAAAAATTAATCAAATGTATTTCTTATGATGTTATCACAATCCTTTATTCTTTGCTAGGTGTACATTTATTGCAGCTTAGAAGTAAATACAAATAAAAGATGTCCCAAAATAACATAAAAAATATAAAAGGTAAAATAAACGAATGCATAACCAAATTTAATTACAAAAAGATGAAAAGTGGTGGTATTAGATTATAGAAAACATAATAAATGTGACTGACCTGCAATACCGGACACAGCCCATGGACATTAGTGGCGCGGTTTCTAGAAAAAAAACAACTCCATCTTAATGCAACCCTGTCAACATTTTTTGTCCATATACAATCCACCATGCAGTCTTCATAGAGATCGGCATATGTAGTCGCCCACATGCAGAGCAGAGAAGCTTCCATGCATGCAATGGAGAAGCCTATGTAAATAATCCCCCATTTTTTCAAGTTAGAGAACTAGAAATGTTCTGTTATTTGACGATTTATTTAAAAGAATAGATAACCTGTACGGAGGGTCAACATAATACTTATAACCAAGGATGTTTTTTAATCCCATGTGTGTGAGAGAAATTTATGAATTTCCTGACTGGATTTATTCTGTGCTTGATATTGGCTGACAATGCATCATGAGGTACAAAAAGTATATAGCAGACATATTAATGTGGGCTGACAATGCGCATTCGAAGCACGCCACATCCAATATGACCAAGAACGCTTAACAGCAGTCCATGGCAGCTATCCTCCGTGCTTGGCATGGACTTCCCAGATTATAACACAGCAAAAAACAGCCTAGTCTTGGCAACATGACAAGAAATATAACAAGATCTGAGTTACAATAAAATTCAAGTCACTCACAATAGTGATACAAAACTATGTGTAGGTCTTCTCCTCCATCCAGGTTTCAATCTTTTCTGGATACCCCTCGAACACAATTAAAAGGATGGTAAGCAGCATGTGTATTCTTGGCCAACCATGGACCTCAAAGTTAAACCAGGTTACATGTTAAAGTGGAAATCTGAGTTAGGACAATCCTTTTCTGTTGAGACACGGATGTAGGCTTTGAATCTTGGCGTTTGAATATTTAAGTGTGTGAATCACCTGGAAGCGGTCAGGAAGATTCAGTTTCAGTGGTACCTTACTCCTATGAGGTTACAACATATATCCCCCAATACTCGCCTGTATGTTGGAGGGCTTGTGGTCAAATTGGCACTCTTTCATTTATGGTGGTCCTGTAGTGCAGTGTATCCTCTATGAAAGAGAATTTTCGGATATATATCTGAATTAATGGGCACAGAACTAAAACCTTCCCCATCATTAGCTGTTTTAGATATTCAGCTTATTAACATTCCAGTGCAATATGGATCCCGTTTGGGCTATATGGTCATTGCATCTAGATACCACATAGCTAAGGCCTGGAAGACGACACATGCCTTAAATTTGTCTGACATACTCAGAGTGTTTCTGCGTTTCCAATACGAGCTTCATTTTGCTACCTCTAGAGGCTCCAGGGGAAAATGTCTTAAAGTATGGGCTTCTTGGACTAGCCTTCCTCATGTTCGCCTTTTGTTACGCAAACACAATATTGACCTGACGTGAAGATTCTCATCTCTCACAGCGTTTTGGGTACACTACTTTTATACTGGGATACGGTAGACGTAATCTATATAGTTTCCAATTTCCTCGTACCCCATCTGTTGATGGTTTGGGTTTGTTTGTTTTTTTATTATCTATGTATGTTTATTATCAGATATGATACTGCATTGGAGATGTGAGATACATTGTAGGATCTTGTACATGTACTTTTTCTGTGCCCACGACTTGGAGTGCTACAGCGTAATTGACAATGTAATTTGTTTATTCTTTTAATAAAAAACGATTGAATCACAAAAAACTATGTTTAGCCAGATTAACCCCTTAGTGTCTAAGCCTGTTTTGGCCTTCAGGAACAGCCCCATTTTTGCAAATCTGACATGTGTCACTTTATGTGGTAATAACTCCAGAATGCTTTTACCTATCCAAGCGATTCTGGGTTTGTTTTCTCGTGACATGTTGTACTTTATGATACTGAAAAAACTTTGTCGTTAAATTCAATATTTGTTTGTAAGAAACGCCAAGATTTTGAGAAAATTAGCAAAAATTAGCACTTTTCTAAATTTTAATGTATTTACTTGTAAAACAGATAGTAATACCACACAAAATACTTACTAGTTTATATTTCCCATATGTCTACTTTATGTTTGCGTCGTTTTTTGAACATTCTTTTATTTTTCTGGGACGTTACGAGGCTTAGAACTTTAGCAGCAATTTCTCATATTTTTAAGAAAATTTCAAAAGGCTATTTTTTCAGGGACCAGTTCAGTTCTGAAATGGCTTTGAGGGCCTTATATATTAGAAAGTCCCCAGAAGTCACCCCATTTTGAAAACTGCACCCATCAAAGTATTCAAAACAGCATTCACAAAGTGTTTTAGCCCTTTAGGCGTTTCACAGGAATTAAAGCAAAGTAGAGGTGAAATTTACAAATTTCATTTTTTTCTTCAAAAATTCATTTATAATAAATTTTTTATGTACCGCAGAAGGTTTTATCCAAGAAATGCAACTCAATATTTTTTGCCCAGATTCTGCAGTTTTTAGAAATATCCCACATGTGGCCCTAGTATGCTAATGGACTGAAACACAGGCCTCAGAAGCAAAGGAGCACCTAGTGGATTTTGGGCCTCCTTTTTTTAGAATATATTTTAGGTACCATGTCAGGTTTGAGGAGGTCTTGTGCTGCCAAAACAGTGGAAACCCCCAAAAGTGACCCCATTTTGGAAACTATACCCCTCAATGAATTTATCTATGGGTATAGTTAGCATTTTGAACCCACAGTTTTTTTGCTAAATTTATTTGAATTAGTATGTGAAGGTGAAAATCTACTTTTTTTGTGAAAAAACGTAGAAAGTTTAAATTTTTACAAGGAATAAAGTAGAAAAAACACCCCAACATTTGTAAAGCAATTTCTTCCGATTATAGCAATACCCCATATGTGGTAATAAACTGCTGTTTGGACCCACAGCAGGCCTCAGAAGAGAAGGAGCACCATTTGGATTTTGGATTTCTGATTTTGCTGGAATAGTTTTCAGTGCCGTGTCGCGTTTGCAATGCACTGGAGGGATGAAAACCATGGAAACCCCCCAATAGTGACCCCATTTTGGAAGCTACACCCCTCAGGGCATTTTTCTAGGGGTAAAGTTAGCATTTTGACCCCACAGTTGTTTTGCCGAATTCATTGGAATTAGTCTGTAAAGGTAAAAATCTACTTTTTTTCTGAAAAAAGGTAGCCATTTTTAATTTTTACAAGGAATAAAGGAGAAAAAGCACCGCAACATTTGTAAAACAATTTCTCCTGATTACGTAAATACCCCATATGTGGTAATAAACTGCTGTTTGGACCCACACCGGGGCTTAGAAGGGAAGGAGCGCTATTTGGCTTTTGGAGCTCAAATTTAGCTGGAATAGTTTTTGGGTGTCATGTCGAATTTGCAAAGCCCCTGAGAGACCGAAACAGTGGAAGCCCCCCAAAAGTAACCCCATTTGGGAAACTACACCACTTAAGGAATTTATCTAGGGGTATAGTGAGCATTTAGGCCCCACACGTCTTTTGCAGAATTTATTAGAATTAGGGCGTGAAAATTAATATCAACATTATTTCCACTAAAATGTTGATTTTTTTCAATTTCACAAAGGATAAAGGAGAACATGCACCCCAACATTTGTAAAGCAATTTCTCCCAAGTACGGCTATACCCCACATGTGGTCATAAAAGTTTTTTCATTCGAAAGTAATTAACCCTTTACGAACTGATTCATGTTTTGCTTTTTCGTTTTTCCTCCCCGCTTTCCGAGAGCCACTACTTTTTTATTTTTCTGTCAATAGAGTGGTGTGAGGGCATATCTTTTGCGGGACGAGCTGTAGTTTTTATTGGTACCATTTTGGGGTACATGAGATTTTGTTGATCACTTTTTATTAAATTTTTCGGCAAGCCAGGTGACCAAAAACCATCAATTCTGACAATGATTTTTATTTATTTTTTACGGCGTTTACCTTGGGCTATAAATGACTATTATACTTTATTCTGCGGGTCGATACGATTACGGCGATACCATATGTATATACGTTTTTTTATGTTTTGCAGCATTTGCGCAATAAAATAACTTATTTAGAAAATAATTTATTTTCTGTGTCACCATATTCTGAGAGCCGTAACTTTTTTATTTTTCAGTCAAAAAAGCTGTGTAAGGGCTTGTTTTTTGCGGGACGGGTTGTAGTTTTTATCGGTACTATTTTGGCGTACATGCGACTTTTTGATCACTTTTTATTGTATATTTTGGGAGGGGTGGTGACCAAAAAATAGTGATTCTGGCATTGTTTTTCGTTTATTTTTTTTGCGGTGTTTAACGTGCGGGAAAAATAATATTATAGTTTTATAGTTGGGGTCGTTACGAACGCGGTGATACCAAATATGTGTACTTTTTTTTTACGTATTCATTTTTTTTCCTATAATAAAAGACTTATAATAGGAAAAAAAGCAGTTCTTGTTTATGTCACTTATAACTTTTATTTTTACACTTTTTTTAAAACATTTTTATCCTTTTTTTTACTTTTTTCACTTGTCCCACTAGGGGACACTTAGACTTGCAGCTCTGATCGCTGCTGGAATACATTACACTACACACGTAGTGTAATGCATTCCAACTGTCATTGTGACGTGACAGTCACACTGACAGGAAGCCTACGACGACCATCCTCGGGGTGGTCCTCATAGGCTTCTGTACATGGCAACCCGGAAGCCATTGTCTGGCGTCCGGTTGCCATGGGTACCATCGCCAGCCCCCGTGATTTCACATGGGGGCTGCCGATCGGCGCTAAAGACCTTAATTGTGGCGTTCAAAATCGAGCGCCGCAATTAAGGGGTTAACTGCCGATATCAGCGGCGACAGGCCGCTGATCGGCAACGGGGAGAGCAGGGCTGACACCCTGCACAGTTAACCGCCGCTGCGGTGTAGCGCCGCGCGGCGGTTAACTGTCAAAGCACTGACGTAACTGTACGTCAAGGTGCGCGAACTTACTGCTCACCTTGACGTACAGTTACGTCATGGTGCGTTAAGGGGTTAAACAAACGAATGCACATTCCGATGCAGAACCTAGATAATCCGGAATCATGTCAATAGAATCAACTATTTTACCCATAAAATACCATCCATAGTTCACATGTAATACTGTTAAACATACAGTAGTGCACAAAGAGTCCATGTAATATCAGTATAGCGCATTTTAAGTGCCATATTTGATCCCCATATAATAAAGAGGCTCGGTCACCAGATTATCAAATCCCTATCTCCTATTGCATGTGATCGGCGCTGCAATGTAGAGAACAGTAACGTTTTTTTTTTTGTTTTTTTTTTAAAACGATCATTTTTGGCCAAGTTATGAGCAATTTTATATTTATGCAAATGAGCCTTTCTAATGGACAACTGGGCGTGTTTTCTCTTATATCCAACTGGGCGTGTATTGTGTTTGTAACATCTGGCCGTGTTTACTTGTTTTACTAGCTGGGCGTTGTGAATAGAAGTGTATGTCAGCATCATATGTGAGCATCATACACTTCTATTCACAACGCCCAGCTAGTAAAACAAGTAAACACGGCCAGATGTTACAAACACAATACACGCCCAGTTGTCCATTAGAAAGGCTCATTTGCATAAATATAAAATTGCTCATAACTTGGCCAAAAATGATCGTTTTAAAAAAAAAAAAAACTTTACCGCTATCTACATTGCAGCGCCGATCACATGCAATAGGAGATAGGGATTTGATAATCTGGTGACAGAGCCTCTTAACTCATAGTGCCCATTTAAGACAAAAAACCAATGTAAGTCATAGTGCCTTTATAGTTTGTATATAATACAAGCAATAGTGCCCATATAAGCACAGCCATAATGCTCATAGAACATTAACATGTTAACTTTTCTACTTATAAACACTCCAAGGTTCCAGGTACTAGGAAACCCACCCTAAGTGGGTAGAGGATGCAGCAGCACATGACTTGTAGTAGTCCCAGCGATCATGTGGTCTGTGAAGATAGATCTGACATCTGATAGACATCAGAGCAGTTTTAGGTTCTGTTCACATTAGCACCACAGCTTCTATTCTTAAAGGGGTTGTTTCATTAAAGGCAACAGCTTTCAGTTAGGAACCACTGCGACTATTAGCTGATCGCAGCTAAACAAATCCTAATATGTGGGATTCCGTTTTTTTAAGGGATTTTAATAGCAGCAAAAAATCCGCAGAATGTGCAAATGTTGTCGTCAAAGAGCAATGAAAACCCAACAAAATGGAGAACAGCACCAGGGTTGCCAACCGTCCGTAAATTTATGGACAGTCCGCAAAAAGCTGGTGTTTTTTTTCTGCCATCCAAAGTGTCCAGCAGAAAAAACCACTGTCCGGGATTTAAGCTCCATCCCTCGGTTGCACTGCGCATGCGCAGTGGAAACAAGAGAAGAGTTGGCCGCGGCCTGTGGCAAATGCATTTAGGAGCAGGAGGAGGGCAGACGGAGCCAAGTGAATGACGGTCTGAGTGAGGTCTGTGCCGGGAGAGAACCAGTCCAGTCACTTGACCTCAAGTCAGTGACGGGAGTTCAGGTGACTAGACTTATCCACTCCTGGGCCTGCACTGACCTAATTCAAACCACCACCACCACGCCATTCACATAGTTGCCAACAGTCCCGAATTTTCTGGGACTGTCCCGAATTTACAGAGACAGTCCCAGCAACTACCATATTCAATTGTATCTGCGTCCTTGGGACGCAGACACAATTGAATACTATGACAGAGCAGGAAACTATCTGCTCCCTGCTCTGCCATTCACTCCTCCTGGAGTGGAATCCCCAGCCAGAGCGTTGCCAACAATCTGCCCAGGGATTCCACTCCTAGAGGGAGCCACTGACGTGACTTTCAATATATATGATCTGCGTTCCAGAAGCGGAATGGCACTCCCTCCTTTCTGAGCCCTACAATGTGCCCAAACAGCAGTTTACTTCCACAAATATGGCATCGCCATACCCGGGAGAACCCATTTAACAATTTTTGGGTGTGTGTCACCAGCGGCACAAGCTGGGCACAATATACTTGCCGCTGAAATGGGATATCTACGGAAAAATAGCAATTTTTACTTTGCACCATCTGCAGCGTATTCATTTCTTGAATACACCTGTAGGATCAAAATTCTCACTACACCACTCAATAAATGCCTTGTGGGGGTGTAGTTTTCAAAATGGAGTCACTTCTGAGGGTTTTTTTATTACTTGACATCAGAGCCCTGAAATTGTGAACCAATCCTTTGTAAATCCCCAAATTAGGTTTCAATTTCACATGGTACTCTTTCACTCTTGAGCCCTGTCGAATGTCCATGCAAAAGATTATGGCCACATGTAGGGTGTTTCTAAAACCGGGAAACACAGTATCACGGTACTCACCGGTTGTTTGGGGGAACCTCTATGTCGTGCGGGAGATGGTGCTTGTAACCCAGGGCAACGCTTGGCACAGCAGGTTTAGAGGCAGTCGGATGTATAGGCCAGAAGTCAGGACAGGCAGCAGATGTCGAAACGGGTATAGATAGCAATAGGTCAAGGCAGGCAAGGGTAACCAAGTTCAGGTAGAAGTCAATAACGGGAAATCCAGAAAAAGACAGAAGGCAAGGAAACAGGGAATGTGTGCCCAAACAGGAGTTTATGACCACATATTGTCGTACTCGGCAGAAAACACTTTCCAAATTTTGGGGTACTTTTACTCCTTTAATCCTTGTGAAAATGAAAAATGGTTAGCTTAAACTACATCTTATTGGAAAAAAAAATGTCACGGCCCCATTCTAATAAATTCAGTAAAATCCTGTGGGGTCAAAATGCTCACTATATCCCTAGATTAATTCCTTGTGGGGTGTAGTTCCCGAAATGGAGTCACTTCTCTGGGGTTTCCACTGTACTGGTATCTCAGAGGCTTTGCAAATGCGACAAGGCACTCAGAAACCAATCCAGCAAAACCTTTGCTCCAAAAAGCCAAATGACACTCCTTCTCTTCTGAGCCCTGCCATGTGCACAAACAGCAGTTTATGATTACATATGAGGTATTTCCGTACTCTGTAGAAGTTGCTTTACAATTGTTGTTTTGCCTCCTTTATCTGTTGAGAAAATTTAAAATTTTGAGCTATATCTATGTCTTATTGAAAAAAAATAAGTTTTTTTTTACTGGTCACTGCCCAATTCTAATAAAATCTATGAAACACCTGTGGGGGTCAAAATGGTCAATACACCCCTAGATAAATTCCTCAAGGGGTGTAGTTTCCCAAATGGATAACTTTTGGGGAGTTTCTACCATACTGGCACCTTCTCCTTTATTCAAAATGGAACTTAATTTTTTTTCAGCTAAAATTTTATTTTATTGGGAAAAAAACAAACACATTTTTCATTTTTGTAGCCAAATTCTAATAAAATCTATGAAATACCTGCGGGGTCAAAATGCTCACTACACACTAGATGAATTCCTTGTGGGGTGTGGTTTCCGAAATTGGGTCTTTTTTGAGGTATTTCCTTTGTTTTAGCACCACAAGACCTCTTCAAACCTGACAAGGCCCCAAAATCCACTAGGTGCTAGTTCATTTCTGAGGCCTGTGTTTGAGTCAAGTAGCACACTGGGGCCACATGTCAGATATTACTAAAAACTGCCGAATCTGGGCAATAAATATGAAGTGTTGCTTCTCTAGTAAAACCTTTGTTAAAGGAAAAAAAATAGATAATGGAATTTCTGCATAAAAAAATAAAATAAAATTAAATTTGTAAATTTCCCCTCCACTTTGCGAACAGGAGAAAATAAGGATTTAATATAGGAACACAACGACAAATTTAGACAGCATATCTTGGAATATTTAATTGATAAAATTAGGGAATACTGCAGGTACATTTCTTAGACCAAAGGGTATTACTAAATACTCATAATGGCCATCACAGGTAATAAAGGCCATTTTCCATTCATCTCTGGGTTTTATGTGCACAAGATTGGACGCTTCCCTCAAATCCAGCTTGGTAAACATGCTGGTCTTCTTAACCCTTTCTTGACATTTAATGTACATGTATGTCATATCGGGAGGCGGGAGTTTAGAGGTAGTTCAGGACCTGAGCTCGCTCTATACAGTGCGAGTGTCAGCGGTTTATTGCAGCTGACATTTGGCGGTAACGGCTGGGATTGGAGATAACACTAATCCTGGCAGTGTGACCTATTAGGTGATGCAGTTAATAGCAACAATGCAATCTAAGCCATTAAACAGAGGGAGGGGCCTCCTTCTGTCATCCCATGGAATGATGTAATTCTGTCATCCCATGGAATGATGTAATTGAGCCTGCCTGTGCTGGAGACAGCCCCTAGTAGGCTGCGGTTCTAAAGTGTTCTTTGGCCTAATACCCTGCAGTATTCAACTGTAAAGTTAATACTATACTATAAAGATAATAATATTTATTAGTAGGCTACGCGTTTCAATGCCGCACCGGCATCTTCCTCAGGCCACATCATGTGGCCTGAGGAAGATGCCGGTGCGGCATTGAAACGCGTAGCCTACTAATAAATATTATCTACTCCTGCATCTTTATTGAGTAGCAGCGCCGTGGTTATATCCCTCTTTTTTCTACCTCAAAATTACCATTAGTGCTAACAATGTCACTGGTTCAGTGGCACTCATCAAACAAGCACTCCAAATATATTACCCCAATGTGGCGTGAACAGTGCTTTATACTTTTTTATTATTATTTTCCATGTCACAGTCTAAATTTAAAAAAAAATATTATTTAATATTTCAGTTTTCACACTGGCCATTATTGGATTGGGTCAGCAGACATCTCATGATAAGACAGGATTACAATGTAAGGTAAAAACCTCCATTGTACAGCTGGACTCCTAACACAAGATCACACCATTGATAATAGGTGATGGGGACAACTCACCTCCTCCCCGCACAGTGACAACTACACAGAGCATGATAGAATAAGTATTTTTTTTTTACCATTCACATTAGATCAGAGTCCGCAAACAATCTTATTTGTATGCCGGTCTCCACACTGTTCTACGGTAGCAGATTATGGGGAGGGGAAATGGATCAAGCGTGTTGTATTTTATCTCGCCCGATCCTTTATAGCCCGGGAGATAGACTGATGCCCGAAGGGTCTGACTGTGGCTTTTTTTTTAACCCCCCCCCCCCTTTTTCTCATTGAAACAAACATACATACAGTGCCATACTGAATGTGCATATTTATGGGGAAGCAAGGCCGTAGTTCTAAGGGTGCCTAGGTAGCAGTAGCACCCGGCCCTGGTTCCTGAGTGGGGTCAAAGGCCCCTCTACCACATAAGGAGATACCTGTATTATAAATAGCACAAAAAACCTCTTATATATTTTGAATTGGGCCCTTGAGCTTTAGGTTATGCATCTATGAGAAAGTCAAGAGAAATAGCGGTCAGCCAATAACTTTTTATGGCTAGCTTTAGTTTTCTTATGTCCTGTGAAGCAAATCTCTGCAGCTACTATAACAGAAACTCAGGGAAGATGGCAGCCCCCATAATCAGGTAAAGAAAACAGAATAAAACGTACAACCAGAAAATAAAAACAGATTAAGAATATATACTGAAACATAGGCCACATTTGCACAAGTGTATGTTGGTCAGTATTTTTTTACTAGCATTTGTAAGCCAAGACCAGGAGTACATCCCAAACATGCAAGAGGTATGAAACCTTTACATTTAACTTTTTCTTTATTTATTTTCCACTTTTGGTCTTAGTTTACAAATACTGATGGGAAATATTGACTAAAACACTGCTGTCTAAGTGGCCTTCCACTTTGTCTTTTTGTCTAATTAGTATTTAAAAAAAATAACTACATATATATATATATATATATATATATATATATATAGATTTTTTATTAAGAAAAATAAAATTATTCGTAAGAACATTTCCTATAATTGTTTCTAAAAGGGGTTAACTGACAAAAAGAAAAACTATTATTTTTCTTTTCTAAAGTGAAGAAACTTTGTAATATACTTTCTTTTTCAAACCTGCACGGATCGCAGGTTTTCAATCCCTCCTTCTCCCCTGGAGCCTGTGTCGAGGCAAGAACGGCAGTTCCGAATGTCTTGGTCCACTTGAAGGGGATTGAAGACCTACGATACATGCAGGTTTGAAAAAAAAAAAAAAAAAAGTGTATTAGTATGTTCATTTCAGAAAAGAAAAATAGTTGTTTTTTTTAAATGGACAAACCCTGTAAGTAAAAACAGCATTTATGCAAAATCTCTCTTCCGTTGTGGTGTCGTTTTGAGATGCACTATAATGCTAGGGGTGAATGTGGCCTTAAATTGTACAGTTATTAATATAGTAGAGAAGAACATACATAGTAATGCATACATTTCCTTCTCTCCCGGATTGTCCTGGCGTTTCCCAAAAATGGGAAAATCTCCTGGACTTCTGGCAGAGCAGGAAACTACCACAAAGGATGTTGGCTTCCAGACTTATTAATGGCATGTACCATTTTTTGGGGGCAAAATATTAAAGGGATTTTCCCATCAGAGACAGTTATGACATATCCTTTCTCCTCCTTACCCAATCTCTTGATTGGTGTACTTTACATTCAAGGGGTTTTCTAATTAAAGACTTTTATGACATATTCACAGGATAAATTATAGATGTCAGATAGATGCGGGTCCCACACCTAACTCTAGAACGGGCCCCGTAAACCCCATTCTACTGCTCTGTGTTGTGACTAAATGATGTGATTCCCAACCATGAATTACGAGCTACGCTGTTTTCGGAACTCCCATAGAACTGAATGTTAGTCACAATACAGAGCAGTAGAACGGGGTTTAGGGGGCTCCGTTCTAGAGTTAGGTGCGGAACCCCCATCTATCTGACATCTATAATTTATCCTGTAGATATGTCATAAATGTCTCTGATTGGAAAACCCCTTTAATGTAAAGTACACCAATCAAGAGGTGGGGTAAGGAGGAGAAAGGATCTAGCATGATGGGTTAAATTTCTCATACAGCATGTGCCACTGTGATAACTTTGGCACAGTTTCTGCCTGTCTGGTCTAGTTTTATACTGTCTAGCTTTAAGGCAGTATTAATAAATCACCACCACTATTCTTAAAAGTAGGGAATGAAGCAATTTTAGATAGCAGAAGGCAACCACTGTTTTTCCCAACAGCATTCTTGCACCTGATTGAACCCCCTCAATCTATCTCCAGGCCCAGTGGCAGCTCCTCTGGCTAAGATACAGTAACACCAATGCATGTCAAGTGTTAGTCAAGGCAAGTGCCATGCCATGCTAGGTTTAGTGCAATGTCACTCCATTTTTTAAATATTGTATTTAGCATGCATTTAAATTTATTCTACCCTGTTCATCTGAAATTATTGTACTAAACGATCAACAAACTTCTGACACGTCATGGTGACATGTCAAAAGTTTTGATTGGTGGGGATCTAGGTGCTCGGACCCCGACCAATCATTAAAACGAAGTGGCAGAAGAGCTTGTGTGAGCGCTCAGCCGCTTCGTTTCTGTTTGACTTTTTCCGGAAATCAATGTATTGGAGTACAGGCTCAATAGAAAGTCTATGAGCCCGTACTCCGATACATCTGCATTCCGGACAAAGCCGAACAGAAATGAAGCGGCTGAGCGCTCACACAAGCTCTTCTGCCACTTCGTTTTAGCGATTGGTCGGGGTCCGAGCACCTAGATCCCCACCAATCAAAACTTCTGCTGCTTCGATTTAGCGATTAGTGGGGGTCTCAGTGCTCAGAAGTTTGTTGAACATTTAGTTACCCTTTAATAATGGAGGTTTTGTAGTGCCACCTGACAGGTGCTGAATTGTAAGCTTCAACTAAAAATAGTTAAAAATAAAATATGTGATATACAATAAAGCTTTAGATGATTTATAAATGCCATAGACATACATCTACTAATTGTTTGGAATTTATGGTAAAGAGCAGTATGTCAGGAAACCCCACAATACACAACAGAAGGACGCTCAATTGAACATTACAGCTCATATAAATTGGGAGATCTACGTTTCAGCCTAAGTCCATGCCAACTTGTGCTTGCATTTTCTGTAACAGGTGGTTGTATCTGATATACACTGCTTACAGCAAAATGATGCCCATCAATCTGACTAATCAGAAAAACATCTGAACTGAGCGGAAAAGGTTAACAAAACTGCCTATTATATTTCAAGATGTTGAGGTCATGACAACATGTGTCTCTGTCGGTCATTCAGCTTTACCCCATTTTCAATTCATGATTATACAAACCCCACATATAAAATAAGCATTTAATGGCAAACAGCGACAAAGGGAACTTTAGTGTAATTATATCTTTCTGCCAATATTTATTTTACAAATGTATTGTATATAGAGTGTTTCAGAATTGGTCTTTAATCTGAATATAAATTATAAACCCCAATGAATAATAATTATAAAAAATAATCCGCCAGTCCTAGACGCCAAGGGCGCCAACAACACAGCAAGGGCCAAACTAAATGTAATACAGGAAAAGAGAACCTCTGGGCAATTGTTTGAGTTATTGTCTTTTAACTCTTAGTAGTTCCAGTCTTGCTCAGATTTACCACATGCCAGATGAAATTCTGTTGGTGGCTTCTCACTTTCTCAATAGCAACTGACTACAAACGGTCAGCCAGCATTCACAGTTTATAGCCTGTAGCTTTGAAGACAGTGATAAGAAACTGATTTACTGTAAATAATTTATTTCTATATGGGGCAGAGGAGGAGACTTGAAATACTGCAGCCAGTGGCGTAGCTATAGGGGTTGCAGTGGTCGCAGTTGCGACCGGGAATTAAGCCTGGGGGGCCCACGGGCCCACGTTGCCATACAGCAGGCTTGTTAAATAAATTTTCTGTGCCGTGAAGACAGCACTTCCTGGTTACGGTCACATGGTACAGTTAGTGTACCATGTGACGATGTTGTCACGTGACACGTCTTCCAGCCAGTTCAGTGGAAGAGCCAGTGCGGAGGACTCTAGGTGAGCTGCAGAGTCTGTATTGGACATCTCCTTGATCCAGCATTCACTGTGCCTTGAGCAGCTCGATGCAGGCAGGAGGCGGGATGTAGCGACATCATCATGCCTGTCTACGCCGAGTCACTCATAGCACACACCGGAGGAGGCAAAGGATCCTCCACCCAACGTGGGAACGGGGATAGGTAAGTAATTATGCTATTTTTCTATTATGCACATATGGGGGCATTATACTGTATGGGGGGGGGCTGATATTGCAGGGGGGGGGTCAATATACTGTATGAGGGGCCGATATGGGGGGCACTATAATGTATGGGTAGCTCATATGGGGGGCATTATACTGCATGGGGAGCCGATATGGGAGGCATTATACTGTATGGGGAGCTGATATGGGGAGAATTATATGGTATGGGGCTGTTATGGGGGCATTATACGTTATGGGTCATTATTCTGTGTGGGGCCAGCTATGGGAGCATTATACTGTGTGGGGGCATTATACTATGGGGGCTGTTGGGCAAGGCGTCTGGGCAAATGCACGCGCATGGGTCTGATGATGGTGGTGTTGGGGAGGGGTAGGGGGGCCCAAGCTGAATTCTTGCACCCGGGCCCATGAGCCTTTAGCTACGCCCCTGACTGCAGCCCTTTACTTCCTCCCTGCCAATGTCAGGAGAGATGGCTAAAATAACTTAAATATCTAACTAAAACAGAAAATTACAAGCTGTCGGTGTGTCTGTATACAGAACTTTAGACCTAAAAAAAAAGTCATGTGATTACAGGAGATTCACCACAGATTCAAGTAGGCAGTCTCTGCTGTGTCAGAGGGATGAGACCAAAGGTGTATAGTAAAAGAGGAGTGACAAGTGTAATGTGAATTAGTAATGTAGGTTTGTAGAAACAGTGACCCGGCTGAAGCTCCACTTTTTTATGCAACATGGCAGACAATGATAACTTCATGTTAGAGAATTACACACAAACAGCTGTACAAATATACTGTACACAAGGATTTACAAACAGTGTAAAGTTAGTATCTTTCATTGGAGGTACATTTTAATGGTGAAATGCTATCCAAAAGAGGAGTTTTCTGAAAGCTTCATACTTATCAATTTTGGATACTTAGCAATTTTGGTGCAATTTTTCTATGTTATTTTCTTGCAAGTAGTTAAACTTTAAGGGTATGTGCACACGCTAGCTGTCATTTACGTGTGAAAAGACAGACTGTTTTCAAGAGAAAACAGCTGCCTCGTTTCACACGTAAATGCTCTTCCTCGCATTTTGCGAGGCGTCTGAGACGCTCGTAAATCTTGAGCTGTGCTTCATTGACTTCAATGAAGAACAGCTCAAATTACGTGGCAAAGAAGTGTCCTGCACTTCTTTGCCGAGGCAGTCCATTTACGCGTCGTCGTTTGACAGCTGTCAAATGACGACGCGTAAATTACAGGTTATCTGCACAATACGTCGGCAAACCCATTCAGATGAATGAGCAGATATTTGCCGACGTATTGTAGCCCTATTTTCAGACGTAAAACAAGGCATAATACGCCTCGTTTACATCTGAAAATAGGTAGTGTGAACCTAGCCTCATGGAGTGGAAATGTAATCCAAACTTTAGGCTTTATTCACACAGATCAGTTTGGTGCAGTTTAGACAAAACCAAGAAATGGATCATAAAAGATATATATATAATTTTTTTTAAATTCAATTAAATAGGTATCCTGGATCCATTACTAACGTTAGAGCACATGCACATAGGGCTGCATTGTTGCTGCATTGGTAAATTACCTGCAGAAAGCAGACGTTACACTGATTTATTAAATCTCATTCACAGTGTGTGGTAAAAAAACATGTTTTAAGGACATGCAGTGGGTTTTTTTTTTTTTTTTTTATCCTACTTGTGGAATTTTTGTTGTGCTTTCTTCTACAGCAGCAACTAAAATGTTGCTTAATTAACCAGTTAACTAAAATGCAATTGACAATTGGGTTCAATTTTACTAGCCAAACCCAATCATGATTACTGCCAGACCTGTTGAATCTAAACATAATTTAAATAGAACCTGTCTGGCAACATGAAAAAGGCTACAAAATTATCAAAAAACAGCACACGATTCCACGTTCTAAAAAGATTCAAATACAGATGCCAAACAAAGATATTGAAATTTGCCAGTCTGGAAAGGGGTACAAAGCAATTGTGAAGGATCTAGGACTCCAGAACCACAGTGAGAGCCATTATCCACAAATAGAAAAACATTGAAACAGTGGTGAACCTTTCCAGGAGTGGCTGGTCTACCAAAATTTCACCAAGAGCACATGGACGACACAACCAGGCGGTTATAAAAGAACCCAGACGAACATCTAAAGATCTGCATGCCTCATGTTAAGTCACTGTACACGATTCCACCATAAGAAAGACATTGGGCAAAAACAACATCCATTGGAAAGCTGCAAGGTGCAAATCACTGCTGACCAAAAAGAACACAAAGGCTCGTCTCGCATTTGCGAAAAAAAACATCTAGACGAGACCGAAGACTTTATGTGCACACACAATATAGAAAACGTCTGAAAATCCGGAGCTGTTTTCAAGGGAAAACAGCTCCTGATTTTCAGACTTTTTTAATCAAAGTCACGTATTTCTCATAGTTTTTAAAGCTGTTGGTCTATAGAGTATGAAAAACGGCTCAAAAAATGGCTGAAGAAGTGACATGCACTTTTTTGCGAGCGTTTTTTTTACGCTTCCGCTTTGAAAAACGTCCGCGCAAAAGACGCCCAGCCGGAACAGACTGCCATTTTTCCCATTGAAATCAATGGGCAGATGTTTGGAGGCATTCTGCTTCCGATTTTTCAGCCATTTTTCGGGATGTTTACGGCCCAAAAAATGGCTGAAAACACTGTGTGAACATACCCTTAGTATAATATTCTGTGGACTGAGTCAAAAGGTCGAAATTTTCTGAAGACATGGGTCTCTTTATGATATGTTTACACGCAAATGCAAAACACGTCTGAAATTACGGAGCTGTTTTCAGGTGAAACCAGCTCCTGAATTTCAGACGTAATTGCAAGTACTTGCGTTTTTCGCGGTAATTGGAGCGGTTTTTCAATTGAGTCAATGAAAAACAGCTCCAAAAACGTCCAAAGAAGTACAAAGCACTTCTTTGACGCGGCATCTTTTGACAGCGACGCGTAAAATTACACTTCGTCTGAACAGAACATCGCAAAACCCATTGCAATCAATGGGCAGATGTTTGCAGACGAAAAGGAGCCGTCTTTTCAGACGTAATTCGAGGTGTAAAACGCCTGAATTACGTCTGAAAATAAGTCGTGTGAACATACCCTTACTGCATTTTACCAGAAGAGCATCATAGTAACAGTCAATCATGGTGGTGGTGGCGGCGGGATGGTTTGAGGCTACTTTGCTTCTGCAGGACCTGGACAACTTGGCATAGTTGACGGAACCATGAATTCTGCGCTCTATCAGAAAATCCTGAATGAGAAAAATACGCCTCGTTTACGCCTGAAAATAGGTCGTGTGAACCCAGCCTAAGGCCTCATTTACGCGCCTGCGACGCGCGTAATATACGCGCCTGCAACGCGCGTGCTTTTCACGCGTGTCGTACGCACCTATATTACTCTATGGGGCAGTGCAGACAATGCGTGAATTTTGCGCAGCGCGAGTGCGTTGCGTAAAACTCACGACATGTTCTATAATCGTGCGTTTTTCGCGCATCACGCACCCATTGAAGTCAATGGGTGCGTGAAAACCACGAAGGTCGCACGGAAGCACTTCCGTGCGAACTGCGTGATTTGCGCAAGAGCTGTCGAACTGAATGTAAACAGAAAAGCACCACGTGCTTTTCTGTTTACAAACATCCGAACGGAGTGTCTTAGAGATGAGCGAACCGAACCCGGCAGGAGACAGTCACTGTCCAGGGTGCAGAAAGAGTTAAACTGGTTCAGCACCCTGGACAGTGACTTACGATCCCAATATACGTGAACGTGTAAAAAAAAAAAAAAGTTCTGACTTACCGATAACTCCCGGCTTCTTCCTCCAGTCTGACCTCCCGGGATGACAATTCAGTCCAAGTGACAGCTGCAGCCAATCACAAGCTGCAGCGGTCACATGGACTGCCGTGTCATCCAGGGAGGTGGGGCCAGATGTCAAGAGAGGCGCGTCACCAAGGCAACGGCCGGGAAGTTCTCGGTAAGTACGAACCTCTTTTTTTTAAAACAGGTTACTCGATATGGTGATCGGAATTCACTGTCGAGGGTGCTGAAAGAGTTACTGCCGATCAGTTAACTCTTTCAGCACCCTGGACAGTGACTGACGTCGACTAGCCTCATCTCTATGATGGCAGCTGCGCGAAAATCACGCAGCCGCGCATCATACACTGATGACACACGGAGCTGTCAAGTGCCTTTTGCGCACGCAAAACGCTGCGTTTTTTTGCGTGCACAAAACGCACACGCTCGTGGAAATCAGGCCTAACTGTCAAGGGTGGCACAACTAGTTTAGCGGGCAATTACTTTTTTTTCATGGGTGATACAGGTTTTAAATAAATAGTTATCTTTAATATAAGGAATGATCATTCAAAAGCTGCATTTTGTGTTGTCTTTAGTTTTTTTTTCTTTTATTCTTTATTTAACATTTTCCATAAAGTGTCATAGGTAGCAAAGAGGGCAGGGGAGCACAAGGGAAAGACCCCAAAGACAAGAAGGTCAAAAAGTTCAAGATAATTCCAAAACAGTGTACTTTGTTGAGAATGCAAACACATGCAAATATTGTACACAGTAATGTCACAGATAAAATAAATAATAATAAAGAATAAAAAACAAAAAACAAGCATCATGTATATTAAAACAAACAGAAAAAAGGAAGAAGGAAAAAGGAGTGGAGCGGAAAAAAAAAAAAAAAGGGTAAGGAGGGGGAGGAGGGTAGAGACCAGTACTGAGCTCCAACTCCCACCCTCTCCCCAGCAGCAGACCCCAAACCCAAAAAGCAGGACTCATTGAACAAGGATTGCGGTGTACTCATCGGAATCTTAAGACACTAGCAAGTAATGCGGGAGGATATAAGGAGGGACTTGTGACGATTATGAACTTGAGAGGTCAGATCCTCCGTGCAACGCAGATCTTCAATTTTTTGCAACCATTGTTTCAATGAGGAAGATTCCAGGCACTTCCACAGAGCAGGAAGGCAGGCCCTAGCAGTATTCACTAAATGTCGTAGAATTGAAGTTCGGTGGGATTCCAAGGGGATATCGCTATGGTGAAAAATGAAGAATGCAGGGGTGAAAGGTATAGAGCAGTCTGTGAAAGTGGAGGCGATTCTCCACACTTCTCTCCAAAAGGAGGCCAGAACGAGACAGTCCCAGAATATGTGCACAATATTTCTATCAGCATTGCCACAGCGCCAACATTTAGAGGGGACCGAGGGCATTATCATGTGCAATTTAGAGGGCACTCTATACCATCTAGAGTGCAGCTTGTAAACTGCTTTCTAAAGTGACTAGCCTAATTGACTAGACTAATTGATGAGCCATAGGCCAGGCAAAATAATCACAATTTTTGTTCAAGTTAAAGAGGAAGGACGGACAGGATTGATTCGGAGCGGACCCCAACATGGGTATTTCCTTTATCCTATATTAGTTAGATGATCTGAAACATTTAAATGTGACAATTTAGCAAAAAATAGAAGATATCAGGTAAGGGGCAAATACTTCTTTACAGTACTGTATGCTGCTTGGAGAAAATGTTAGGGGGTCAAACAACCCCTTTAATCTGTGGTTCAGGGCGGTGATATTAAGTACTAATAAAAAGAGGTATTCCAGGAATTAACACTGATCACCTTGATGATAAATGTCTGGTCGTCAGGGGCCCCTATCCCTAAGACAAAACAAGCGTTTTGTTTTTATAAATACAGGGATTTACGAATTTACTCATTTTAATATATATTTTTAATGATGTATTTTCTCTCTTTTTCCAGAGAACCCCTGTAAAAAACAACTGGGTTTTTAACCAGATTGTGGTAGTAAAAAGGTATTCTGACTTCACAGTTATGGCTTGTCCACACGTAAAATTTCTGCAGCAATTCCATTGCAAGTAGCGGACATTCCACTGCGGAAAAAATGCACCAATTCCGGCATTTTTTTAATGCAGAAAATTGTGTTTTTTGTGGCTTTTCTCCCAATGCTGGGAGATGGCGACGTCTCCTCTGAAAAACGCTGCAATTCACTGCACTATCCGCAGCAGGAATTGACATGCTGCAGTACGAAAAATATGCGTCGCAGGTCAATTTTTAGTCAGACTTTTTACACAACGTGTGGATGAGATTTGTTAAATCTCACCCACTTTACTGCTACTGTATTCTGCTGCGTATTTTCCATCTGCAATTACGCACGGAAAATATGCAGCAATTCTGCTTTGTGTGGACAAGCCATTAGTGTATGCTCACACAGGGGGGGTATGCTCACACAGGGGGGGTATGCTCACACAGGGGGGGTATATGCTCACACAGGGGGGGTATATGCTCACACAGGGGGGGGTATATGCTCACACAGGGGGGGGGTATATGCTCACACAGGGGGGGTAGTCTCACACAGGGGGGGTAGTCTCACACAGGGTGGGTATGCTCACACAGGGGGGGTATGCTCACACAGGGGGGGTGGTATATGCTCACACAGGGGGGGTGGTATATGCTCACACAGGGGGGGCATGCTCACACAAGGCAGATGAACGGTTAGGACATACAGTAATGTCCAGAATAAACTGAGTTTTTAACATCACATGTGCCTATGGAACATAAAATTGTAATTACAGCAAATTATATACTCCTTAGCTATAAATAAAAAACACTTCAAAGATATTTATCAGCGTTTTGTGACTGCGGCCAGATGTTACATTAAAGTCTATAGTAAAATATAAAAGAACTACACACAACTGCGCTTTGATCTGTGGCGTTTGTGAGACAGTTTTCTGGTCAGTGGTGTTTCTTTTCTATAACGCAGCATGCTCTGGGGATGTCGTTTTCCCACGGGACTTCAAAAACGGCAGGTAAAAAAGCGCAAGATTACACCAAATGAAAAACGCCACTAAAAACACGTTACATTTTCAGAACGCTGGCGTTTTTTGATGCAGTTTAAATTGCCATAAAATCTTTTTGTGAAGGACGACTCCTCTGCTGGGAAATACTTAGTGCAACTTCCGCTTATTGGCTAAACGGAGACTGCTATAGCCACGAGGCCGTACCCACACTGTTCAGATGGTCATTCTCCCTGCGTCTCTTTCTGGTATATTTGACGTCTGCGGCGCTATTCTGGTCAAAAGTACCGGAACCTGATGGAACCTATTAAAGTCAAGGCGGTGTATCAAAATTAGCCGATATCCGTTTCAAAATAAATACAGCATAGCTATCATGCCTCTATTAAGAACTGAACCAATGACGTTAATGTGAACAGAGCCTAAGCCTTTATAGCTTCAACCTCATGGAGTTAAAATAATGAAGAAATATGTTAAAAACCTGCACAACCAAAACCTCCTCATCTGTCATGTAGAAACATGTAAATAATAACTATGGCTCCTCAGTTTTCCCTCCTGGACGTCGGTCACAGCTTCTCCGCTGACACAACACGACTCGTCCTGTGACGACCGTACACTGAGCACAGCTGAGCCGGGAAGCTTCGGGTAGTTTCCAGCAGTGAAGGTGACGTCATATTTACGTCAGGCACTCGGTGCTCAGACTCCCCCTCCCGGTAACCCAGAGCTCCCTGGAATGTTCCACCCACTCCCCCGGTCACCGCGCGTACCATACGCGTCACTGAGCCTCTCGGAGCCGGGCAGTGCATGAACCTGGAGGCTTCGGGTGAGTAGTGTGTGTGTGTGGTGGGTGCTGCGCTCTGTACAGTATGTAGCAGTGCTGGAACACTTGTTATTATAAGCACGTGAGTGACAGTGGCTGCTCCTCTGCAGGCCTGCTTACATTGTTTCCGCTTGTCATCCACTATAATGTTATGTTACGGTCTGTAACGAGGAGCAACACTCCCTTATATTACATACGGCAGAGCTGCTCACAGTCCGCCCGGGTCTCTGCCTGCTACACAAGTCATGCTTTTAGCAGAGGCCTTGGCCATAGATGTAATAATATTCAATATAATGACTAGTAGTAGGGTGTATTCACACGTTCAGGTTTTGTTTTCAGGTTTTTTTTATGCAGTTCTTGAAGCCTAAACCAGATGTGGATCATAAACTGAGAGAAAGTATGAAGGACAAATGCGTCTTTTGAATCCACTGACCAGTTTGGCTTAAAAAAAACTGCAAGGCTGTGTTCACACGGAGTTTTTTGCAGGAGGAAAATTCCTCCTGCAAAAACTGCTCCAGTAGGTTTTTGCACAGTGGTTTGACAAAAACTCATCAAAACACTGAAGGTTTTTTTTTCCTCTTTCTGACTGATTGAAATGGGGTTTTGGAGGCGGAAACCGCCTCAAGATGGGTCATGATGCTTCTTTTTACCGCGATGCGTTTTTTTTACTCGCGGTAAAAAAAACTCGTCCAACTCCCATTGAAATCAATGGGAGGCATTTTCAGGCGCTTTTTGAGGAGTTTTTTGGCGCGGTTTCCGCGTCAAAAAACTGTGTGAACAGGGCCTTAAAAAACCCAAAACGTAAGAACTAGAGAAATATATGCAATCTACAATGCTAGTACGCCACGTGACTGCTCCCTTACGCCGGGTTCCCACGGGTCGGATACGCTGCGTAAAAACTGCAGCACCTTCCGTCCAAAAAAACACACTACCTCGTGGTGCGTTTTTTTTTTGTTTGTTTTTTAATGGAATGTAGCGCTTTCAGAAAAAAAAAAAACGTCCATACTTACCCCCTCCCTCTTCTCTGCACCTAGTTTGTCCTCCTAAGATGATGTTGCAGGTCATGTGATGCTGCAGCCTGTGATTGGCTGCAGCAGTCACATGGGATGCAACGTGATCCCAGGAGGCCGGACTGCAGGAAGGACGAGAGAGTTCTGGGTAAGTATGATTTTTTTATTTTTTTTCCCCGGAGTTGCGATTTTTGCGGTTGAATCTCTGCGATTCTGCTGCAAAAGTTGCAACACTTGGCTTTATGTTGCGGGTTTTGTAACCCCATTTAATTTAATGGGGAAACCCTGCAACAGAAAAGCTCGAACGCAGCATAAATTGACATCCTGCAGATTTTAATTCCGCACCGCAGGCCAATTTATTTATTAACGTTTTCGCTGTGTTTTTCTCCCCACGGCGCGGGCATGGGATTTTCTACATCTCATCCACTTTGTTGCGACTGTAAATGCTGCAGAATTTCCGCACAGAATTCCGCAGCATTTACGCAACATGGGAAGCCGGCCTTAAGGTATGACTGATTAATAAACTGTTTACCAAGAAGCTCCTTTTTTCCTCCGTGTCTACACACCCCACTGGTTCCTGGCAGAGCTCTAGAAGTACCTGCCTTATTCTTTTCAGTTTCTCTATTTACCTCCATACCCACTGATTCTATATCTTCTGTATCTAATTGAGAATATCTTATTGGGGTTTAATGTACTGCAGAACTTGCATAATGCATATACTTTGGTAATCAGAGTTGTGACCCTGGATTTATTTTTTAGTACATAAAGTGAAGCACTGTCTCTGGAGCTACAATAATATATTAAAGGGGTTGTCCGGGCACGGGGCAGTTTTTCATACTGATGACTGATGCCGAGCAAGTGATATACGGGAACATAGGCTTTCAATTGAGTCTGTACACCACTTCCTCGGCTTTCTGAGAAAAGTCGATCAGAAACAAAGTGGCACAGCGCTCCTACGAGCGCTTCTACCGCTTTGTTTTAGCGATCGGTGGGGGTGTCAGTGCACAGACCCTCAACGATCAAAACTTCTGACACGTCACTATGACCTGTCAAAAGTTTTTGAATGTTTAGTTACCCTTTAAGCATCATTTTGAGTCCCATATAAATTAATAGGATCGGTTGTGGTCAGTTCCTTTAAAAGAAAGTTTGCATTTTGTGGGAAGTTAGGCTCTGTTTACGTTTGTTTTAAAGATTTTGTGTATAACGGAAACCAGGACGCAGTGCCGGATCCGTCATGTGACAGACCACATTGACTTATAATGGGGTCTGTCGGGTTTCGTCTTGGTGTCTTTTCTTACTTTCAAATCTGATCAGATCTGTGACTGAGGCTTCAAGTTGCAGATGTGAACACAACCTTACAGTAAATGCAAGAAACAGGATATTTCTAATTAAAGTATGTATGATAGTATATATATATATATTACATTGCCAGCTGCTTGAGTAACGTCACGCAGTTGTGTACTTTGACCGGACTGTCACATGAGACGACATTTAGTTTGTCTACCACATCAGCTATGTTTGTTGTGATTCCTTTGTATGTGAGATTAAACATTTCTGTCTCTAAACAACATCCATCCTAAGGCCTCATTCACATAATTGTGTCCGCAAAAGACGGGCTTTGTCTAAAAAATATGACTGTCCATATGGCGTCCATGTGATATTCGTGTCATCCGTTTTTCTTGTCCGTGTTTCTCCTCTGCAAGCACTTCCTGATTTTACTTGTTTTTTGTCTGCATTTCTTTAGCAACTAATGCATGAAACACAGACATCGCCTGAATGTTGTCCGTGTGCTGTCCGTTGTTTTCCCGTACCCGTTGATTTCAATTGGCAACGAGGTTTGCAAAAATGGGCCAGACTGGGAGATACAGTAAGTTTCATGCAACGGACACACGCTCCGTGAAAAAAACACTGATGTGTGAATAGCCCCATTGAAATGCATTGGACAGTGTCCTGTCAGCTATCTAAACGGACAGCACACAGACGTGAGATACACTCAGGTGAATAAGACCTAAGGCTACATAAGAAAATAAAGGTGTGTGTGTGTGTGTGTGTGTGTGTGTGTATATATATATATATATATCTACAATGGTCTTGCTTTTTATGCCATAATTAACTTTGTAATTATAAATAGCATACAATAATTTTCAGCAGTAAATTGCTTCAGCTAGAACTTCGCAGTGATCGCATGCATTGTTATTACATTACCATACCGTATTTTTTCCTGACCCAATTTTAAATTAGGGCGATCACATGCCGCTAAAACAAAACAACCGTCAAACCACCGATGTCAGGGTCCATGCACTGGTGATGCATGGAACCTGTACGGCAGCCTGCATAGTCCCTACCTGTGATTCCTTCATAAGTCACCGTATTGTCCCCTAGAATGCTTTTTGTCCCATGTAAAATTGGAAGTACAGTAAGGGCTCGTAGAAATTCATGGGTGCCGTGTTACAGCTTGCATTATAAGGCTGTGTGCATGAGACCTTATACTGAGAAGACCAGGATGAGACACGGTGTCTGCATTTGGATGCTTTACGCCAGCAAACATATATGTTATGTTCTAAAACTTAGTGGATGAAGCCCTGACTAAAAGAGCTGCCATGAAGTAACATTTCCCAGTAGGCTGTACTTCTTGCATTCTGACTTATTTTCCATGTTCTGGATTGTAGCTAGAAGTAATTTATTTTTATTTTTTTCTATTATTTTAGTGAATTTATCTACCAGAACCTTATACTGTTATTCTATTTATTTCTTATATTTACCCTAATCCAATTTTTGCAGCACTCCCAGTTCCTGTCACTGAAAGAGTCTCTCCGTCCGCAATCCTGGAATATCTCTGATATTTGAAACCCACCAAACATGTTGTGCTGGGGAAATGCTTCCTTTGGACAGCTGGGACTAGGTGGAATTGATGAAGAAATAGTTGTAGAGCCCAGAAGATGTGACTTCTTCTCAAACAAAACTGTTCAAGATGTTGGATGTGGAAGTCGACATACTGTTTTTGTACTGGATGATGGGACAGTCTATACATGTGGGTGTAATGACTTGGGGCAGCTAGGTCATGACAAAGGCAGAAAAAAGCCAGGTAAGTATATAGCTTGTTTAGAGTAACTGTTTGCAATTTAGTAGCAATATCTAATGTTCTGGTTAAGCAGAAAATGTTAAATCTTTCTAAGTTTAAGTTCACACTTGCGTTATATAATCCGTTACTCTGATCTATATTTAGATCCGTTTTTATTTCTGCCCTGATCGGTTAAAACTCCCATTAAAACTCTGAGATTTTTATTGTGTCCATTATGTTAGTTATGAGTTTTTTGACGGAGATAAAAGTGCAGAGTACAGGACTTTTTCTCTGTTCAAAAAAAACAAACTTATGTCTAACGGATGGGTTATTTTTATCATTGGTGTCCATGTAAAACGGATACAAACGGATTGTAATCAGTTTGAAACGGTTTTGATTTCAATGGGATTTTAAACGAATCCATTTTTAGATCAGAATAAGGATAAAAACTAATCAGAGTAACGCTTTATACAATGCAAGTGTGAACTTAGCCTAACAGGTCTACATCTATTGCACTAGTGTAGAGGTGCATTGGGAAAAAAATTTATTATTATTATTATTTATTTTTTTTTTAAATGCTAAATATATTTAAAGGGTTGTTAAAGCAGCTCCCACTGTTGTAGAAGCAAACAACTTGTTCTGGTTTTGATGTCTCTAGCACAGGTACCAGCATATATAATATAGCAAAATCATATATTCCATATGAAGAAGTAGATTAACTTTGCAGACTATATTGTTCATTTTAGAAACAAACTTCTGAAAGAATTCAACCCATTTTACTCCATATACTGTGATGATGATTAGGAATCCGAATATTAAGGGGTGGCAATGTTTAAAGCTGGGATGGGCAAAATAGGAGCCACATCTAAACTCTAGGAGTCAACTTGACCTTTTTGTTGCCCAGGCAAAAATCATGTTTATAGAGATCCATAAAAAAGGAATTGGGCACCTGTATCATTTGTCTGGGAGCTTTGGCTACCTGGCGCCTGAAATGTCTTCTGGCCTGATTTCAAGCAATGGTTCACCTTCAGACACTTTCTCACATCAGAAGAAGTTACGAGTGGGTTTCCAAGAACTAGGACCTGCAAGGACCACCGCTCTACTCAAACACCATGTCCCATCAGCTGTCCTTTCCAAACTGCTTCAATGGGACACAGCATTGAGATCAATGGGATGTTAGTGCACATGTGTTTAATGTGAATGTATAATTTCTGTGAATACATCTTGTAGATTAAAAGAACTCTGAACTGAATGTGAAAGGGGCTCCTGCATTCTAGTAGATTGTGGGGAACTACTCCCATAGCATGAAGTGATCTTTCACTTTAAAGAGAAAATCCAGTCAATATGATCATCCCATGTCAGATGTATGGGACAAGACCACTTTGGTAAAGTCTGTGACCTCAGCAGCTACGGGAAATTCAGATACCCTAGGGCTTCTTCCCTGTCCGCTGTCAGTGGACACCGGTTGTCTTATTTCTGGATGTTAAATCCTAATATTACATATTCATTTTGTGCCTTGAGAATACATATAGACGTGTACGTGGCATTCTGTGACTTGAGTGTAGAGGTGTACATGCAGAGAAGAAAAAGTTTAACTTTTCAACTTTTGTTCAGAATGTATTGTCCTAAACCGATTGCTGTGTTGTTTTATTTTACTTCTTTGAGAAATGCTTTCACTTTCCTTTTTCCAGAGCAAGTTGGAGCCCTTGATGCTCAGAATATCGTTGCTGTCTCATGCGGAGAAGCACACACACTTGCCCTAAATGACAAAGGTCAAATGTTCTCTTGGGGTTTAGCTAAGGACGGACAGCTAGGTCTTTCAATAATAGAAGATTGGGTCCGAGTACCAAGGTAATGGCTTTCAACATAATTGTTACACATATGTAATAATTGCTGCTTCTTTCTTGCCATATGTAAATAATTCACATACTCATAAAAGCTGAGTTTACACACAGAAGAAAAAAATCCAATGCAGAACCAACCAGAAAAATCAAAATCTGCTGCAAAATCAACATGGGACACATAGGTGAAATCCACAGCCTAATAAGCTACAAGCTGTTGCGGACTTTTTCAGCTGCATGTGATTAGTTTTGTAAACCCTCTTCATTCGCAACCTACTTTGATGTGGATTTTCAGTACAGATTGTTCAGTGAAGCGGTGTGTGAACCTTGAGACATAAACACAATGATAACATCCACTAATATATACAGTATGACCAAAGACTATATGACATAACGTGAATGGGTTGTCCATTTTTTACGATAACGCGTAATGCTTGTACAGGGTAATTCCAAAGTTTCCATAGATAGTGCATAGTGGTCCTGATTACCAAAGCTGTCTGACATCGATAGCATCCTTGTTGCCCATAGCAACCAATGCAGCGTACATTTTTCCAAAGTACTTTATAGGATGAGCGATGATTGGTTGCTGTAGTCAACAAAGCTGTTTCGATAAATGAGGCCAAGTATGGGATCCTCCTGTGTAATGGAAGGATGTGAGACGTTCTAATATAGTTTGTGTTTCAAATCCTCACTTGTTTGTATTCAGAGACTGAAAACCTGGCCTGGCCTGACCTGACTTAGGCCATGTTCACACGCATATTTTCAGTTGAATTTTGAATCGTAAAACGCTTGTGTTACGCTCCAAAATGCACTTAAAATATGCCTGTGTAGTTAATAAGAAGCATATTTTTTATCCTGCTTGTAAAAAAGAAGTGACCATGTCACTTCTTAAACTGTTTTACACGCTGTTTTTTTTCCCATTGACGCTTCACTCGTTGAACATACACCTTAAAATACACTTAAAAAACGGCTGGATTTCAGAGGCTGAGTTCTCTTGAAATTGGCCTCGTATTTTTCAGCCTGAACATGTGACGTGTTAATCTTGAAAATGGTGAAGTATATTAAAAAGATGTATAGCTGATCATTATACAATGATACAAACACATTTGGAAACCGCTTTAAAGTTTATATATGATATAATCTCAATTAACATTTTTTAATAACAAACATAACTTTAGCACATTGAAATGTTTCACCATAATTTCATGACCATGTATCTACTTTGTTTTTTTTACTGCAAACATATTTTATTTCTTTGTTCCCCTAGAAATATAAAGAGCTTATCTGATGTGCAGATTGTGCAAGTAGCTTGTGGTCATATGCACTCAATCGCACTCTCCAGAGGTAATAGGTTATATTACTTTCCGCTTCAATATAAATAACATGGAAGTAGTACTAGTTTGTTGTGCACTGAAATTAATGTCCGATTATAAAGGTTTCTTGTGGCTCAGATGTAATTTTTGCATTTAGGTCAAGGGATAGTTTTACAAGAAAAGTGAGAATGATAACCGTAGATGTGTAATAAAGATTTAATCACTCTTGCTCAGCCAACAGCTATTGCTCCCAATTCCACCTTTAAACATTCTGGCAATGGCTTATCTCCCTCAGGAACAAAGGATCGGACATGTTGAAATCCAACATGCCCAATCCATGTTTACCCTGACATCGGCTGTTGGGCGAGAATCAGGAGGCACACCATAGACTTTAGTTGCCCGATCCTGTAGAAATAGGTGACTTTAAACGACTTTTATCATATGTACATGACCAGCTTTACTTTTAGGGTTGATTTATATTGATGTCTACGGAGTTCTACCTGGAACTACCTAACTGGCTCCGAAAGTCTACAGTAATTAGTCCAACCTTGTATTAGGTCATTTCTATTTATGCAATTCCCTAATATAATGTTTGTTTAAATTCAGCAAAAGTGAATATACACTACAGGGTAATTTACGGATCTCCCAGCTAAAGGCTGTGCAGAAACTAAAGATCTGGGTTTTGCAGTCGTATTCAGTACAAGCAGCCTTATTATACTGCTTTGATTCTAACAGCTGCCATACACCAGGGCTTGCTTTCTCAGTTTAAATAGGTAAAATACTGGCACCGTGATCGGTCGTCACTTCCTAAAGGTAGCAAAGTCAGAGAGGAAATAACAGCACCAGAATAATGTGGAAATACGGAGTGCAGAGCCCAACAGAACTGGATCCAACCATCCTAGTCACCAATGAACAAAGAAGCGATCCAGGCAGCGCATCCAAAGGAACAAAGTTTTATTCACCCGTGTGACGCTTTAGCTACACAGAGCCTTTCTATGCTTGAGAAATGCTCTGTGTAGCTGAAACGTCGCATGGGTAAATAAACCTTTGTTCCTTTGGATGTGCTGCCTGCATTTCTTTGTTTATTCCGAAAGGTAGCGGTCGCCCCTTTCCATACGTAGCGGTCGTCCCTTTCTATACATAGCGTTGGTCCCTTTCTATATGTAGCAGTCGTCACAGGAGATTCCCTTGACTGTGACTGTCCACTTTGGACAAAACTATTCTAAGCAGTTGCGCCCCAACCTCCTCGATGGAGGAGGGGATTAGGTTAGGACTGATCAATGAAGCAGTACGTGGCACTTATTGAAATCAGTGGGCCGCCTGTTTAATGCATTGATTTTCATTGTGCTCTACACTACCCTCATTACCTCAATATAAGCTAATGGGGTATATGTAAAGGAGTGTTCCTAAGAAGACAGTCTATAATGTTGATGGCCAAAATGTGCACTATAAATAACTGTTTAGCTATAACGGTGCAGTTATTATAGAAACCTTGTGAAATTGCACTCATTTTCTTGAATCTTTTCTGTTTTATTCAACAGAGAGTGATATTTTTGTTTGGGGAGACAACCGATATGGCCAGCTGGGATTGGGCTGTGAGTTTAAGAAGGAAACAACTCCCAGACGCTTGAAGTCTTTATCTGGGATTCCCTTTCACCAGCTTTCTGCTGGGGGAGCGCATAGTTTTGCTCTGACACCATCAGGAGCAGTTTTTGGTTGGGGACGGAACAAATTTGGACAACTTGGCCTTAATGATGAAATGGGTAAGAAAGGTTTTATACATTAAGGTGATTTAAGGGGTTTACCAGTTTTTAATAAATGTCACTCAATTGTCATAAAATAAGTAATGACACTTACCAGTACGAGGTCTGCTGCTTTTTATGATGTGCAAATGTTGCTGCAGGACAGCGGCACATGTAAACCGTTTTATCTGCAGTAAATGGAGTCCTGTCCATGTCAGAGGTGTAGCTAAACCACCATCCAACCACCACCTGTCAAGAGGGGAAAAAAAATAAAATGTATAAATATATAACTACCAATCAGCCATAACATTAAAACCACCTGCCTAATATTGTGTAGGTCCCCTCATGCTACCAAAATATCTTTGACCCGTCAAAGCATGGGATTCTACAGGACCTATGAAGGTTTCGTCCGGTATTTAGCAGCAGAACCATTTAAGTCCTGTAAGTTGCGAGGTGGGGCCTCCATGGATCGCGCTTGTTTTTTCATCACTTCCCACAGATGCTCACGTGCCCATTGTAGGCAAAATCTGTGGTGGACAGGGGTCATCATGGGCACTCTGATGCACTTTGTGTTCGGACACCTTTCTATCATAGCCAGCATTCACTTTTTCAGCAATTAGTGCTACTATAGTTCTTCTGTGGGATCGGACCATACGGTCTCGCCTTCGCTCCCCATGCGCATCAATGATCCTTGGCCACTCTTAACCCTGTTGCAGGTTGACCTGTTATTCTTCCTTGGACCACTTTTGGTAAGTTCTAATCACTGTGTACAAGGAACATCTGACAAGAAGTAATGTTTTGGAGATGCTCTGACCCAGTCGTCTAGCCATAACAATTTGTCTCTTGTCAAAGTCGCTCAGATTCTTTTCTCTTTCTTCCAACTCGTGAACCCTCAAGAACTGACTGCTCACTTGCTGCCTAATATATCTTGCGCCATTGTAACGAGATAATCAATGTTATTCACTTCACCTGTCAGTGGTTTTAATGTTATATCTTATCGGTGTATATATTCATGTGGAACAGTTATAAGAACTCATTCTTTTTAAACGGTACATACATGTTTTAATATTCCGTCATTGTGTCCTCATCGCACGTTGCTCTTTTTCCTGCAGACAGACATTGTCCATGTCTTCTCAAATCATTGCGTAGTCAGAAAATTGTGCATATCCGCTGTGGTGAAGATCATACTGCGGCACTAACAAAGGTAAAGAAACTTAGAGGTGAAGAATCTCATCCGTAACTCAAGAGAATTAATATGAATCAGGCTGTGAAGGATTATTATGTACTTCTACTATGTATTCATGGCAATGGTTTTACACCTATAAAGATACCGGTTTGTACTATGATGTTGCACTCCATAGCATTTTTCATCTACTTGGTAGATGGTCCTCCTGCACTATAGGCACAATCTTTTTAGAATTTTTCTTTTTGCACAGATTTGACATTGGTCTCTCTATATAAACAATAAACCTTGAAATAAGTGATTAAAGTAAACAAGAGATAAACGTGCCTAAAGTGTTTGTCAGTCGGCAGGTTTTTGTTTTTTTTTGCATGTTCTTATCTGGGGGTAGGTGGTCTTAGACAAGGTGGCAGTTTGCCGCTGCAGAGGAAAAGAGGGTAGAAGAGGAGGTTAAAAAAAAGACTATTCTTACTTCACCGGTGCTTCCGTATTGACATGTCCCTGCTCCCTTGACTAATCTATGTTGATCTGGCTTTCTGGGATGATGTTTTATCCCATGTGACACTGCAGACAGGGCTCATTGGTTGTTTCATTAAAGTGCCATTCTCCTTTTAATTGCTGCAGCAAAACAAAAAACACAATCCTATAAAATGAGATTGGTCTAGCTTTCATTTATAATTTTGCTCCCCGCTTTATTTAGGAAGGTGGAGTTTTTACTTTTGGTGCTGGAGGTTATGGACAACTTGGTCACAATTCTACAAATCATGAGATCAACCCCAGGAAAGTGTTTGAACTCATGGGAAGCATTGTCACACAGATCGCTTGTGGAAGGTAAATATTTTGAGACGAGGATGTACTTGGATTAGTCTTTTGGGCTTCCTAATACAATTGGACGGTACTTAAACGCTTCTGTGTGTGAGATGTGATAACCGGATTCTAGCTTTTTTTTTTTGCATAATATTGGACACCGGACTCTACACACAGTACCTTACTTAATAAGCTTAAAGCATTGCAATAGTTTTATACACTTCATACATATCCTTTACGGAGAATTCTGAGAAGGATGTTTTTAAATATAAAAAAAATGTCTCCAATAATTCCGTATGTGTGTTTAGGTCCTCATGCACACATACTTGGCCCATAATACTCTGCACAATACAGAACCTTATTCCAGGCTGCTTAGTTTCTTGAGGTTTTGTTTCAGGGCTCAAATTTTCCTCTTCATGCGCATAAATCACTGCTTCTAGAGGAGAACACGGTCCAATATATAGCATCCAGTGGAATGTGTTAAAAAAAAAAAAATTGTGCAGATTCCCCATGCATTTGCCAATGTGTTTTTATAGGGTGGTCTATGCATAACTAAATTGAAATGCATTAACACTATATTTGCGATCCATATGATAAAGTCCCCAAATGAAATCTCCTGCAGGCCTTTGAAGAAGGAAGTTATTAGAAACACGAAACAAAAGTATAACATTTCAATTTTGTTTTTGAAGTTAAATTTTCTACTTTCTAGCTTGGAAGACATAAGAAATGTACAGGTTTGACACAGTACACGCTCTTTAAAAGTGCCATGTATCAGTTCACATGTGGGTTTATGTTATGAGCTAAACACAAGAAATGGTTATAAACCATACCTAATAGAAATCCCAAAATATGCAATCCATATATAGCACGGTGCCGTTTCGGAGAGCAACAATTCAAAAAGAAAAAAACAAAAAATATTTTCCAAAACATACCAGGCACTCTTTGGGATAAGAATAATTTCATATAAATTTTTATTAAATTCCATATAAAAATATATTTTAAAGATTTTTCATATATAAATATATCTCTTTCCTCTTTTATCCATAATACAAAGATTTTTTATAGGAAAAGAAAAGGGTTTGAGCAAACACATTTGTTTCAAACTAGATGTACATAATTAAAAAAATGTCTCCTGGCCAGGATACCAACACAGACTTTTATAACATTACTGCCATTAATTTATCCCCCTCTACACACAATGACATGTCATGATGAGATATCTAGGTAATAGGTGTTCTATACATAAGCCAAAATCAGACCCATATAAGAGATTAGCTATAAGAACCGGTTCTGAAGATTTTTTATCCAGACACCATTGGTCTCCGTTCACACTTGCACTTTTTTCTTTTTACTCCTTCTTTTCTAATTTTGGTCCGAAACCAACAGAAACAGTTCCTCTTGTGTAATAGCAATGCAATTGTATATAAGGAGTTAAATATTTAACTTTAAATCTTCCTATACTCGGGGGCAGCCGAGATTTCACCCAAAGGTGAGCAAATCTAAGCAATGGAGCACGCTCCTACATTGAAGAGTCGGAATCCTGCTATGCTGGTATCCACGTTAAATTTTTATTCAGACACCATTGGTCTCAGTTCACACTTGCAGTTTTTGCTTTTTCCTCCTTCTTTTAGAATTTTGGTCCGAAACCAACAGGAGCAGTTCCTCTTATATAATAGCCATGCAAATATAGATAAAGAGTTGAATACTCATCTTTATGTTGATCTCGCAACTCAAGGTGGACTGAAAGTTCACTCTTTTTCACTACGTTCCTCCTCCTGGAGCAATTGTAGAGTTAAGGCAGATTTTAAAAAAAATTATATATATCAATCGCGTTTTTCACCCCTTCAATCTCATCATTGGCAGATCACAATTCCCACATGGAAGGTTCTCCTTATATCCACTCCATCCACGGTCAATCCTTATGTTGAATAGCTTGGATCTTCCTATGCTCGGGGGCAGCCGAGGTTTCACCCAAGGTGAGCAAATTGTAGCAATGGAACACACTCCTCACTGGAGAGTCGGTATCGTAATATGCTGGTATCCACGTTGGTTTTTTCTGGCAACACTGGAGACTGCAAGACAAGGCAAGGTTGACGTCACTACCTGCCAGGTGTAGACTAATTGATCAGCTGACATGTTTCATCCCGAACCGGGATTTCCTCAGAGCCATTTTGTGAGTTCAGTAAAGTCTGGCATCTTTATAGTGCCAAATTTAAAGGGAACTGGACCCATATGTAAAGATATTACATTAAGTACTCATAGAATCCAATGATTCAAATCCAAAACGTCCAATTATACACATGTTTTGTCCATATTTATAGATTCCCCTCAGTATTTCATCATACATTTCTATCCGGGAATATACATATATATAAAATACCAAAACATATACACACAGTACATTGCAAGTAAATTCCCATTTTTTGGATTAAGAAAAATTCTTTTATCCCTAACAAACCCATTAGTGATCAGCAGTGTCTATAATAAATAAAATATAACAGAAAATTATATAAATAATAAATAAGAAAATAAAATAAAAAAAATTATAATAAATAAAAATAAATAAAAAATCCAAAAAATTAAATAAATGATGAGAGATCCATGTTGCATTTCAGATGGTATAACACTAATTTAACGCTACACCTGTCAACGGACTGTCCATAAAGCATTAAGCCCATAAAGTACCTATTTATTACAGTAATATGATAGTGTCCCGCTAATTTTTATCTGCCGAAAATCAGGCAAGGCATCCTCTGTACCCGGGTGACAGGGAGTGGGTCCAACCCCGAGAATATTTCCGGAGGGACCGAGTCCCCATCACCCAGGGACAGAGAACATCCATAGGACCTATCCATTTATCCAGAGGAAAAAAAGTATTTATAAAAGGAAAATTAGTTCGCTGGTTGGTGCGTGGAAAAATCACGGGACGCTGTTACACAGCCGGCCCTTAAGGATCCACGCAACCCCCACCCAAATGCCAAACCGACAAGATCACTTCCAAAACATAAAGGGATATAAAACAGATTTTCCCAAATTGAGGCAAAAACGCTTCCGGAATCCAAGGATTTTAATGTCTGTCTCCGAAGGGCAGGGAGCGGGTCCACAACAGATAAAAATCTGTAGGGACCCAGTCCCCACCATTCGGAGGCAGAAAATCATAACAGTTAGTTCTTTATTCATCCCATAAGTCTATTCCCTCCTATTTTCAAGGAGTGAAAAGATATATTTACTAAGATTGGGTCGAATCAAGCCATTTGAGAATAGGTCACAAGGTAACCTATTCTCAAATGGCTTGATTCGACCCAATCTTAGTAAATATATCTTTTCACTCCTTGAAAATAGGAGGGAATAGACTTATGGGATGAATAAAGAACTAACTGTTATGATTTTCTGCCTCCGAATGGTGGGGACTGGGTCCCTACAGATTTTTATCTGTTGTGGACCCGCTCCCTGCCCTTCGGAGACAGACATTAAAATCCTTGGATTCCGGAAGCGTTTTTGCCTCAATTTGGGAAAATCTGTTTTATATCCCTTTATGTTTTGGAAGTGATCTTGTCGGTTTGGCATTTGGGTGGGGGTTGCGTGGATCCTTAAGGGCCGGCTGTGTAACAGCGTCCCGTGATTTTTCCACGCACCAACCAGCGAACTAATTTTCCTTTTATAAATACTTTTTTTCCTCTGGATAAATGGATAGGTCCTATGGATGTTCTCTGTCCCTGGGTGATGGGGACTCGGTCCCTCCGGAAATATTCTCGGGGTTGGACCCACTCCCTGTCACCCGGGTACAGAGGATGCCTTGCCTGATTTTCGGCAGATAAAAATTAGCGGGACACTATCATATTACTGTAATAAATAGGTACTTTATGGGCTTAATGCTTTATGGACAGTCCGTTGACAGGTGTAGCGTTAAATTAGTGTTATACCATCTGAAATGCAACATGGATCTCTCATCATTTATTTAATTTTTTGGATTTTTTATTTATTTTTATTTATTATAATTTTTTTTATTTTATTTTCTTATTTATTATTTATATAATTTTCTGTTATATTTTATTTATTATAGACACTGCTGATCACTAATGGGTTTGTTAGGGATAAAAGAATTTTTCTTAATCCAAAAAATGGGAATTTACTTGCAATGTACTGTGTGTATATGTTTTGGTATTTTATATATATGTATATTCCCGGATAGAAATGTATGATGAAATACTGAGGGGAATCTATAAATATGGACAAAACATGTGTATAATTGGACGTTTTGGATTTGAATCATTGGATTCTATGAGTACTTAATGTAATATCTTTACATATGGGTCCAGTTCCCTTTAAATTTGGCACTATAAAGATGCCAGACTTTACTGAACTCACAAAATGGCTCTGAGGAAATCCCGGTTCGGGATGAAACATGTCAGCTGATCAATTAGTCTACACCTGGCAGGTAGTGACGTCAACCTTGCCTTGTCTTGCAGTCTCCAGTGTTGCCAGAAAAAACCAACGTGGATACCAGCATATTACGATACCGACTCTCCAGTGAGGAGTGTGTTCCATTGCTACAATTTGCTCACCTTGGGTGAAACCTCGGCTGCCCCCGAGCATAGGAAGATCCAAGCTATTCAACATAAGGATTGACCGTGGATGGAGTGGATATAAGGAGAACCTTCCATGTGGGAATTGTGATCTGCCAATGATGAGATTGAAGGGGTGAAAAACGCGATTGATATATATAATTTTTTTTAAAATCTGCCTTAACTCTACAATTGCTCCAGGAGGAGGAACGTAGTGAAAAAGAGTGAACTTTCAGTCCACCTTGAGTTGCGAGATCAACATAAAGATGAGTATTCAACTCTTTATCTATATTTGCATGGCTATTATATAAGAGGAACTGCTCCTGTTGGTTTCGGACCAAAATTCTAAAAGAAGGAGGAAAAAGCAAAAACTGCAAGTGTGAACTGAGACCAATGGTGTCTGAATAAAAATTTAACGTGGATACCAGCATAGCAGGATTCCGACTCTTCAATGTAGGAGCGTGCTCCATTGCTTAGATTTGCTCACCTTTGGGTGAAATCTCGGCTGCCCCCGAGTATAGGAAGATTTAAAGTTAAATATTTAACTCCTTATATACAATTGCATTGCTATTACACAAGAGGAACTGTTTCTGTTGGTTTCGGACCAAAATTAGAAAAGGAGTAAAAAGAAAAAAGTGCAAGTGTGAACGGAGACCAATGGTGTCTGGATAAAAAATCTTCAGAACCGGTTCTTATAGCTAATCTCTTATATGGGTCTGATTTTGGCTTATGTATAGAACACCTATTACCTAGATATCTCATCATGACATGTCATTGTGTGTAGAGGGGGATAAATTAATGGCAGTAATGTTATAAAAGTCTGTGTTGGTATCCTGGCCAGGAGACATTTTTTTAATTATGTACATCTAGTTTGAAACAAATGTGTTTGCTCAAACCCTTTTCTTTTCCTATAAAAAATCTTTGTATTATGGATAAAAGAGGAAAGAGATATATTTATATATGAAAAATCTTTAAAATATATTTTTATATGGAATTTAATAAAAATTTATATGAAATTATTCTTATCCCAAAGAGTGCCTGGTATGTTTTGGAAAATATTTTTTGTTTTTTTCTTTTTGGGTTTATGTTATACCTATCTCTGGTGTTACAATGCCATAAATGGTGAAAGTGTTTTTTCTTGTATGTATCTAGACAACATACTCTGGCTTTTGTTCCTTTATCTGGTCGTATCTACTCATTTGGGCTTGGTGGCAATGGACAACTAGGAACTGGGTCAACCTGTAACAGAAAAAGTCCTTTTACTGTGAAGGGCAACTGGATACCCCACAGTGATTACTCCCAGCATCCTGACAGTAAGTGGTTGTTTTGTTTGTATGTTGCTGGTTTTACCTCTTTCCTGTTTGTCAGTTTGGTAAGCATACACGTATTAATTACCGTTCATTTATCTCCATAGGAATAGAAGGATATTTCTGTGTGAAGAAAATTTTCTCTGGCGGAGACCAAAGCTTTGCACATTATTTTCATGTACAGGTAAACTAAAGCATCTTATGTAATTATTTTCCTCCTCCTTTTACCCTTTCCCTACGAAGCACGCTTCTCATACGTCCTGACAGGGAAGCATTTCAGTAGACAAGGATGTCTGATACATTCTTGCTTCAAATTGCTTTAGTGCAGGCTTGATCATGGCTCGAGTGGGCTGAAGTAGCTCCCACTTCTGTCTCTGTGAAGAAGAGTGAGGGGTCCTGTGTGAACATAGCCTTAGGTTTCCTGAAAGCAGAAAACCTATCTAGAGTGTGGGGGTACACTGACTTTTCAAGATGTGTAATCCTTGTTTTTTATAAATTGTAACTTTTTTTTACATTTTCCAGCTTAAAACCAGATTTTTGGTCTCTTCAGTTCTGCTGATTTTGTAAGTGATATGTTTGAATTCTACACCTCAAATTTTTATTTTCTCCTTGGGTCATACTTTTTTGACTATTTGTCCCAGCTACCATAAATTCCTAACTGTGGAAGGGTTAAATACCTCTCAGTTAATTGTATTTAATTAAAAATAACCCTTTTGTGTTATTTTTCTGAAATGTGAAAAATTAGGCTGTGCACAATAGCATTGAGAATATGGGTGTAGTTTATGCTGCTTTTTGGCTATATCTTGGAGTTGGTTGAAAACCAAGGTGCCTCCTTATGTCCGCCAGATAAGCTGTTTTGTTTCAGGAGCTTGCTGAAGCTCCTGCAGACTGCCAAATAAGCACTTGAATTTAATTACTTTCTAGACTTGGTGCACCTTTTAATAACACAATAGATTTCTGCGGCACTCCGCCAACATCAGGGGGAACAACGCAAAGACACATTTATACAGCTTCATTGAGCCTAACTAATCTGTCTACAATTTGTTTCCCCCCCCCCCCCCATTTGCCACCGAAATCCAAAGTTATTAAATTACAGTATGTCGTGGCAACGGGTAAATTGGAGCTCTGACCCTTTTTTGTAACAAGTTGCACCAAATAAAACCGATAAATGAATTTAATGGGGTACTTTGTCAATTCTATCACACGTATCAGATTTTTTGCTGTAAGTGATCTTTACATATAAACAACTGAGAAAATGAATCTGACAAGTTCTGTGTACAAGGCATTATTTCTGTTGACTGACTGCTTTCCTATATTAATATATACAATGCATTTGGAAAGTCTTCAGAACCTTTAAATAGTTTCACATATTGTTATGCTGTGGCCTTGGCCTAAAATAAAAACAAATTCAAGTTTTTCCCCATCATTCTGCACTCAATACCCCATAATGACAAAGTGAAAACAGAATGTTAGTAATCTTTGCTAATTTATTGAAAAGGAAAAACTAAAATATTGTATTGTCATAAGCATTCAGACCCTTTACTTAGTTGGCAGTGATAACAGGCTCCAGTCTTCTTGGGTATGATGCCACAAGCTTTGCACGCCTGGATTTGTGGATTTTCTGCCATTCTTCTCTGCAGCTCCTCTCAAGCTCTGTCAGGTTGGGTGGGGACTGTCGGTGGACAGCCATTTTCAGGTCTGTCCAAAGATGTTCAATTGGGTTCAAGTCATGGCTCTGGCTTGGCCACCCAAGGACATTCACAGAATTTTCCCTAAGCTGCTGTCTTGTCTTGGCTCTGTGCTTAGGGTCATTGTCTTGTTGGAAGGTGAAACTTCTGCCCAGTCTTATGACTAGATCAGGTTTTCATTAAGAATATCTCTGCACTTTGCTACATTCATCTTTCCCTCAAGCCTCAGCAGTCTCCATGTGCCAGCTGCTGAAATACACCCCCACATCATGATGCTACCACCACCATGCTTCACTCTAGGGATATTATTGGGCAGGTGATGAGAAGTGCCTGGTTTCCCCCAGACATGATGCTTAGAATTGAGGCTAAAAAGTTCAATCTTGGTTTCATCAGACCACAGAATCTTGTTTCTCACAGTCTGAGAGTCCTTTAGGTGTTGTGTTTTTTTTTTTTTTTGCAAACTCCAGGCGGTCTTTCATGTGTCTTGTTACTGAGGAGAGGCTTCTTTCTGGCCATCCTGCCATAAAGTCCAGATTGGCGGAGTGCTGCAGTGATGGTTGGCCTTCTGGAAGTTTCTCCCATCTGCACACAGGATCTTTGGAGCTCAGCCAGAGTGGCCATTGGGTTCTTGCTCTCCTCTCTTACCCCCGATTTACTTAGTTTGGTGGGACGGCCAGCTCTAAAAAGAGTCCTGATTGTTCCAAACTTCCATTTAAAAACTATGGAGCACACTGTGCTCTTGGGAACTTTCAGTACAGTAGATTTTTATTTATTTTTTTGTACCCTTCTCCAGATCTGTGCCTCCACACAATCCTGTCTCTGAGCTCTATAGGCAGTTCTTTCCTCCTCATGGCTTGGTTTTTGCTCTGATATGTATTGTCAGCTGTGAGACCTTATATAGACAGGGGTGTGTCATTCCAAATCATGTCCAATCAAGTGAATTTACCACAGGTGGACTCTAATCAAGGTGTAGAAACACTTCAAAGATGATCTAGAGAAATGGGAGGCCCCCAGAGCAAGTGTCATAGCAAAGGGTCTGCATACTTATGTCCATGTGAAATTTGAGTTTATAATTTTTAATAAATTTAAATAAATAAAATGTCAAATCTTCTGTTTTCACTTTGTCATTATGGGGAAAAATGGTGAGGAAAAACCTTAATTTTATTTTAGCACAAGGTCTCAACATAGCAAAAAGTGAAAGGGTCTGAAGACTTTCCGACTGCATTGTGCATCCCATTAAAATGCTATAATAAAAATGTTCTGCACTAAGTGAGAATTATTTTCTTGAAATAAAAAAATTGTCGTCTATCTTAGTTATTTTTATTTATTTTTCCTCATTTAATTTTGCTCTTCAAGAATATTCATTAGAGGTTTATTATGTGTAATGCCCCCTATCCAACCCTCTTAGAATACATAATTTAAACGGGTGTCTTCTGAAGACAACCCCTGTCCTTATACTCAATTAGAGCATAAGGATGTTCTAGATGAAGGGCCCCTACTCGACCTCCCTCTGTGTCTGAATGGAGAGCCCCCTTGTAATTCATATGAATGTCTGTGATGTCATTTCACATTTCCCCTGCTGTTTGCTTCCCTTGGTAATTACAGCTGGTTGTTGGGATTTAGAGAAGCTAGACCCACAGCTGATTGTAAATGGAAGCAGGCATGGCATTAGAAAAGATATTCTTTATGAGATAACCCCTTTTAACATCTTTTTCTACATGCTGGGAGCTGACCGGTCTATTTAAAAGGCCTTAAATACATTGCAGAGCAACTGAGAAACTTAATAGGTCAATAACATCTTGCCGGGTAAGTCTCTAACCCCCCCCCCCCCCAGCCCATAGCCTTGTTCAAAACCTCTTTAATGGGTTTTCCCACAAAAATACATTTATTACATATCCACAGGATCAGAAGTCATGCTACTGGGAACCCTACAGATTGGTAGAACAGGGCACCCCCTATTCCCTATTCTGAGAGCAGTCACAGTAGGAAGAAGTTGCATAGAGCAATGGGCAGACATGCGCGCAACCCACTCCATGCAAATCTATGGGAGATACAGAAACAGCTGAGGGCTGAGTAATAGGATCCAAACCAAGTATGACTAGCTTCAGTGTCTTTAAAACCGGCTTTATGGCTTACCTTCATTTTTATTGCATACTTGCATGAAATATGTGTGATATGTTATACAGGGAAGTTTCTCATTTTTAGAACTGCCTTCCTCCAGATGACTTCAGAAAGTGTAACCATTCCAGACAAATATGGACCATAAATGAAGAGCTTATTCAAAGATGGCTGAATTTCTCATCAGGAAGACTTCCATTAGATATAGTAAAGTAAGCTAAGCATAGCAATCAATGGATTCATCCTATTTCTACATTGTACCATGAGTGGTTTTCTTTTTATTTATTTTTTTATTCAATGGATAGTCATCTTGGTCATGTACATACAGAGATTATCACAACTATTGGCAATTTGTGGGATTATTATAGTAAAATGAATCTGCTGATTCAAAGGCAGGCTAAATATTGAAATGGCTTTGCATGCAACAATTTTCAGGTTCCCTGTCTGTTTGGGAGTCTATTTCTTGATGGAACACTGAACATACAAAATGCGCAAAAAATGTAAGATGTCCTAGCAATTCCTCTCAATCTCCTGCTTTCATTTGATTCTATTTTGTTTCATATTGCTATTAATATTGAGAAATATATAAATAATTCTTATATATGTGTTCCAGGAGACCAGCAATTTCCTCCTCCTTGCTACCATGTGTCTGGCTGTTGACAACTGTCTGAAGCAGGAGCCTCTGCATTGTTTGCAGTAGGACACACAGATTGTTAAAACCCCACCACAAAAGATCAGTTGGAAATTTACTCCTGTGGTCTCTAGGATTTCTCTTTGTTTAAAAGGGTTTCCCCATCTTAGACGTTTATGACATATCCATAGTATATGCCATAAATGTCTGATAGATGCGGGTCCCAGTTCTGGACCCGCATCTATATCGAGAACGGGGGTCTCCCGACCCCTGTTCTGCCTTGTGCAGCGGATGCTGGATGCAGAATCTTATGCGGGAACTACAGTGTTGCAGAGAGGGTTGTACTTGCGCACGGCTCTCCCAAGTCTGTTTAATCGGATTTACGAAAACAGCCGAGCAGCACCTACTCCGCTGTTTTCGTAACTCCCATTATACAGAATGGTTGTTACGGAAGCAGCCGAGCAGCACTTGCTCGTCTGTTTCCGGAACTCCTTTTGAGCAGATTGGAGGGAGACGCTCGCGCACACGCAACAAACTACACTACTCCCTGTCTGGATGCCGCGGCCGCCGCACCAGGTGAAGCAGGGGTAGGGAAACCCCCGTTCTTGATATTGGTGCAGGTCCCATAAAGGTCTAAGATGGGAAAACCCCTTTAAGGAACATGCAGAAAATGCTGACTCAAAATGTAGGCAAGTTTATCTCTAGTTTACTATGATCCGTTTCTAGGTTTAGCGTTACTACAACTCCGTTCTGCACAACTGAATATTTGACTTTTTGAAGAAATATATATATTTTTTTTTTTAAATAATAAAGTATTATGAACTAAAAATTTAATTATCACAATTTGTTCAACTGCATGAAGTCAAATGAAGGAATTGGGTACCAAAGAGCAACATGTAATGCATAATTTAGGTATTCCAATATGGATCTATTATTCAGGATAACCTGTTAGCTCTGACTGCTAATTTTTTGTTTTTATAGTGAAATTGACAAAGTATTCTCATCTGCCGCTTGTATAAATGGAAGTTTTCTCTGTACCAGGTAAGTGCTGTATCCAACTAATTTTCATATCTATATTCTGTAAAGTCATTTGTGACAACAGTAGTAGATTCACTTAAACTTCTCTGGAGATGCTTTGCTAATAAGATTAGTATATTGCGTAAAACTTACCTGTTTCAGGTAAGTTTTGAGAATAAGCTGTCATACGTGTTTATGTGAAGAATAACACTATTTCTGACCATTAAATGACTTGTATTCCTAATTTTTATTTTTTTTGGCAGTTTTCCCCTGTGCAGGCTCTCTGCTATTATGTCTACCATACATTGCACACTTACGGAACAGAACATCCTGCTCTCCTATCTGTTTGTAGCACACACATAGAAGCGGCATTTAGGAGATTTTACCGCAGTAATTAGCAGTGAAGCTGTAAACCTAGCACTGGGATAAGATATAATACTTACCAGAAGCTGCAGCAGCAGCGTGTGTGTGTGTGTGTGTGTGTCTCTCTCTGCCTCTCTCTCTCACTCTGCTCCTGCTCTCCTCCTCCCCTCCTTTTAGACTTCTATGGGGAGGATGTAACTTGATCCCTCAGTGGGCTTATAGTCAGTATATTCAGAGTGAGTGTACAGTTGGTGGGAGCTGTAATAAGATATATTACAACGTTTCCTATATTTGCTGATATCTGAAAAATGTATTCAAAGTGGAGTGCCTGTTTAACTACCAAATTGAAAACAATCCGACTGAGATTTGGAATGTCATGGCTTCTTAGGTACCAGTATGTTTTTCCCTTCTCTGCCATCTGCAGTGGTCAGCCCTTATAAATGGTGTTGTCAACTAGGGCAACCCTAGAAACCAGTCTTTCTCACATTTCTAATGTCTTCAGCTAAAGGCTGAATTGGTAATATTCTGAGGTCAGGTTCTTTTCTTCTGGGGAAATTCCCTTTTGATTTACCTTCCTTGTGTCAATCGGTTTCAAATAGATTCTCAGAAACTGAAGATCAAACATCATTTTGTCATCGTGTTGTATTAATAACCATGTTTATTAGCGGTTTCTAAGAAGCAAATTTAGAAAGAGAAACATTTCCTAGTTCCACTTCCAAATGTTATTCTTTGGGTGGAAGTCCTCTTAAGGGGGTATTCCCATGATGGTAAGTGAAGGAATATTGCTAGAATCCAGCGACAACCCACGCTCCATTTATACAAATCATGTGCACGTAACTTTTAGTTTCTTGTTATTTTACTTGCAGGACGTATCATCAATGAGGTCTAATTGGTAATTTGTGAATCATCGAATAAGAAATAGACCCTTGTGACAAGTGGCTCAAAAGTCAGCTTCAAATGGGGTTGTCTCCTTATGGATCTCTTGGGTACATTATTGTGTTAGAATCTGGCCCGGAGGATCCTCTGGTGGGCCTGTCTGACTCTGCTACAAGCCCCAAAAATCTCAGAATGAAGGTGCAGCAGCAGATAAGTGCAGCTGATCCTTGACATTTTTTCACTGCACATCGATGCTACCGGTCACCCATTGTGCAGGGAGCTACAACACAGCCTCATTTAATTTAATGTGTTTCAGTTCCCTGCACAGCAGTGCTCCAAGAGTGCTGCTGTGCAGGGAATAAGCTGAAGGGACCTTGCTCCCCTTTGTTCTCGTAATTCGCGGGGTTGCCAGAGGTTGGACCGCTATAGATTTTATATTGTTGAGGCATATCCTAGTGATATGCGTGTCGCTGGAACATACCAACCTCTAAAACGTAATCATTAATAAAAAGCTTAAAATCAATCTAAAGCTAAACAAAAATGTACATACAGTACTAATCAGCCGTAGTTGGCCGAAGCAGTAAGCTGGTGTTGTAACAGGGATGACCAAGGAGAGTAACTAAAATAGCTCAGGTGGTAAAGGGGATCTTACTCTGTCCCTACAACTCGCCCTCTATTACTCTGATAGGAAAATAGAGCACCTGCCCCGAAATAGGGCAACGCCGTACTCGAACCTTTTTTTGTAGCATCACTAAAGATATCCCTAAGGCTGGGTTCACACGAGCACATTAACGTCCGTAATGGACGGACGTATTTCGGCCGGAAGTCCCGGACCGAACTCAGTGCAGGGAGCCGGGCTCCTAGCATCGTAGTTGTGTACGACGCTAGGAGTCCCTTCCTCTCCGTGGAACTACTGTCCCGTACTGAAAACATGATTACGGTACGGGACAGTTGTCCTGCAGAGAGGCAGGGACTCCTAGCGTCATACATAACTATGATTCTAGGAGCCCAGCTCCTTGCACTGAGTTCGGTCCGGGACTTCCGGCCGAAATACGTCCGTCCATTACGGACGTTAATGTGCTCGTGTGAACCCAGCCTCAATCAATGGCTCAAAGCATTTCCCCAAAAACATAAACCATTCATTAGTGGACCAAAAAAGGAACTAGTGGCAAGTAGATACGTTATACCCACACACTGTGTAATGCGTCTGCTTTGTTTGGCACCCCAGCAGCAAATAACAGATGACAATAGGCTAGTATGAGGACAATTCAAGCGTAACATGACCAAGTTCCTGCATGTTCATTGACTACAAGTTAAAGAGACACTCACCAGTTTATCAATTTCCTATCTCCTAACTAATCTAATAGTTGCTTTGCTCCTGATGACTACAGTGTAATTTTGTTTTTAAAAAATGTTTGTTTGCAAAGTTATGAGCATTTTTCTAAATATGCTAATGTGGCTCTAATAGCCAAATAGGAGGTGACTCTTTCTTTTCACTCTGGGCGGTGTAATGTTTTCTGTATGACGCTGTCCAATCAGCATACAGCTTCTCCCCCTTCCCTGCCCAGCAACATGGTGTGATCTTATAGTATACAGCTTCCATTCCCGACTGTGTTTTCAACTTACGATATCTCCGGTTGTGTCACAGCTAGAACTGCTGTACTAGGTGGTCCACAGTCCGAGATATGGCTGTTTGAAGTGATCCCCCTTCCCTCCAGCCTCAGTCTCTCACACTGTGTGAAGCAGCGTCATGCTGATAGGACAGCGTCAGAGGCTGTGCGGTAGCTCCACCTCAGGAGAATCGCTGCTGTTACCTTCCACTTGTCTAGTAAAGACTAATTTACATATTTAGAAAAAAAGCTCATAACTTTTAAAATAATAAATGTTCTCGGGCACAATATTAACTAGCATTATCAGTGTGGCAGCGCCTATTAGAGTAGCTAGAAGATAGGGCATTACTAAACTAGTGACGAAGCCTCTTTAAACCAATGGTATGGTACGCCGAGAATTAGCTCACACACCTATTGGTATAGGTCAAGCCAACCGTATTGGGACAACACTCTACGTTACTAATGACGCATTGGCATCATGGCATACGTTATGTGGCATACGTTATACAGTGGCATATGTTATGGCATATTTCTGAAGTTTACCTCCAATCTATAGTCCCAGCTTGATGTGAACTGAGTCTTACTGTGTTGCATTTCAACATTGATCCCTTGGGACATATTCTTGAAATATTATTATTATTATTGTTGTTGTTGTTATTATCACTTTACAGCAATAATGATCATTACCGAACAAGTGCCAAGTTCTCAGGGATAGATATGAATGCTGCTAGACTCATGTTTCACAAGCTGTTGGATTCCGCACAGCCACAAACTGTACAGCAGGTAAGCTTGGATTGAATGTTACAGAATCTTGTCCACGAAGTTCCATCAGTAGCTGTTGTGAATAAATAAATTGTATTCCCAACTCCACGCTCAATGCAGCTATTCATTACACAGAACATATAACAAGCTTTGGGAAAAACAAAGTATTCCAAGCATTAAACAAGCGATGAAACGATCACAGCTTCAAGTCACCTAGTGGGATTAAAAATAAGTGATCTAAAGATTAGTAAAAAAAAAATTAAATCCCTCCCCAAAAAAGAAATAAACAATTTTTTATTTATAAAAATGTTTCATTGTTTAAAAATAGTAAACAATAAAAAAAATACATATAGGGCACGGCTGCAATCATAACAATCTGTAGAATTACATTGACATAATATTTACACCAGATAACACCCCCCTTGAAAATGATGGGCTTTTTTTAATTATTTTTTTTCCCCCTATTAAAAAAAAAAACAACAAACAAACAAACTACAACTCGACAATAAAAAATCAAAAGACCAAAGTAGACCCGTACTTAAGGCACTATTGACTTCTTTAGAGGCAATAGGTTTATAAGGAACTAGTAGCCTAAGTAGTTAAAGAGGCTCTGTCACCAGATTATAAGTGCCCTATCTCCTACATAATCTGATTGGCGCTGTAATGTAGATAACAGCAGTGGTTTTTATTTTGAAAAACGATCATTTTTTAGCAAGTTATGAGCTAGTTTAGATTTATGCTAATGAGTTTCTCAATGGACAACTGGGTGTGTTTTTACTTTTTACCAACTGGGTGTTGTACAGAGAAGTTTATGAGGCTGACCAATCAGTGACCAATCAGCGTCATACACTTCTCATTGTTCCAGCCCAGCATGATCCACAGCACAGTGTGATTGTGCAGTGAAAGAAGCTGGGATGGAACAATGAGAAGTGTAGGACACTGATTGGTCAGCCTCATACACTTCTCTGTACAACACCCAGTTGGTAAAAAGTAAAAACACGCAACGGAAAATAAAAACCACTGCTGTTATCTACATTACAGTGCCAATCAGATTATGTAGGAGATAGGGCACTTATAATCTGGTGACAGAGCCTCTTTAAATAGCAACTTTGCCTAGCAAGTTTTGGTTACAATTAAAGGGGATCCGTCACTAGTTTAGTTTAGTAATGCCCAATCTCCTAGCTAATCTAATAGGAGCTGTCACACTTCATGCTGATAGGACAGCGTCAGAGGCTGTGCGGTAGCTCCACCTCAGTACAATCACTGCTGGTGACACCCACTTGTCTAGTATAGCCTCATTTGCATATTTAGAAAAAAAGCTCATATTTCTAAAATAATTTTTTGGGGACACAATGTTCACCATCATTATCAGTGTGACAGCGCTTATTAGATTAGCTATGAGGTTGCGCATTACTAAACTAGTGACAGATCCTCTTTAAACCAACTCCACACTCAGGCCCTGGAAGATTACAGTGAAGGAAATTAGCTTCCTGTCACCATTGCCTTTTCAATCACCAATCTTTATTGTCTCAGGGAGGTAAAAGCTAAACAGGTTTTAAATTGGGTTAACTTATGTCCTAGTTGTAGGTATTAGGTGTTATTGTAAAGTAAACATTTTTTTAAAGGCTCAATCATTTGAAGAGGCTCTGTCACCAGATTTTGCAACCCCTATCTGCTATTGCAGCAGATAGGCGCTGCAATGTAGATAAGAGTAACGTTTTTATTTTAAAAAAACGAGCATTTTTGGCCAAGTTATGACCATTTTCGTATTTATGCAAATGAGGCTTGCAAAAGTCCAACTGGGCATGTTGAAAAGTAAAAGTCCAACTGGGCGTGTATTATGTGCGTACATCGGGGCGTGTTTACTACTTTTACTAGCTGGGCGTTGTGTATAGAAGTATCATCCACTTCTCTTCAGAACGCCCAGCTTCTGGCAGTGCAGACACAGCCGTGTTCTCCAGAGATCACGCTGTGACGTCACTCACAGGTCCTGCATCGTGTCAGACGAGCGAGGACACATCGGCACCAGAGGCTACAGATGATTCTGCAGCAGCATCAGCGTTTGCAGGTAAGTCGATGTAGCTACTTACCTACAAATGCTGATGCTGCTGCAGAATCAACTGTAGCCTCTGGTGCCGACACGATGCAGGACCTGTGAGTGACGTCACAGATCTGCACTGCCAGAAGCTGGGCGTTCTGAAGAGAAGTGGATGATACTTCTCATCAGAATGCCCAGCTAGTAAAAGAAGTAAACACGCCCAGATGTAAGACACATAATACACGCCCAGTTGTACTTTTACTTTTCAACACGCCCAGTTGTACTTTTGTAAGCCTCATTTGCATAAATACGGAAATGGTCATAACTTGGCCAAAAATGCTTGTTTTTTAAAAATAAAAACGTTACTGTAATCTACATTGCAGCGCCTATCTGCTAGCAGATAGGGGTTGCAAAATCTGGTGACAGAGCCTCTTTAAAGGGGTTGTCCAGAATTAGAAAAAAAAGTACGCTTTTTTCCAGCCTTTGCATACAGTCCATTTCATGAGTTGTATGTGATAATGCAGCCTATCGCCATTCTGGGGGGATAAGCTGTCCATGTGCCAAATGTAGACATGAAGGAGGGAGGATACCTGCCTGGGACGCTCCTCGGTCAGTCAGAAGTACAGACTTTGCTCTATAATGTATCACATAATCACCCATTCACAAGAGTAGGCGCTGTGTGCTACTACATTTCGCTGCAGGGAATGTGTGGCTCCCTCAAGCTATATCAACTGATCGTTGAGGGTTTAAGTGGCCAGACTTGTGACAATCAGCTTTTCCTAGCAGAGAAGTGGCAGAGCAGGCCCAGTTAAACTGGTATTCCACCGACTTGGGCAGTGTAAACTAGCGCCGATCAACGAGACCACTCGTTAATCAGCGCTCGGTTTCTCCTGTCACACGGAGCTATGGATGGGGACGAGCGGTCGTTACTCCGATCACTCGTACCCATACATTATCGTCATGTCGGCAGCATGTCTCCCTGTTTACACAGGGAGATGTGCTGCCGACAACGATAATATTTTGTACATTTAAAACGATACGATCAGTTGATGAACGAGCATTTGCTCTTTCATCTGCTGATCGCTGCCCTGTTTACTCAGGGCAATTATCGTCAACGATCGTTCTTTGAACGCTCGTTTGCCCGATAATTGGACAGTGTAAAAGGGCCTTTACTCTCCATTACAGTCAGTGAGCGATACAGAAACTGCTGTATACCTGTAACTAATAATCTACTTTTATACATTGAAATTGTTGGTTATCTTCACAGTGGTAAGACACATATATTCACAGGTTTCTGCCTTTTCCAGTGCCTGTAGGATGGACCTCACTTTAACAACAAAGACTGATTTTAATCTCCTGTCTACTGATTTTGCATTTAGGTGGCTGCCAGTTTGGAAAAGAATCTTATACCAAAACTACCAAGTTCTCCACCTGACATTGAGGCCTTGAGACTGTACATCATTCTACCAGAGTGCCCTCTTATGAGAGATTCAAATAACTACTCCTCATTAGCGATTCCTTTTGGGACTGCTATTATTAACCTCGAAAAGGCTCCATTAAAAGTTCTAGGTGAGTCTGAACTTGTTTTTATTTTTTTAAAACAAAATTGGGAAGCTGTTTAATGACTACCTCATTATTTTTTAAAGGGTAACTACCCTAATTGTTTTTAAAGTTAACTAAATAAATTATCAGAAAACGTCTGACATGTCATAGTGACATGTCACAGGTTTTGATCTCTGGGGGTCCGAGTACGGAGACCCCCACCAATCGCTAAAACTAAGCGGCAGAACAGTCCATGAAAAGCTGTTTAGAAACACTGCTTCATTTTAGTGATCGGTGGAAGTCGCCGTGCTCAGACCCCGACCAAAACTTCTGACATGTCACTAGGATATGTCAGGAGTTTTCTGAAAGTTTAGTTACCCTTTAAAATAGGCAGAATATTTAATAGAATAACAAAATGAGGTATAGTCACCTTTCCAACCGCACCACTTTTATAGAATAACAAAATGAGGTATGCTCCTCTTTCCAACCCCACCACTCCCTTATCGATGTTTCCATGGTGTCCTGCCAGTCTTTGCTTATAGCCTCACTCTCTCTCCCTCCTCACGTCGTCGCTCTGCGCAAATGCTGTGACTAATGATGCCAATATTTGCATAATCTGTTTACAGCTCAGGACAAGGGCCCCTGTTCTTAGTGGCAGGAAGAGCTCCCAAATCATGAGTTGCATGCTCCATTATTAATATTGCAGCATGCACCCCCGTAAGAGAAAATGTCACCTTTGACTTCCGTTATAAAGTCTATCTTAAGCTAGAGGAAAAGTTGCGTAACATCCGTTTCTTTATCTTGTACAGATCCGGAGTCACTGCCTGTATTATAGTCCAGAGCTGCATTTAAAATTTTGTAGACTTCAGAGCTGAGAAAGGAAGGAATGCCTGGGATCTTTCAATGACCGCACAGAGCTTGTTCTGGTGCTTTGCATTCCAAGGAGTGCTGTCTTTACACAGACACGTTACAATAGTCTGTAGTGGGAAAACCGGTGCCGCTGTATTATAGTATCTAAGCTAAGCTGACACTAGCACCATAGTCAATGCATCTCTGGTCTATATTACAGGCTATAGCGGAGTACCTCCAGTGAAAAATAAAAACGTCAGTGTTTTTATGTCCACATGTGCAGTAACTTTGTGGAGCATGTCCCTTCAAAGCTCAGCCGTTAGTGCTGCAGACTTCTCCTTTTGTAATTTACTAACAGGAAGTTATAATTGACTGCTACAGTTGTAGTGGAGCTGCAGCCTGGTCACAGACACTATGTCTACAAGCCTGATAACTCCTATTACACAGTGCTGAGGCTGTAGTAATAAAACGACTGTATTCGCTAGCAGTATACCTCTACAGACAGCTGTTCTGATAAGATATTAATATTATTTTATATATCTATTTATCACTGGGGGTACACTTTAACCTCTTACTGACCAAGCCAGTTTGGCCATCTTGGACATTTATGGCATATCCTAGTAGAGAAATAATAATATTTGATGCTTTATATATGAAACCTTTTAGGGTGTTGAATGTACTTCTTTTTCATATTCTCTTGTATATGCATGGCTTGTTAAACATATTTCAGCTATCTCCGATACTTATTCCTTCTATATATCTTTTAAATAGAAAACTGGTGGTCTACCCTTGAAAACACAGAGTTCATGCGGCTAGTGCAACTTTTTAAAAATGTTGTGGTACATCTGTTGATCTTGGCAAAAATTGGAATTCCTCATTCAGAAAGAAGAATTTTCAATACCTTTCTGAACACAGCACTGAAGGTTTTGGAGAGTCTACATAGAGTATGTGTAACTTGAATCATTGCAGTGGTATGGTAAAGCATAATTCTGTCTAATTATCTGCTTTAGTATTCTAACACCCACTGACTGACTGTGTGTGTGTGTGTGTGTGTGTGTGTGTGTGTGTGTGTGTGTGTGTGTGTTATATATATATATATATATATATATATATACACACGTGTGTATGTGTGTGTGTGTGTATGTGTGTATATATATATATATATATATATATATATATATATATATATATATATATATATATATATATATATATATACAGACAAAAAAATGGCGACCGCACACTGCGAACACTAATGTAACCTAAACCGCTAAATATAAATAAATAAATATGCATTACATGCTAAATCTACTTACAAAAGGGAGGTTCTTCGTGTACATTTTGATCAAAAAGTCTTTGCTCACCTGCCACGACAAGGCGACCTCTGTAAGGTGGGGACCTACTCTGCACATACACCCAGAACTGGGACTAAGCCTACATATATATCTGGGGATGGTAGGAACCAGCACTAAACTAATTAAAATCACCCAGGGCAGAATGGGAGGAGTGCACGACCAACAAGTGGAGGCAGTCACTAACCCCACATATATGGATCCCATAAACACAAAAGTTTGAACAGCACATTCCAACAAAATGTGTATACAGGTGCAAGAACACCTGTGACTGCAGATATACAGCAGACATAAAATGGTGACAGCACCCTGCGAACACTAATGTAACCTAAACCACTAAATATAAATAAATATGCATTACTGCTAAATCTACTTACAAAAGGGAGGTTCTTAGTGCACATTTTGATGAAAAAAAATATATATATATATATGTAGGCTTCGTCCCAGTTCCGGGTGTATGTGCAGAGTAGGTCCCCACCTTACCGAGGTCGCCTTGTCGTGGCAGGTGGGCAAACACATTTTGATCAAAATGAAATGTATAAAAAGCTACGTCCTCGTTTGCCATTGGCTGCATACCACCCATTGGCCTTCATATTCTAACTACCTCTGATTCCAAATACACCTGTACTATCGTTCAGTACTGAGGGAACACAAATCTATGAAATAGATACATTTCTCTATAGCATCACTATGCAACAATATTTACGTGACACATTAAAATATTCCAACAAAGGTGACTGGTCCTCTTTAAAGAGGACCTGTCATGTCCCTACAATGATTTAAATTACGGCCATATCTGGATTCCTGTCTCCCCCTGATTTCATCACAGATTTTTTATCTCTACGTACAGTCTGTCAAAGCGGCTTTGATTCACGCCCCGTTGATTCTAGATAATAATGACTGGCCAGTTGTCAATTTATTTATGACTTAGAATATAGGCAGCTGAATCGAACGGGGCTGTTTGGGGGGGGGGGGGAGATAGAGGCACGTAGAGAGTTAAAATAAAAACGGGGAGGCAGGAGTCCAGGTATGGCATCAATCTTAATTTTTTGGGGTATGTGACCGGTCCTTTTTAACAGTCTATTAAGAGATATTACCTTGTTTCAGGTAAATGAAAGATCAGGACAGATTATACCTTATGATAAGTTCTACATTCATGAACTACAAGACTGTATAGATATCCGGAATGACTATGTGACATGGATCCAGCAACGAGCACTTTGTATGGTAAGTTGCGTTTCATTGAATTTAATAAGATAAATTCTCATAATTTGAACTAGAATACTCCTTGTCCCGCAATTTGATATAACATTTCTCTATTAGATCACGCTTCTGTGTCTGGATATTGCTGTTACACAATTATGGCGTCCCCTGGTGTCCTTTTGATTCCCTTTTGTCCACCTAATGTCAAGCTATATTCTGTGAAAAAGTATTTTGCCCCTTATCCAATTTGTTCTATTTTTGCTCATTTGTGGCATTTAAATGTACACTAACGTTTCAACGTATGCTAATCTAATAGTATTCTTGCAATAGATCAACTTTGTAATTTACTTACTGTTAAAATGTAGTTGTTTTATCAATGCAAATTCTGTGTGAAGTTACTGCCACTAGGTGTCTCCCTTCCTGTAATCTTCTGTCCTCCACCTGCTATCAAACAAAATCCATCTCTATCTACAGACGGACTACAGGAAGTGGGGGTTTGTCTCTTCATAGCCTGTCCATAGAAGTCTATGGAGAGAGGAGGGAAGAGCAGGAGGAGGGAGCAGAATGCGAGACAATGGTACTGCCCATAGAATTCTGTGGAGGGTGGATGGGGGAACAGGAGATGAGAGCCGAGTGAGCGAGAGGAGAGACACCTACACAGACGTGCTGCAGCTTCCAGTATAAGTGATATGTCACCCCGTTGTTGGATTCTCAGCCACACCATATATATATATTATTATTAACATTAGAACCAAGTAACAGCACCAGGACTTCAGAATCAAAGGAGAAGTGTTGGTTTATTCACCACAAAGTGAGCAACGTTTCAGTTCACATCTGTATGTCCGTTGGATAAAGACGAGAGCAGAATTCTCATAAAAACAACATGTTAACGTTATTCTGCGGGTCAATACGATTATGGCAATACCAAGAAAATGACGAATTGTTGAAAAGAAAAAATAGTCGCCAAATTTTGAGAGCCATAAATATTTTTTATTTTTCTGTGGATGCGAGGACTTGTTTTTTGCTCGGCTAGCTGCGTTTTTTTTATTTATTTTTTTTCCAAATAGAATTTTTATTACATTTTCAGCCTACAGCAACAGGCCATCCATGGCATAATTACGATGAAGTTGTTACATACAAAAAAAGGCAAGGGAAAAGATACCAGGTCTGGTCAAAAGAGTCCCAAACGTAGTGGGATAACTCCAATGGGCAAGACCTGGACCCGTGGCTGCCAGGGATCCGAGAATAGATATAAAATATAGTATTAAGGCACTGACCTAATCTAAAACAAAAAAACTGTGAGGTACAATAGATCAGGGTGACAAGTTATGAAAGTAACCAAAATTATAGCAACTGAATGTCCAAATTATGTGGACTGGGCTGGGAGGGGGAAGATGAGCGTCTTGATATAAAAACTGTCCAGCTAGACCATTGAGTTATAAACTTGGAGCCTTGAGTGCCTTTTGAGGCCAACATTCGTTCCATATAATAGTCTGATTGGACTTGGTTAATGAGCTCCTGCAAGGATAAGGGGGATGGAGATTTCCATGTTCTAGCTATTCTAATTCTAGTAGCTAGGATTATATGGCCAACGACATGTCGGATATGATGAGGTAATTCCTTAAATCCAATAAAGCACAGAGCTAAGGAGGGAGGAATCCGATGACGGGTAAGCGTAGATATCAGAATGAAAGCCACTTTCCAAAAATTAAATATCAGTGGATATTTCCAATATACATGCAAATAGTCACCCCATTCTCCACAATTGCGCCAACATAATGGAGAGTACGATGGGTCATACGTGGATATCTGAGACAGAGATTTGTACCACCTTAGCAGTATTTTTAGAGCAATTTCCCAGTGCGTAGAACTGTGAGAAATCTTTTTGGTCCCACAAGTGGCATGTCGCCATTCTTGAAGTGATTTGGAGATGTCCAAGTCTGCTTCCCACGTAAGGAAATATTTAGGTTTTTGAAGGATTTGAGGTTGAAGTAGGGTAGTGTAGAAGAGACAGACCTCTAGGTTTGCCAAGGCGGGTTTTAAAATAATCATATGCCGACTTCGGAATAGTGAAGGACTCAGGCGACCAGGATTGTAATAAATGGTAAAGACAGAGGTATTTGTAAAAGTCTCTGTTCAAAATTCCATAAGTGCTTGAAATGGGAGAAGAGTCTCTCAGTCCATAAGATGTATGTATTTGATACCCATGCTTTCTCAAGTTTGAAAATGAATATCTGGAAGACCGGATGATAAGTAGCATAGAGGTAACTGTTTCAGAGATTTGTACTCCGAGTCCGGGGTGGAGAAAAGTAAGTACTTCCACACAGAGGCAGTGGTGGCGTCGAGCTGTTTGGAGGTGCCTATTGGTTGTTTACCTTTAGAGTGTAGTAGCGAAATTAGAGGAATGCCCAAAATATCCTTTTCTATAGATCCATCATAAGTCCCTATTGTCACTCCACCAGTGGTTAAGCTAAGACAGAATTGTGGCATTATAATATTTTCTTACATCTGGAACTCCCATTCCTCCAGTAGCCCATGGTCGGACCATGGAAGATAGGCGAATCCTAGGTTTCCTCCGAGCCCAGATGAACTTAGTTAGCAAACTTTGAAGTTTACGTAGGAAGGATGTATAAACTCAAGCATGTGTGATATTTTAGGTAATAGGGAGAGGTAGTTTTTGCTGAACAATGCGGAACTGGGGCATGTCAAGGAAATTACCAAATATTTAAGGGCGTTTTTCTACCATTAATGAGGGAATTGTGACGAGAGTAGCCGATGTGTAGGACGGTCTATTCCAATATTTAAAATCTGGGACTTGGAGGAATTTACTTTATAGTATGATATGATATTTTACCAAAATCTTACAATTTGGATTGCAGGCAGAGAGGATTTACACAGGAAAGAATGACACAGTGTACGTACAATCCAATCTTGTGGCTCTCAAGACCCACCCTGATACCATGAACATCATTAGCTGATCTGATCCGTTCTGCAAGGGGTTCCATTACCATGGCAAATATTATAGGGGGAAAGGGGACAGCCCTGCCCAGTCCCTTTTGTGATGGAGAGATGGTCCGACAGAAAGCCTGAAGATAAGATTCTAGCAGATGGATTGGAATAGAGGGCTAGGATAGGCGATTTGATATAACCCCAAAACGTAACCAAAATTTGAGAGAGCCCCAATGTACCCTGTCAAACACTTTCTCTGCATCCAAAGCCAGGAGCAGAGTAGACGTTCGCGAGGCCTCTGCTCGTTGAATCAAGTCAATGAGCCTGAGAGTTCAGTCCGGTTCCTGTCTCCCGGCCACAAAACCCACCTGATCAGGGTTGATCAGAGAGGGGATTATCTGCAAAAGTCTATTAGCTTTTCGTTTGGCATACATTTTTATATCGGAGTTTAACAAGGAAATTGGCAGGAGATGTGGGTTCCTTCCCAGGTTTAGGGTGCGTCACAATAGTGGCTGTCAGCATTTCTGCTGGAAATCTTCCTTCTGTAGCGGCCCTATTAAATACGTTTAATAAATGAGGGGCAAGGGTCTGAGAGTAACATTTATAGTAACTATTACGGTAGTATAACCATCTGGTCTCGGGGGCCTTAAAGGGCTTAAGGGATGAGATTACTTTATGTACTTCTGAAATAGCAAAGGGAAAAGGAAGAGATTCCCTCTGAAGAGATCATAACAAAGGAAGGGAGATGGAGTTAAGAAAATCTTTAATGTCAGTGTTTGAGGGTTGGTACGTTTTGGTATCTTGGTGGAAGTTTTATAAAGAGAATTGTAGTATGAATAAAATTGTTTAGCAATAAGCCTAGGGTCTATCATTTTATTTCCCCGAGAATCTAATAAATAGGCTATCCTTGACTTGGAACTGACCTGGTTTCTTTTCCTAGGCAGTAATTTGCCTGCCCTGTTATTGTGTATGTAAGATTGAAGCTGTAACCTCTTAATAATCATGTCATGCTGAGAAACCAGTAATGTTTGTAGCCTTGATCTCAACTGACGGAGGTCAGAAGATAGACCTGGGGAGGGGTCGACTTTATTTTTCACATCTGTATCATCTACTTTTGTATGTAGCTCTCTAATCTCCTCTTCCCTTTTCTTTTTTGCGGCAGAACCTGCCTTAATAAACATACCCCGCATAAAAGCGTTATGGCCATTCCACAAGACAGGAGGATCCTCTACTGAGCCCATGTTATCTGAGAAAAAAATTGGTTAGATGTTCCTTCAGGGAGTGTTGATGGTCAGGATGATTTAATACATATTCGTTCAATTTCCACTGTGAAGGTGGAGGGGATCAGAATCTTTAATTTAGAACTGAAAAGACGGGTGCGTGATCCGACCAGGTGATGGTACCCATAGAGGTGGAATGAGCTTGTAAACATTTTCTGTTCGAGACAAAGAATAAATCAATCCTAGAATAAGAATTGTGTGGTGAGGAGAAAAAGGCATAGTCACGTTCTCCACCATGCTGGCACCTCCAAACGTCAAAGTCCTTCTTCATGAAGTACAGAAGAGAAATTTGGGGAAATACTCAATTTAGAGGTGGTGTCTAAAGAAGCATCAATAATAAAATTAAGTCTCCCCTATGAGGAGAAGATCCTCAGCGAAAGACAATCTTAGAGATCATGGACCTAAGATATGGGCCGTGTCTCTTATTTGGAAAATATACATTAAGAATTGTGTAAGTGATTTTATTAATATCGCAGATTATGCCTAGGTATCTGTCCTGTAATAGAGATTTAGGAGAAGAGGTCACAGTATCCTTAACGGCTATGAGGACCCCTTTTCATTTCGCCGTGAAGATGTGTGAGAATCTCTTATTAGATAAATTAAGTGTTTAATCCAAGGGGAAATGCGTTTCTTGTGCTAGAAGCACGTCCCAATTCAACGTTTTAGCTTCACGCCACAATAAGCTATGCTTAAATGGACTGTTAACCCCTAACATTGAGGCTATGTTCACACGCTTAACAAAAAACGGCTGAAAATTCTGAGCTTTTTTCAAGGGAAAACAGCCTCTGATTTTCAGCCATTTTTTAAGCAATTTGCGTTTTTTACAGCCGTTTTTTTAGCTGTTTTTCTATTGAGTCAATCAAAAACAATGACATGTACTTCTTTTTACGAGGCGTTTTTTTTATGCGACCGTTTTTGAAAAGACATGTACTTCTTTTTACGAGGCGTTTTTTTTATGCGACCGTTTTTGAAAACGGCTGCTTAAAAAACTCCCAGTGGGAATGGAACGCTGTGTTTCCCATTGAAATCAACGGGCAGATGTTTGGAGGCGTTCAGCCTCCACATTTGTAGCCTCTTTTCGGGGTGCTTACGGCCTGAAAAACGGCTGAAAATAGCCCATGTGAACATACCCTGATAGAAGAAATTTTAACTACCATTTATAAACAATAGGTAAAATGCTTGATGTAAGACATGGAAGTGCCAGCACAGCCAAACATCCAACGGTGAATGCAGCTACCTCCGCGAGCTGTAGTTTTTTACGGTACCATTTTTGCGTAAACAAGTAAAAAATTTTGTTTACTTTTTATTCCATTTTTTGTAGTTAAGTCACCAAAAAAGAGATTCTGGCATTTACAATTTTTTTTTTTTTCGTGTGGGTTAAACAATGTTATATAGTAAGAGTTCGGTCTTTCACGGATGCGGCGATATCCGTTTTATTAAAATTTTTATATATATATTTTTTACATTCCTTTTGGGGAAAAAGCTGTAACACGCTTATCTTCTGGAGCAGTTTCCGCCCGTAACCCTGCTCCATAAATGTGTGTGATTTACGATTTGTGTACGTAGTTAAGGAATAAATTATGGAAATGATTAACCCTTTCAGGACCAAGGCCTTGAATGCCTAAATGTCCATAGCAAAATTTCCCGCTTTGGAATGTCACATTATAAGGGTCAATATTTTAACAGAACCAGTATCTTTTCAATTTTTTATTTTTTTTAAATAGGTGATATATGGAAATGTTCTTCTTCTTTCCTTTTGTATTTTAATATTATTAGTTGAGCCAGACAAATTTATTTCACCAAATAATCCGAGCTCTCCCTTCTATAACGATATCAAAGACATGTACTTTGCTTAACCTACGCTATCCCAATGTCGTTCTAACACCCAAGAACAAAAGTACTGCTTCCTAGCACAAGTCCCGCTTTTAGGTGGTATGAGGGATCTATAAAGCACCTGTGTACAGAAATGTAGGGAGACCGCAACAAGTGACAGGTAATAATGTGTAGATTTAATATAAAATATAGTCTGACATGGAAACATTATTATATGTGTTTATGACATCGATGTAAATAGTGTCCATGTCACAAAGGATGATTGCAACGTCCCGAATGCAGGAAGGAAACTTCCTTAGTTCGGGTCCTAGTTTTAAACACTGTGTTCACATCTCTGTGTTTTGCATTTTTTGAGACATGGAGCTGATCATTTTAGCTTGCCGTCACTGCAGGAGTATTGGGTGGACACTATGTCCGCTCAATCTCTTTAATGGCAGAGTGCTATACAGAGCGTTCTGGCTAGAACGTAAATGTACATATTGTGGTAGTTCAGGTGTTAATGAATTAATGCAATACCCCAACAACTACAAAACTACGCTGTATGGGCAACAGTATGTGAACACTTGACCATCACACCTATTTGATATTGTTTGACGTCCCAATCCAAAACGATGAGTGTTTAATATGGAGTTGGGCCCCCTTTTGCTGCTGTAACCACCTACACTAATCTGGGATGGCTCTCCTCAAGCTTTTGGTGTGTGTATGTTGGAATTTCTGCCCATTCAACCAAAGGAGCATTTGTGACGACAGGCACTGATGTGGGACAAAAAGTTCTTGATCACAATTGGCGTTCCAATTCATCACAAAGGTGTTAGATGGAGTTGAGGTCAGGGCTCTGTGCCATCCACTCGAGGTCCTCCACACTAAACTCGTCGCACTGTGTCTTTTATGGACCTCTCTTTGTTTACAGGGGCACAGTCATGCTGGAACAGGAAAGGGCCTTACCCAAACTGTTGCCACAAAATTGAAAGCATACAATTGTCTAAAATATTCAGGTATCCCAAACCCCCAAAAAAAAAAGCCTCAGGCCATTATTCCTCCACCCTAAAATTTTATAGTTTTCACTATGCTTTCCAGTAGCATTCTCCTGGCATGAGCTAAATCCAGATTAGTCCATTACTGCCCAATGCATTACTCCAGAGAATGTTTCCACCACCATGAGTGCTTTATAACACATGCCAACATTTGGCATTGTGCATGGTGAACTTAGGCTTATATGCAGGTGCTCGACCATGGAAACCGATTTTTATGAAGCTACCGATCGACAGTTATTGGTCTTATGTCACTTTCAGGGTCTGCTTTGAACGCTATAGTGAGTGATTCAACAGAGGATAGTCGACTTTAACGTACTTTAAGTTGGCAACGTCTACTGCTTCGTGGCTGAGCTGTTATTCCTAGATTCTTCCACTTTACAATAATAGCACTTACAGTTGACTGGGGCAGATCTAGCATAAATTTCGCAAACAAATGGGTAGCAAAGTTGGCATCCTATGCCAGTGCTACGTTTGAAGCATACCTCAACCTTCAGTGAAAGACTATTATAGTGCTGGAGTGTGCACGATAATAGTTTTTCTAAATCTCGCTAAACGCTCTGTCTCCTGCTGAAAGCTTATAAGTATCCGACGGCAAAGAAGCAAGATAGCTAATACAAGTGATTTTAGAAAAACTATTACAGTGCAGACTTCTGCACTATAATAGTTTTTTGCTTTAAAGTCGATGAGCTCTTCAGTATGTCCCTTTACTAATACTACCAATGTTTATTTATGGAGGTTGCACGGCTGTGAGCTTGATTTTATGCACCTGTTTGCAATAGGTGTGGGTGAAACACCTGAACTCCATAATTAGAAGAGGTGTCCACATACTTTTGGCCGTCTATTGTATTTTCTTAGACTAAGTGCTATACAGAATTGTACATTCTTGTACGATCTTTCTGAAGTAACTCCTAATAATTGCTGAAAGTTGTGATTTTACTGAACATTCAAATGTCTCCAATTTTATGTCCTCTTTATAAGAAAATGTCAGACTACTTATTCACAGTTCTATTATTGCGTAAAGGTGCATTTCCCTTTTAAAGTCGTTTTCCGGTCTTTAAAAATTGTTTGCAATTGTTAATATACTTACTATATGTAACTTTAATGCCTTTGTAAGGCTGAGCTTACACGGGGCAGATACGCTGTGTAAAAGCAGGCAGTGTATCTACCCTGTTCGACGCAGGGAATTCCAGGCAAAAAACTGAACCAAACTGTGGTGCAATTTTTCGACAGGAATGTCCGCAACGGAAAACTGCTGCACTTAGCCAGCCTGCTAGCTGGCCGACCTCCTGGTATGACGTTTCATCCCAGCAGACCGCTGCAGCGGCAGTCACATGGTAAGAAGCGTCATACCAGGAGGCCATCCCTCTGATGTCATTCAGGCCGGCCTCTTGGGATGACGTTTCATGCCATGTGACCGCCGCTGCAGCCTGTGACTGGCTGCAGCGGTCACATCGGATGAAACGACATCCCAGGAGGCCGGTCTAGAGGAAGAAACACCGACTCCTGGGTAAGTATAAGATTTTTCTGAGTTGCGTTTTTTACGGCGGAATTGCTACGAACCCGCCTCAAAAAACGCAACGACTGCTATTTGTTGCGGGTTTTACCTCTCCATTGAATTCAATGGGAAAAACCTGCAACAAATAAGCAGCATTTACGCATAATACAATTGACATGATTCGGAATAATTTTGCACCACAGGTCAATTTCTGAGCATTTTTTCTGCTCCGTATTTACGCCACGTGTGGATGAGATTTATTTTATCTCATCCACTTTGCTGCTACTTTATTTTCTGCGGATTTTCTGCAACTAATTCCGTTGATGAATATCTGCAGTATTTACGCAACGTGTCAACTGACCCTTAGTCTAACATGCAGTCACATGACCATGCTCCAGATGTTAAATCTTCTACTTGTTTGTTTCGTACTCTAGACTCATAGATATCTCCACTCTACCCCCTCCTTGTAGTACCGGACATCACACATTACATGCCTCGTATCTCCACTGCTCTCCCCTCTCTCTTTCTGTCTCTTCCTGAGGGATTGTATTTCACATGCTGGGCAGCAGACAGTGAGTAATTACGGCAGAACCTTACACCTTGTAATAGAGGGGCATGGAGGTGGCTGTAAATATAGGCTATGTTTGTGATGGGAGAGGAATCATGGAAACTGTAGTCCTTTACATGGTAATCCCGTCCACATAAAGCCCTAGCCATCTGCAAACAATGTTGCATAGAGAGCGACATAACGAAAATGAAAAATAACTAATTCTGAGCTGTGGTGGCAACATCTGGTGACCATTCAGACACATATAGGTACTTTTCTGTTTTTTTTCATAAGCTTGGAAAACCCCTTTTGAGTAGTTATTTAAAATAATCACAGACAAAATTGGAATTTCACATGCAGAGATCCCATCTGTAATGCTTCATATCTAGGTACTATATGCAAAATATACTGTGGTTTTTTTAATTTGTGAGATTATAAATATATTTTTAGGATGCATGTATTTGGGTAAACTTGAGTATTCCATTTTAATAAGAAATTAGGAAAATATTAGTCAATTGGCTTAAGTTTATGTGCAAGATTTCTTGGGAGTTCAGGTACTAATTAGCACTTTCCTCCTACTGCATTTCTTAGGACGTAACCCAGGGATTACCTGAGGTAAGACTAGGATTTTGCTTTAACTTGTTTTCCCTGCCATTCATATAACCTCAGCTCATGTACCCAATATTATGTGGTAGCGGATTCAAATCCATACCCTTTAGAAACATATTATGCTTACATTACTCTTCATTTTTTTTTTTTATGTGTGTTTGTGTGGGGGGAGGGTATTTTTCAATTTTTTGGTAATGTTTATTTATTAGTCTATGTACATACAAATTCTATAATAATTCTCCTATTGTCGACTTGAGGTCTTCTAAACAGGCTACATCCCAGGCTGGCAAGAAGATGTTTTGCAGCCCATGATGAGAATTCATGTTCTTACCTGCAATACCACTAGTAGGTGGAGGGTACAGTAAATTACAATTTGGCAGGTCTGTTGTCCTGCCTGAGCCAAGATAAGCAGCTTTCACCCTCTCAATAGTGTCACAGAAGCATGTCCGATTTCATCCGCAAAAAGACTGTCATCCGTATAAATGTCTGTGTCCTTGTGTCCATTTTTTTTAAGTACGTATGTCATCTGTTTTTTGTCGGCCGCAAAAACGGAAGTAGGTAAAGTTTTGTCCAGACCCACTGAAAACACCCACAGTAAGATCACATGATCACTTAGACGCCATTTTCTTTTGCTTTTACGGCTGGCGTTGCAGGTGTAGTGTCTATAGCGACGTCTTTTGGCATTGCTGTAGAAAAGATTTGTGAGCACTCCAGTGAGCGCCCATTCTCTAAGCAAGAGCCGTGCTTATAGAAGCCTACAGGCAGAGGAAACTCTGACCCCAGCTGTTCTACCCTTTGATCGCCACGTCATGTGAATGCTGCATGATCAAAGGGTACTACCCTCTTCGAATGCTTCACCCGAACCCCAGGTGAAGGACACCAGGGCTGCCTGGTCAGTATGCCTATGTCATAGTGACACAGTATAATGTATTTGTAGAATAAACTTCATGGCACTCTTCGATTTTTTTATTTTAATTTTTTTTTTTTTTATTTTTTTTTAAAATTTTTTTAATTAATTTATTTATTTTTTTAAATGGTCAAAGCCTTCGACAAAGCATGGGATCATGTGAAATGGCCGAAGGCCAGTCTTTTTCCACATCCAACTGAACATGATCGTTGAATAATAGAACCTTTTTGCAAAATCGGTGAGTGCCGCGACGTCTATATTCTACTGTCAAAGATGTCTACATGCTTTTGTGCTGTCCTGGCAGCTGAGCAGCCCGTTGGCAATTTTTACAGCCCTTAGAGTCCGCTACTGAGTGAAATTGCAGAGGAGCAAAACTCTGCATGTGTAGTGCTGATTCCAGTGTTGAGCAGTGCCAGCTATTGGAATTATTGTTTGTGTCACAGTAAAAAAAAAAAAATTGTAACTTCAAAGTTGTAGACATGTTGTAAAATTAAATGGTACAAACCCCTCAAAAATCTACTTTAATTTACGGTTGTAATGCAACAAATCAAGAAAAGCAAGGGGGGGGGGGGTGAGATTTTGCACGGCACTGTATATTATATTGGCATATGATGTATATCGGTCCTATAAAAATAACATCACACTAAAAGCAAAAACTCTGATAACAGTGACCTAGTTTGCATGATATTCCTGGAAAGAACCTTTACGCTTTTTTTGTAAAGTTCATTTTTAACAATGTATGGATATTGCCAGAATTTGCACACACATGTTTTTACAGCACGGTTTTCTCTCTGTTGTACAGGGACCAGATGGTTCTCTCACGATTTGTACATATCCATTTGTTTTTGATGCACAAGCAAAGACAACTCTGCTACAGGCTGATGCCGCCATGCAGATGCAGGTATGTTCCTTCTTGCCACGTAAATGTAAAATAGTAGAAATCTGACAATCGTTCCTTTGCTAAAAAATGTAATTTGTAAAAGAGATAATATAACAATCTGTGGCTAAGTGCATTTATATAAGTCACAGAACTCTAAGGCTGGATTCACACGAGCACATTACGTCCGTAATGGACGGAACGTATTTCGGCCGCAAGTCCCGGACCGAACACACTGCTGGGAGCCGGGCTCCTAGCATCATAGTTATGTACGACGCTAGGAGTCCCTGCCTCGCTGCAGGACAACTGTCCCGTACTGTAATCATGTTTTCAGTACGGGACAGTAGTTCCATGGAGAGGCAGGGACTCCTAGCGTCGTACATAACTATGATGCTAGGAGCCCGGCTCCCTGCAGTGTCTTCGGTCCAGGACTTGCGGCCGAAATACGTTCCGTCCATTACGGACGTAATGTGCTCGTGTGACTCCAGCCTAAGATGACTTCTGATGTTCCTTACGTTTTACAGTAGTGTACCTTATTCCTTACAATAGACACTAGCCGCTGAAGTACCCCTTTTAGAAGGGGGAGCTTCCTGTCTATCCTTGATTGATTCATATGAAACACCCTCCTTTTTTTTAATAACAAATAAAAAGGGTATACAGCTTCTATTGTGTATATTATATGTTCTGCAGCAGCTAAGACCTAGAACTGTATAATACACACTGCAGCTGCTGACCTGTCGGTCAATCACTGGTTGACACCGAAGAAGTGACCTGTGACAGGTCATACCTCTACAGGTATGAAAGATAAGTAGGATCTTTGTAGCGCTTCTTATCTCTGTATAATCGTCAGGTTCTGATGTCAGAATGTGCGATTTATACAAATTTAGCATACAATACTCAATATCATACATTACATTTATATACCTATTTAAAAATCATGGCTCATGATGATTTCTAATAAATATACTTTTATATTTTTTTTAGATCGCAGTTGATCAAGCCAACAGACAGAATTTTTCATCCATGTTTCTCTCAGTGGTTGAATCAGTGGATCCTTGTCTAATTTTAATAGTACGCAGAGACAACATTGTGGGGGATGCTATGGAAGTTTTAAGGAAAACCAAAAATATTGACTACAAGAAACCTTTAAAGGTAGAGTATGAATCAAGTTTCTTTGTACCATTCAGCCTCATGCTATCCGTTCAATAATCTTGAGTTTCATGATGACAATTACAGGTCATTTTTGTGGGTGAAGAAGCTGTTGACGCCGGTGGAGTACGTAAGGAGTTTTTCTTGCTCATAATGAGAGAACTTCTAGATCCAAAATATGGAATGTTTCGTTTCTATGAAGACTCCAGGCTCATTTGGTTTTCTGATCAGGTACACAATATTCCAGTATTCTATTTAGTCCATAGGGCTGATATATGATAAAATCATGTGTGTTAAAGAGGCTCTGTCACCAGATTTTGCAACCCCTATCTGCTATTGCAGCAGATAGGCGCTGCAATGTAGATTACAGTAACATTTTTATTTTTTAAAAACGAGCATTTTTGGCCAAGTTATGACCATTTTTGTAGTTATGCAAATGAGGCTTGCAAAAGTCCAAGTGGGCGTGTATTGTGTGCGTACATCGGGGCGTGTTTACTACTTTTACTAGCTGTGCGCTCTGATGAGAAGTATCATCCACTTCTCTTCAGAACGCCCAGCTTCTGGCAGTGCAGACACAGCGTGTTCTCGAGAGATCACACTGTGTCGTCACTCACAGGTTCTGCATCGTGTCAGACGAGCAGGGACACATCGGCACCAGAGGCTACAGTTGATTCTGCAGCAGCATCAGCGTTTGCAGGTAAGTAGCTACATGGACTTACCTGCTAACGCCGATGCTGCTGCAGAATCAACTGAAGCCTCTGGTGCCGATGTGTCCGACACGATGCAGGACCTGTGAGTGACGTCACAGATCTGCACTGCCAGAAGCTGGGCGTTCTGAAGAGAAGTGGATGATACTTCTCATCAGAACGCCCAGCTAGTAAAAGTATTAAAAACGCCCCGATGTACGCACATAATACACGCCCACTTGGACTTTTGCAAGCCTCATTTGCATAACTACAAAAATGGTCATAACTTGGCCAAAAATGCTCGTTTTTTAAAAATAAAAACGTTACTATAATCTACATTGCAGCGCCTATCTGCTGCAATAGCAGATAGGGGTTGCAAAATCTGGTGACAGAGCCTCTTTAAAGAAGCACTCCCAGAAAAAAGTTTTTTTTGCCTCCCCCGTTTGTAATTGTGATGGCATAAACAATAGGGAGGTTCAAAAACCTACTGAGTTTTTCGTTCTTGTATTTTATCCCCAGTTTGCTACTCCCATTAGACGATCTGACCCCTAATTGAAGTGTCCGATCCCCATAGCGTCTGCTGTGTGGACCCAGACTTAGTTTCTCTATTGATTCTTATAGAACTGACATCGAGTGTCTCATAGGAATGAATAGAGATACTGACCTCCAGTTCACACATCAGACGGTGTAGTAATTGGAGAGTCAGTTGGGCATCACGTTGTCTAACGGAAGGACCGAAAGGAGGATGAAAATACATGAATATAGAGCTCGGTGAGTTTTTTTGTTTTTTTTTAACCACGCAATAGTTTATGCCATCACAATTACAAAAGGGGGTCGGTTAATTTTTTTTTTTTTCTGGGAGTGCTTCTTTAATAACTTTTATGGTAACTGAAAGAGTTAGATATTTCTACTATGAAACCAATTATTCTAACATACTAGTCCTTCTCCATGAATTAGAATATCATCAAAAAGTTCATTTATTTCAGTAATTCAATTCAAAACGTGAAACTCATATATTATATAAATTCATTACACACAAATTGATCTATTACCAGCATTTTTTTTATTTTTATGTTGATTATCACTACCAGTTAATGAAAACCCAAAATTTCGTCTTTCAGAAAATTTTAATATTGGGTAAAAGTTCAAGATTGTAGTCTCATGGTTACGCTCTAATCAGTTAATCAACCTAAGCCTTTACAAGGACTGGTCTGCTGCTCAGTGGTCCAAAGTCCTGTTTTCAGATGAAAGTAAATTTTGCATTTCATTTGGAAATCATGGTCCCAGAGTCTGGAGGAAGAGTGGAGAGGCGTCAATCCAAGTTGCTTGCGGTCCATTGTGAAGTTTCCACAGTCAGTGATGGTTTGGGGGGCCATGTCATCTGCTGGTGTTGGTCCACTGTGTTATATCAAGTCCAGAGTCAGCGCAGCCGTCTACCAGGAAATTTTAGAGCACTTCATGCGTCCCCCTGCTGACAAGCTTTATGGAGATGCTGATTTCATTTTCCAGCAGGACTTGGCACCTGCCCACACTACCAAAAGTACCAATACCTGGTGTAATAACCACAGTATCACTGCGCTTGATTGGCCAGCAAAACTCACCTGACCTAAACCCCATAGAGAATCTATGGGGTATTGTCAAGAGGAAGATGAGACACCAGACCCAACAATGCAGACGAGCTGAAGGCCGCTATCTAAGCAACCTGGGCTTCCATAACACCTCAGTAGTGCCACAGGCTGATCACCTCCATGCCACGCTGCATTGATAACACCTCAGCAGTGCCACAGGCTGATCACCTCCATGCCACGCTGCATTGATAACACCTCAGCAGTGCCACAGGCTGATCACCTCCATGCCACGCCGCATTGATGCAGTAATTCATGCAAAAGGAGCCCTGACCAAGTATTGAGGGAATATACTGCACATACTTTTCAGTAGGCCAATATTTCGATATTAAAAAATCTTTTTTGATATTGGGCTTATATAATATAATATACAAATTTTCTGAGATAACCCAAAATTTCGTTTCATTAACTGTTACCATAATTATCAACATTAAAATAATAAAATACTGGAAATAGTTCCCTCTGTGTGTAATGAATCTATATAATGAGTTTCACTTTTTGAAGTTAATTACTGAACTAAATTTACTTTTTGATGATATTCTAATTCTTTGAGAAGGACTAGTACATGCATTTTCGGGTAAAATTGCTAAGACAAAAAAAAGTTACTCCCAGCTATCTCCGGCCCGGCTCCTGTTTTAAGTGGACTTCTTCATGATACAATTCTATTTAATTACACACTTTCTTATTTTTATCTGGGTTATGGGGCACTTCACTTTTGACATTTTTTAGATAATGGTAGGGAATAATATATACAAACTGTAATAAAGAGCAGTTGTGATTCTATATAAAGGTTCTTGTTTTTTTATTTTATGCAGTTAAACTTAATACTTTGCAGAATTTGTTCTAGCCACCTAAATGTAGAGGGTTAATGTAAATTTGTGCGACTGTCCCATTTATCTGAATAAGGCTTGCAGAAATCCATGCACATTCTCCCAAAAAAACAACTTCATTCACATGTATGGAATGGATTTTTCAGTTGCAGAAATTTCTTCTGTGTGTGACATACTCTTAAAAAGTCAGTTTTTATGTTAAAAAATAATTGTAAAAAATACCCACTGTCTCTTTTTTTAATTTTTTTTTCTTCTTTTAGGTACATAAAAAAAATTTATGCTGCAAAGTTTGAGTATTACGGATTTGTTTTTTAAGATGTATCTTGCCATATAATCAGGTTTTGTGTATTCCAGACTTTTGAGGACAGCGACTTGTTCCATCTCATCGGTGTGGTTTGTGGTTTAGCCATTTACAACTTTACGATTGTTGATCTTGACTTCCCTTTGGCTTTATATAAGAAGCTCTTGAAAAAGAAGCCTACCTTGGATGATTTAAAGGAGCTGATGCCGGAAGTTGGCAGGTGAATGAAAACACTTATATTAATATTTATGTTCAAGACATTGTTTAACCCTTTCATGACCAAGGGTCATTGATACCCCTGTGTCAAGGTCAAATTTTCAATTTCTGATATGCACTTTTTTAAACGTTAATATCTTTGCACCTGCTTTGAATATCACAACACTCTTTACTTTGTTTTTTTACAAGGCTTATGAGGCTTTAATTTTCTAAATTAGTTTAATTAATTCCATGTTTTTACAATTTTTATTATGAGCAGACCAATCACAAAAAATGTGAAAAAACACTTTTTTTTTTGGTAATTTTTTTATGTATATTGTGTGTGTGTGTGTGTGTGTGTGTATAGGTATGTTATATAATATATGTATACGCTTTACAGCTCTGTAACAATTACTTATCTTCTGTCTCCGTCACCCGTCAGTGTAGAGGGCTATAAGGCTATATTCGCACGACGTGAAAAAAAGGGCAGTTAACAATGGATCAGCTGTCACTTTTTCATGGCTATTTTCCATCAGTGTGTCTCAAAATTTGAATCCATTTCCTGGCTGTCTGACCGTTTTTAACTGCCATTTGCCCTCCGTTTTCCATGGACGTTAAACAATGGATGAATTTTATTCGTCACCTGAAAACACCACAGCGCCCATGTAGATAGTGCCACATTGCCCACTGTAGGTAGTTCCAGTGCCCACTGTAAATAGTGCCACAATTCCCACTGTAGATAGTGCCCACATAGTGGCACAGTTCCCACTGTAGACAGTGCCCGCATAGTGCCACACACACTGCTCATGTAGATAGCGCTGCAGTGTCCCCTGTAGGTAGTGCCCATATAATGCTACAGTGCTCATGCAGATAGAACCACACCCCCTGTATATAGCGCCATCCCCCCTTCCTGTAGATAGCACCACTGTAGCTCCCTGTAGGAGCGAAATCCCTCTGACCGGGGATACCACTCCAGTAGCACCTGACTTCACCGTCCATATAAGGGTAGTGACGCCAGGGGGTTCTCTAGTAGTGGAATCCCCCGACAGAGCGATCTGACCTGGGATTCTGCTCCTAGAGGGAGCTTAGGTGGCGCTATCTACAGGGGGTTTATCACTATCTACAGGGGAAGTGTATTCTGGATCTCTCAAAGCCCCAGCAGACATTAGAGTGCAGCATTGCTTATAATGAAGCAACACTGCACTCATTAAACCCCGTTCCAGGCTGCCAACATTTATATACGTGACAACTGCACAGGGCATCGGCAGTTGGAACATATAGAGCCGTATGGTAGTCGTGAAGAGGTTAAATCAGATATGTAGCTCCTGCTGACCTACATAGCTGACTGAGTCCTGATGTGCAATAGGTTCTCCTTACGGTTGATAGCCTGAGAACGAACACTGAAATATACAAGCCATCACTGATAAACACCTTTCATCACTGCTCATCTATCTAACAACATTGCAAACACGGTTCTCAGTGTGCGTTTGAAAAGCCACTGTGACCGTCTCCATTGTCATTTAAAACCTAGTTATCAGCTGGTAGCTGGTATTAAATGTTGAGGAACGCCACTATGTTAAAAACACTAGTTAAGCTTTCCATTTTGGATGCCCAGTTTGATATCCTGGAGTCAGTCAGTATGAACAATAATCAGGATTAAAGGAGACATACCTGAATTTTTTTAATTTTAATGTATATTTAGAAAATCGCTATGAATACCTCTCTTCTGTGCGGCGATGTGATCAATTGAAGTTACAGGCCGAGAGACTAAGCTCCATTATTGAGAAATTCTGATGCCAACATGTCCACTTATAATTCCTGTGATGTTATGTGGATTAAAATGACCAAGAGCAAAAATAGCTACTTCCTATCTGACTTGATAAGCAGCAGTTAAAGGGACAACATTTTTTTTTAACTTTCCCATATGTACCGTTATTGTTTTCCATGTGTCAGTCTCATCTGTTATTTTTCTTGCTGCTTCCATCTCTATATATCAGACTGGGTTGGTTCCTTAGCAGCAGTGTGAATCGGGCTCGGTAACGCTTTCTTTACTTGAGTCTATGGAGATCTATGTGTCACCCATCATAGGCTTCAGCAGTTCCTCTACCACACTAGTTTTGTACAGGGGTGGGACGGACATAAACTTCTATCATCAGCTACCACTGATAATTATACCTGTGTGACAGGAACCTGTCTAATGTAGAAGAATATAGTGCAGCCTCCCTGTCTATATACAGTGAAGGAAATAAGTATTTGATCCCTTGCTGATTTTGTAAGTTTGCCCACTGTCAAAGACATGAACAGTCTAGAATTTTTAGGCTAGGTTAATTTTACCAGTGAGAGATAGATTATATTTAAAAAAAAACAAACAGAAAATCACATAGTCAAAATTATATATATTTATTTGCATTGTGCACAGAGAAATAAGTATTTGATCCCCTACCAACCATTAAGAGTTCAGCCTCCAAATCACCTTGGTGCCTGCATTAAAGACAGCTGTCTTAAATGGTCACCTGTATAAAAGACTCCTGTCCACAGACTCAATTAATCAGTCTGACTCTAACCTCTACAACATGGGCAAGACCAAAGAGCTTTCTAAAGATGTTAGGGACAAGATCATAGACCTACACAATTCCGGAATGGGTTACAAAACCATAAGTAAGACGCTGGGTGAGAAGGAGACAACTGTTGGTGCAATAGTAAGAAAATGGAAGACATACAAAATGACTGTCAATCGACATCGATCTGGGGCTCCATGCAAAATCTCACCTCGTGGGGTATCCTTGATCCTGAGGAAGGTGAGAGCTCAGTCGAAAACTACACAGGGGGAACTTGTTAATGATCTCAAGGCAGCTGGGACCACAGTCACCAAGAAAACCATTGGTAACACATTACGCCGTAATGGATTAAAATCCTGCAGTGCCCGCAAGGTCCCCCTGCTCAAGAAGGCACATGTACAGGACCGTCTGAAGTTTGCAAATGAACATCTGGATGATTCTGAGAGTGATTGCGAGAAGGTGCTGTGATCAGATGAGACTAAAATTTAGCTCTTTGGCATTAAAGAGGCTCTGTCACCAGATTTTGCAACCCCTATCTGCTATTGCAGCAGATAGGCGCTGCAATGTAGATTACAGTAACGTTTTTATTTTTAAAAACGAGCATTTTTGGCCAAGTTATGACCATTTTTGTACTTATTCAAATGAGGTTTGCAAAAGTCCAAGTGGGTGTGTTTAAAAGTACAAGTCCAAGTGGGTGTGTATTATGTGCGTACATCGGGGCGTTTTTAATACTTTTACTAGCTGGGCGCTCTGATGAGAAGTAACATCCTCTTCTCTTCAGAACGCCCAGCTTGTGACAGTGCAGATCTGTGACGTCACTCACAGGTCCTGCATCGTGACGGCCACATCGGCACCAGAGGCTTCAGTTGATTCTGCAGCAGCCTCGACGTTAGCAGGTAAGTCAATGTAGCTACATCGACTTACCTGCAAACGCTGATGCTGCTGCAGAATCAACTGAAGCCTCTGGTGCCGATGTGGCCGTCACGATGCAGGACCTGTGAGTGACGTCACAGATCTGCACTGTCACAAGCTGGGCGTTCTGAAGAGAAGAGGATGTTACTTCTCATCAGAGCGCCCAGCTAGTAAAAGTATTAAAAACGCCCCGATGTACGCACATAATACACACCCACTTGGACTTGTACTTTTAAACACACCCACTTGGACTTTTGCAAACCTCATTTGCATAAGTACAAAAATGGTCATAACTTGGCCAAAAATGCTCGTTTTTTAAAAATAAAAACGTTACTGTAATCTACATTGCAGCGCCTATCTGCTGCAATAGCAGATAGGGGTTGCAAAATCTGGTGACAGAGCCTCTTTAACTCAACTCGCCGTGTTTGGAGGAAGAGAAATGCTTCCTATGACCCAAAGAACACCGTCCCCACTGTCAAGCATGGAGGTGGAAACATTATGTTTTGGGGGTGTTTCTCTGCTAAGGGCACAGGACTACTTCACCGCATCAATGGGAGAATGGATGGAGCCATGTACCGTCAAATCCTGAGTGACAACCTCCTTCCCTCCACCAGGACATTAAAAATGGCTCGTGGCTGGGTCTTCCAGCACGACAAAGACCCGAAACATACAGCCAAGGCAACAAAGGAGTGGCTCAAAAAGAAGCACATTAAGGTCATGGAGTGCCCTAGCCAGTCTCCAGACCTTAATCCCATCGAAAACTTATGGAGGGAGCTGAAGATCCGAGTTGCCAAGCGACAGCCTCGAAATCTTAATGATTTACAGATGATCTGCAAAGAGGAGTGGGCCAAAATTCCATCTAACATGTGTGCAAACCTCATCATCAACTACAAAAAACGTCTGACTGCTGTGCTTGCCAACAAGGGTTTTGCCACCAAGTATTAAGTCTTGTTTGCCAAAGGGATCAAATACTTATTTCTCTGTGCACAATGCAAATAAATATACATAATTTTGACTATGTGATTTTCTGTGTTTTTTTTTTTTTTTTTTTCTATAATCTATCTCTCACTGGTAAAATTAACCTAGCCTAAAAATTATAGCCTGTTCATGTCTTTGACAGTGGGCAAACTTACAAAATCAGCAAGGGATCAAATACTTATTTCCTTCACTGTACATACGGTTTCTCCGCTTATTTAGGAGAATATAGAGAGAATGAGAATCACTGTGTCCCCCAGCATGCAGAAATGGTGTGGTCTTTAGCTGGTCATGTGATGCAGTGCTGAAGCATCATGGGATTGATAGCAAAGCAGAGCGGAAAAGAAAGCTGGGGAAATTATTAATCAAGATGGAGGCTTTTTTAAAGCACAGACAAGGCATCAATTCAAAAAGTAAGTAGAGTATATATAAAAGAAGTGTAGAGTGTGGTATACATTGAGATGGGGAATGCAGACATGGAAAGTTGTGTTTCCACTGGAAGTTTTCTTTAAGTGTGTATAATCTTGCGGCATCCATGTATGTAATGATTTGAATCTGTACAAGATCTACATGACAACACTTCACCTGCCAGAAATCAGAACAGGGAATGTCATCAGCCCGACGGAGGTCAAGAGGACACTTTTTATTTATTTTTTGGTCTCCTTCAGGTAACTGGATAGTTTTGACGACTGCGTCAGGAGTTTGCTTGGCACATAAATGCCAAACGGACACTTTGTATGCAGTCTTCTTTGGGATAAATCTTTTGCACATTTGATTTGAAGTTCACAGAATTTCTTTGAAATAAAGGCTATGTTCACACTGAGTTTTTTTTCTGTCTGGAATTTTGAGGCAGATTTTGATCTGCCTGCACGCCTTTTGCCGCGTTTTTCGTGGCGTTTGTCGCCCGCGGCCATTGAGCACCGTGGCAAAAAAATGCAGTGAAATACGCTTTCTCTGCCTCCCATTGATGTCAATGGGAGGTCAGAGACGTAAACGCCCGAAGATGGGGCATGTCGCTTCTTTTTCCCGCTAGGTGGTTTTTCCGCTCGTGGGGAAAAAACTCCTCCGCCACCCATTGAAATCAATGGGAGGCATTTTCGGCCGTTTTTTGGCGTGGTTTCCCCGTCAACAAAACGTGTAAAAAAAACTCAGTGTGAACTGGCCCAAAGATAGGTCTTAAATCAACACCTCTTTTTGTGTTTCAGGAGCATGCAGCTACTGCTGGACTACATGGAAGATGACATTGAAGATACGTTCTGTCTCAATTTTACAGTATGTCTCCCCTCTTGGAAATGTCATTGATAACATATTTAGCTGCCAACAAGCAGTAATGGAGCCAGAGATGCCTTTTTTTCTTCTTTTTTTTTTAACAATGTCTTATGGTGCATGCTATATTTGCGCAAAAAATCTGTACTTTTTACTCCCTTGACACTTTTTAAAAATCTGTGTGGTTTATAGGGAATGGAGGACACTTTGTATTTTGGCATGCTAGATATTACATGTGTAGATATAATGTTCCAAAACATTTCCTTTCTTTTGCACAGGTCACAGTGGATAACTTTGGAACTACGGAAATCAGGGAACTAATTCCTAATGGTCAAGAGACCTCTGTGAATCAGAAAAACAAGTAAATTATTTGTAATTCATTTCACTACTCTCTATGAATTAACTCCTTGTCTTCCCATATGTAAAATAAAAATGCTATTTTTAGTTATACATATGGTCAGAATATGGACTTTTGTACATACATCTAATGGGGTACAGTTATTTGTAAACCTTTATAACAGAGACTCATTGTGCTACTAGAGTAAGTCCTTCAATTGCTTAGCATGAAACATAAATGTGTGAGGTTTCAGCAATTTGCTCTTTACAAAGTTCTTAAAGGGGTCATCTGGGGCTAGTCTGCTTTTCTTTCCAGAATAGCGCCACTCACGTCCATGTGCTGTGTTTGGGGTTGATCTGCAATAATAGAACAAACTATGAACCAAAGTGGCACAGTATAATATTCCAATAGTGCCTCCCCACAGTATAATGCCCCCATAGAGCCTTATAATGCAGATTTCTTCCGTTCTGTGCGCTGTGTAGCTCAGCGCAAACAGGGAGCTGACGGCTCCCTGCTCCACCATTGAATTCAACTGCATCTGCTTCCTGAAGATGCAGATGCAGTTTAAATATCCCGCTGGCTGGCCCGGGAAACCTCCTGGAATCTGGGACTGTTGGGGGGCACATATTATTATATAGCTAATCTACATAATAAGTTGAGTACCTTTTTGTAAATACATTGCATTATTATTTTGGACTGATTCTGAGTTGAAGCATGTATCAGTGCCAGTTCACACAGTTTATTGATGCAGAAAACGCGTCGAATCTGCTCCAAAAAACTTCCAAAACCGCCTTTGATTGATTTCAATGGGAGGTGGAGGTGTTTTTTATTTCCGTGGCGGCTTTTAGCTGCTCTGGGGGAAAAACGGCCACCTGTTCTTTCTTGCCGTGGTTCCGACTCTGACCTCCCATTGAAATAAATGGGAGGCAGAGAAAGTGTTCTTTGCCGCATTTTTTGCCACGGTCCTCAATGACCGCCGGTGAAAAATGAAGTGAGCGCTGCGGCAAGAAAATGCACGCAGGTCAAAATCTGCATCAATTGGAATTGTAAGGCAGATTTTTTTCTGCCTGCAAATTCCTCCGTGTGAACAGGGCCTTATAGCCCAGAGATGCATTCAAATTGTTTCAGGCATCAGAGCTGAAATATCCCAACATTTCCTGCTACCTCAATGTGTGCATATAGCTTCTTCTGTCTATTTGCATTCTGGGAAGTGTAGTCTTTACATCAGATTACTGTACAAAGCCTGGTGCAAAGTATAGCTAACTCCCCTTCTACATTATAGGTAAATAAACTAAACCGTTAAGGATTGATCTGAACGCAAGCTTGTTGCCAATTTCCTCTAACAACCAGTAGAATTGTGAATGCAGCTCTGGTCCATAATACAATCTGAGGCCTCATGCACACGATCGTAGTGATTTTACTGTCTGCAAATGTGGCTCGTAGTGTAGCCGTATTTACGGATCCGCAAAAAAAAGGGAGGCTACAAATGATGTCACCAACATGTCCCAACCCCTTGAAAAGGTCACATGGATCGCTCAGGCTCCATTTTCTAGGGGGATCCCCTGCGTCGCATAGCAATTCTTCCGCAATTATGGACGGCTACAGATTGACGTGGTTAGATAGTTGTGTGCATGTAGCCATCCGCAATTTTGCATGTGCCCATAGTCTTCTATGGGCGAGTCCGTGCCGCATTGCACACAGGATTAGGACATGTTCTATATTTTGCGGATCATGGCTACGCCCCGGACACACATTCATAAATATACGGAAAGGTGTCCGTGGCCTATAAAAATGAATGGGTCCGCAGATTATCCGTAGTTATGGGTAAAAATTACGGTTGTCTGCATGGGGCCTAACTCAGGATCAGTACAAGATAAGTAATGCACTGTATTTACAAAATGACTGTAAAACGGTGATCAAAGTTGAACATATGGCTTAATTTCTCTTAATGAAATAAAAAATTGCATTTTTTCAGTCACGCTTTGAACTAAGAAGATGTACATTTATTTTGGAAAGGTGACTTGTCTAGTGAACAGAGGTCGCAGCTGACAGATATGCCAGCGACGCTAACCACTCATGCCTCCAGGATATAAATAGATTCAGACGGTCCGGTAAACCCTTCATTTCCATAATGCAAAGAACTGATGACAGACCTATAAATGCCAGTGTGAACAAATAACCTTTGTTTATTAATTAGCATGTCTGAGTGCCAAGATCTTCACGTTTAAGTCCTGGTTATTTTTATAGCAGATCTCCAAGCTCCTTCATTACACAGGGTCATTTTGCTTCAGTACACTCACACTGAAAATTATCGTCTAGCCAATAACCAGTATAACTTTAACTGCAAAATTTTGTACCTGCTTGTAGTTCATAATCCTTCAATTGTAAGCAATCCATGCGCTTGCGGGTGAGCTTGATGTGCACTTGTGAAAACAGGATAGAGGTGTAACTGGCACTACTCCGTAATCTGTTGCGTGCCAAACTCAGGGTGGCAGGACATGGGGCTCGCAAAAAGCCAAAAGGGTGGTGCTCAACAGAAATGTAACCATGCCGTAAACTGAATTCATAGAAGAAAGAGAGGCGGCACTCATCCAATAGTCATATGACTTTATTGTGATCTTAGTAGGTATCCCAACGGGGTAAAATGTAAGCCTGCACATAAGGCAACAGCTGTTTCGCGTAGAGCATTCTTTGTCTGGCCTGGTGTGGAATTGTACTTATACACCGCATCCGGTCCAAACAAGCAGAGCTTTCATACTACCGGCTTCCATTTAGACAGTCCCTGATCATAGCTGCGCCCTAAAGGAGCAGAGCAAAAAAGCAGCCAGCATGTAAAAATAAATAATAAAGGGGTAAGCCTTAACCAAAGGTATGAATTTTTAAAGAGCACCTCTCATGGGTTGTTTTTTTTTTTTTTTTTTTGTTTTTTTTAAAAAAAAACACACACAGCTCCCTTTTATTCCCGGTGTCCTGTAATTACAAAAAAAATTGGTTATCTCCTTTTCGTGCTACAGACCTTGCTCCGCTTGGTTGGTGCCTAATATTCTAATTTTGGTTAAAGGTACAGAGAGGAGAATATCTCATCTTTCCTCAGTAGGCCTTGTCTCCTGCATCACTGTGATGCTGTCCAATCAGAGCAGGTCACAGTGATGCAGGAGGCAATGCCTACTGAGGAGAGATGGTCTCCTCCTTTTCTGTACCTTTACTCAAAGTTAGCATTTTAGACACCAAGCGGAGAAGAGGCCATAGCGGGACAACGGGAGGGCCGAAAGAAATAAAATCGAGAGAACACCGGGAATAAGGGGATGTATGTGGTTTAAAAAATAGAGTGACAAGTCCTCTTTAAGGCCCTTTTATACGAACCATTGATTGGGTGAACGATTATTTCCCTCTGTAAACAGGGCAGCAATCACCCGACAAACGAGCAAGCGCTCATTCGTTGGCTGATGGCGTCTTTTATGTGACCAGAAAAATGGTTGCTTGTCGGCAGCACATCTCCCCGTCTGAACTGGTGATGTGCTGCCAAAAAGATGCAAAATGCATGGGGGCGAATAATTGTATTAATTTCATACTTCATGTCTTAAAGGGTTATTCCCATCACTGCCATCACTTTCTGATTCATGGGGTGGAATAAAGGAACCCCTTTAAATGTTCCCACAGGTATCACTGACCTGTTCACACAGACTATTTTCAGCTGTTTTTCAGGCCATAAACGTCCCGAAAAAATGGCTGAAAAATTGGAAGCAGAACGCCTACAAACATCTGCCCATTGATTTCAATGGGAAATACGGCATACTGTTCCGACGGGGCGTTATTTTACGCCTCATTTTCAAATAACGGCGCGTAAAAAGACTCCCCGTAAAAAAAGTGCATTTCACTTCTTGAGATGTTTTTGGAGCTGTTTTTCATTGACTCAATAGAAAAAGCGCTCCAAAAAGTCAGTAAAAACGCTTGTTGATTAAAAAAACGTCTGAAAATCAGAGGCTGTTTTCCCTTCAAAACCGCTCCGTATTTTACAGACTTTTTTTGTTAAGCGTGTGAAAATACCCTTACATTCACACAATCCAAACCCAGCTCTGCCTCGCATATTTCTTTTTCATGTGCATCTAAAATGTCTAAAGAAAATATTTCTGAGAAGTTTGGATACGAAAAATAATCACTTGCATATAGAAGGTGAAAGTCAAGGGAAACATTTTTTAAACTTAAATGCTATAGTGAAAAATTGTGGCTTCCAACAACTGCAAAACCTGGTAGCCCATCAGAACTGCCACAAACTGATAAACCGTACCTTAAAGCTTATGTTTCTTATCTGCTGTCTCTTTAATACAGAACTATAACGCGATGACACAGATGTAGCTTGTATTGACTATTCTTCAGCACGTCCTGTTCTTCATACTTTCTATTGAGTGATAATCCAAAATAAAATCAATAAGAATGACTTTCATACATAGAGGGGAAAATAGAAATCTACTTTTGTTTCTCTCCATCCTCCCACTATGACTCCTCACTATGGGACTGAATGCTTGTGTTCTGATGATTATGTAGTATCCCTTTTATGTTTCATAAGAAATACCTCCAAACTAGAAGTACCCTTCATTACAATATGCACAGAATGCAAGGCTATTAGGATTCACAGAAATTGTTCCTCGGCACCAAGATATGCCCAAAATCCACCCCCATTGATTCCAATGGGAGTCAGAGGGTTTATTTTCCCGGGCGGAAAAATAAAACGGCAGGCACCCTAAAATCTTTTTCTTGTTGTATTCATTGGCAGACACAGATCCTGCACACTTTTGGTTTGTTTGTTGGTTGTTTTGGTTGTTTTTTTTCCCCCGGATCGTGGACATGTTGTTTTATCTTATCCTACTGCTTTCTGTACAAACTGATTCAGCCAGTATCTGTGGGAAGGTTAATGACTGCCTCGGTGGGGCCGAGGCTTTTCCTACCTAGTCTCAGCCTCCTATTGGCAAGTGCCTATTCCCATGGTGCTGTCCCCCACCCTCCCCCAATAAATATCTATCACATATATAGAAGCAGCATGGAGGACATTATACAGAAGTACTGAGCAGTGTAACTGTGAATCCAGCAGTGGGATGAGCTTTACAGTGCCTACCAAAAGTTCCGGGAACACCCTCATAACTTTTGAACGGCTTGAGGTAGAGGGTTGAAGCTTGGTGGAATTTAATGGGGTCATAAAATCTACTAGTTAATGGCAAAAAAAACAAACACCCCCACCCCCCTGGGGGTGGGGGCAGCAAAATCTTAAATGGCACGGGGTGTCCAGTGGGGGCTCATTTGAAAGCTCTTTTCAATACTAAAACGATGCTGCAAACGATTTTGAGATAGGATTTATTTTCACTGAGATATTTAACGTACAGTTATCTTCATTATCGGCTACCACCGGTGTTGGCATTACCCAAATGTACCGCGCGGGTAAATGCCTAAATGTGTGTGTGTGTGTGTGTGAGTGAGAGCGAGCTTGGGAATGTCACATCAAAATGCATTTGATCGAAACAGAAAGGATCACTTTATTGATGATGAGGAGGTATGGCGAAGAAAAAATAAGATCCTATCGAGAAGTAGCGGCTTTATTTAATTCCACTTATCCTATCTGTGATCCAAGTTCATTGTCGACTGTTAAAAGAACTGTTCATAGTTTCAAAATAACCGATTTCTATTAAAGGGAATGTGTTGCCAGAAAAACATGTTTTGTTTTTTTTAATTAAACATTTAGTGTGTAGGTGATTAAACATTGTTCAAATTTTTTATTTTTTTTTCACGAGTCAGGAAATATTATAAATTAATTCTAATTTATAATATTTCCCATTGCTGGTCACTAGATGGAGCTATTCCCAAAATTGCAGCATTGCAAAATTGGGTAAAAAGCCCTCGCTCTAGTGAGCTCTCAGCATCCCCCCCTCCTTTATCCTGGCTAGTGCCGGGATAAACGAGGGGTTTGAACGGTCTAACCTCCTACACTGTGTGTCGCCATTTTTTGAGCTAACACACAGTGTAGTAGGTTTACATACAGTAGTAAACACACACAAACACGAACATACATTGAAATCTCTTACCTGCTCCTGCCGCCGCGGCTCCCTCCGGCCCGTCCGCTCCGTCTGCTGCCGCTGGTCCAAGTGCACAAGTCCGGAAGCCGCGACCGGAAGTAGTAATCTTACTGTCCGGCCGCGACTTCCGGTCCACAGGAAAATGGCGCCGGACGGCGCGCATTTCAAATTGGACTGTGTGGGAGCGGCGCATGCGCAGTTCCCACACAGACGGCGTACATGTTAGTGGATGGAACGGGCCCCGTTCGCAGTCCCTATGGGACTTTGGCTGCCGTATTCCATGTCTGTATGTGTCGTTAATCGACACATACAGAAATGGAAAAAAAAATGGCAGCCCCCATAGGGAAGAAAAAGTGTAAAAATAAGAAAAAGTAAAACACAAACACACAAATAAATATAAACGTTTTTAATAAAGCACTAACATCTTTAACATATAAAAAAAAAAATTGTGATGACACTGTTCCTTTAAAGACGCCAAAGATCCAGAAGACCCAAACATGCTAGTAATGATGAAAAAGCTTTAGATGTTCTGCTCCCTGTACGTGATAATCCTCATACATCTGTCTTGAGTGGAGCATAACAAGCGACTACCGAAATGTCTACACATGAAATCATGTTACAATCGTAGACCAGGTCCATTTTGTATCGCCGAGGCCAATTGTAATTTAAAGTCATCTTGATGTGACATTCCCAAGCTCACACGCACACGCGCCCACACACGTTTAGGATTTTACCCGCGCGGTACATTTTGAGTAATGCTAACACCGGCGGTAGCCGATAATGAAGATGATAACTTTAACGTTAAATATCTCAGCGAAAAAAAAATCCTATCTCAAAATAGTTTGCAGCACGGTTTTTGTATTGAAAAGAGCTTTCAAATGAACCCCCACTCGACCCCCCCCCCCCCCGTGTCATCCAAGGGGGTGGATTTTACAACCCCATTAAATCCAACCAAATTTCAACCCTCTACCTTGAGCCGTTCAAAAGTTGAGGGTTTTCTGGAACTTCTGGTGGGCACTGTATAACACTTGCTAGGAAGCTGCAGAATGTATGGGTCTCTCTCTCTCTCTGCTATTTTTGCTCGTCCCCATGCATTTCTATCAGGTCAGCAGCAAATCTCCCTGTTTACACAGGGAGATGTGCTCCTGACAATGATAATATTTATTGCTGCATAAACGAGCAGATCGGCCGATGAACAAGCGTTTACTTGTTCATTGGCTGATCATTGCCCTGTATACAAAGGGCAATAATCTGGAACGAGTGTTTATCCGTACACTCGTTTGCCCGATTATTGGCCCACGTAAAAGGCCCTAATACAATGTCATAGGTGGAATTGCCAAATAAAGAATTTGTGATTACTTCATTGCTCTGTCATGTTGTGTTCATAGGTTTATGTTTTGATTCACAGGCAAGAATTTGTAGATACCTATGTGGACTACATCTTCAATCATTCAGTGGCTTCCCTGTTTAATGCGTTTTATACAGGCTTTCATAAGGTGTGTGGCGGCAGAGTCCTAGAGCTTTTTCATCCAAATGAGCTGCAGGCCATGGTTATCGGCAACACAAATTACGACTGGAAAGAACTGGAGAAGGTTGGTAAACAAACTTGCTTAAAGTGTTTAATTGACTTGTTCATTGTGAAAAAGCAGAGGTAATATAGAGTGTAGAGTATACCGCCATGATTCTAGTACCTAGAAAAGAAGGAAATAAAATTTATATTTAATTAATGAACAAATACAATGAATACAAATAATTGCTCGCATAGTTCAGGTTTATCATTCTGGAACTGGTTTCAGTATCCCATTATATTTTTGGTACTAACCTTGTCCTCTATTGGTTGGTTTTAAATAATTGGAAATTCCAAAATGAAAAAAAATGTTAAGTCAAACCTCTTTGACATGACCACCCAATACTGCACAATTTTTTTTTTTTTCTATGGAGGTAGTCCTGTCAAAGAAAAAAAAAAATAGTAGAATACTAGGTAAAGTGTTTAATGCAGTCTGCAATCATGTACAATACATAAATAAATAAACACGATGAAATACTCAAAAATAATTAATGACACAGTTTGTATATAGAATACATTATTTAATTCTGACATATTTCATTCCCTGCATCTGGGAAGTATTGTCCTGCCCTTTACCTAGACATGTACTACAATCTTCTTTTATCCTGTAGCTTCCCAGTCTACTCTACCAGAGAATTGTTTTGCATGATGGGGCTTTAGTTTTTATAACTGCTGAAGAGCCATAGGTTGAAGAATACTTAGTACTGTACAATAACATCAGTCACCAGCATGGCTCCCCTATCCTCTCAGTCCACCCCAGCATGGATTCCCTCTCATTCAACCTGCATAACAAATTATTTTGCTCCAAACAGGTAGTGGCACATTTTGCACTAGCTTAACGCGCAGGCTAAGGGCCTGTTCACATCACCGTTCATATCTGTTCCGGGGTTCCGTCTGAGGTTTCCGTCGGGTGAACCCCGCAACGGAAAGTGAAAGCACAGCTTCCGTTTCAGTCACCATTGATCTCAATGGTGATGGAAACATCGCTAATGGTTTCCGTTAGTCACCGTTCCGGCAGGTTTCCGGTTTCCCAACGGAATCAAAAGCGTAGTAGACTCCGCTATTGATTCCGTCGAAAAACCAGAAACCTGCCGGAACGGTGACGGACGGAAACCATTAGCGATGTTTCCGTCACCATTGAGATCAATGGTGACTGAAACGGAAGCTGTGGTTTCACTTTCCGTTGCGGGGTTCACCCGACGGAAACCACCGACGGAATCCCGGAACGGTGATGTGAACAGGCCCTTAGCTGTATTCATGTGCTAACACACAGAGCTTGACAACTCTCCTCCTTTGGCTCCCTCCCATCCTCCAATAAGTAGCGCCTTGCTCCCCTGCACTGCATATAAATAACTTACATGTTTCTGCTGTGTTGTATGTTCTTAGATCATATATAAGCAGATGCATCTTCTCTATAATAATATAATATTTGCACACTAATGCTTTATTTCATCTTGTGTTTTATTTAGCATACAGAATATAAAGGAGAGTATTGGGCAGATCATCCTACAATAAAAATATTTTGGGAGGTTTTTCATGAGTTGCCACTTGAAAAGAAAAAGCAGTTCTTATGTAAGTATTATTATTTGATACTGCTGTCATGATATACTTAATAATAAATATTCATTCAGGTATGATTGTGGTATATGCAAATGCAGTAGTGCCCAGCCTGGGCACTATTACTACAAATAAAGCAATTTATGTTACGGGGGCACTGTGGCCTGCACTGTTCACAATTAGCCTGGGCCAGGACAAAGGTTTAGGCATATACGCCTTTCTAGGGCTGGTTTACATGACCATATTGTTTTTTTGTGTTCCTCTTTCTTCCCTTTTCTTTCTTCCTCAGCAGGGAGATGTAATTATATTGTCCGCAAAAGGAAAAAAGAAATAAACCTGCTTCAACATGTGACATACAGTGACTTGCGAAAGTATGTTTTTTTTCCTGTTTTGTTGCATTACAACCATTTATGCCATTTGATTTTTACAACATGCCTACCACTTTGAAGTGCAAAATATTTTTTACTGTGACACAAACAATAATTAAGACAAAAAAAACGGAGAACTTTAATGTGCAGAAGTATTCACCCCCTGAAAGTCAATACTTTGTGGAGCACCTTTTTCTGCAATTACAGATGTAAGTCTCTTGGGGTATATCTCTCTTATCTTGGCACATCTAGACACTGGGAGTTCTGTCCATTCTTCTAGGCAAAATTGCTTCAACTCCTTCACGTTAGATGGGTTGCGTTGGCGTACAGAGTCTTCAAGTCATGCCACAGATTCTCAGTAAGATTGAGGTCTGGGCTTTGACTCGGCCATTCCAAGACATTTAATGTGTTCCCTTAAACCACTCCAGTGTAGTTTCAGCAGTATGTTTAGGGTCATTGTCCTGCTGGAAGGTGAACCTCCGTCCCAGTCTCCAATCTCTGGCCGACGGAATCAGGTTTTCCTCAAGAATTTTCCTGTATTTACTGCCATCCATCTTTTCTCCAATCCTATACAGATTTCCAGTCCCTGCCATTGAAAAGCATCCCCCCAGCATGATGATGCCACCACCGTGCTTCAGTGTGGGAATAGTGTTCTTAGGGTGATGGGAAGTGTTGGCTTTTCGCCACACACAGCGTTTCCCATGATGGCCAAAAAGTTTAATTTTAGTCCCATCAGACCATAGAACCTTCTTCCATGAGTTTCGAAAGTCTACCACATTGTTTAGTGAACTCCAAAACCTTTTTTTTTTTTTTTTTCTATGATTTTTTTTTTTAAGCACTTGGATTATTTTCCCTGGTCCATTACATAAAATGAATTAAAAATCCATTTTAATTTGACGTTGTAATGCAGCAAAACAGGACAAACCGCAAGATGTGTGTTTCTGTTTGTGTGTGTGTGTGTGTGTGTGTGTGTGTGTGTGTGAATACTTTTGCAAGTCATTGTATGGCGCAAAATTGCAAGTGTATTGCATTAGATCCAACTATAGATGTCACTACCGGGTCGTCGTCGATTTCGCTCTCCCAACTTCGACATATGAAACGGTCTTTTCATGACCACCATTTCATTGATACTTGGTGTCTTCTACACCCATCGGATTGGGATTTTTCTTTCTATTTCCCAGCACATGACACTTATTCCAGACTTGACCTATTTCTCATCCAGCATCATTCTCTCCATTCCCTCAAATCTGCGGACATCGATGCGATCACCTTCTCTGACCATGCACTCGTCACATTGATCCTTTCTTTGCATTCCCCGCTCCCTCATCAGTCTCGATGGGAATTGAATCCCTCCCTTCTCAGTGACTCGGCTGTCACATCTGATATCCAACGCTCCATTGAGGAGTATTCTACACTCAACGCCACTGAAGATGTTAATCCACGCGTCTTTTGGGAAGCTCATAAATGTGTCATCCGTGGTACGTTTATCAAACACGGCACTTGGTTGAAGAAGGAATGTTCTATAGCCATCACTCATCTACTTTCGGAGATTGAGACCCTAGAGACATTTCATAAATGTTCCCGAGATTCCGATGGTAAGATAGTTCTCCAGAAACGGGAAGACCTTAGAACCCTTCTGATGTCCAATGCCAAAGCTACCTTATCCAAATGTAAGCGTCATTTTTATGAGTACGGAAACCAATGTAGTAAATCTTTTGCCAGAGCACTGCGTATTCAACAAATACATACTTATATACCTTCTATAACGCCCCCTCCCGCCCTCGTGCCCATTTGTCATTAGACATAGCTTCTACATTTCGCGACTTTTACGCTTCTTTGTATAACACGGACTCCACCAATCCGGCCACGCTCTCTAGAAGCTTTCGATCAAACATTAAAGCCTACATTGCAGACTGTGGCTTTCCACATTTCTTAACTTCCTTCAATTCTTTTTCCACCTCATCACCCCTCCCCTCTGATGCACTTAGGGTGCACATAGCAGTGATTCCTAAACCTGGAAAGGACCCCTCACAGTGCACAAGTTACTTGAAACCAAAGAATGGGTATGTATAAGGCAAAAACCAATAAGTCATGGAATAGCTATGTGAATATCCAAAATATATTTTATTTGATTAGAACTCAGTATGCTATTCAGAGGTTAAAAACGGCATAGAGAATGCCATATACAAGTCAATGGGAAGGGGAGACAGACCACCATAAGTGGCAAACAAAGTAGTAACTCCCACTCACTCACCTAAACCCCTAGAGCAGATGTTCGAATGCCAAAGATAAAGGAACAAGGACAAAAATGTTGCATCAATATTAGCATGAGATCAGCATGTCCTGTGTGAGAACCGTTTTAGGGGAGAGGGAGGAAGAGAAAAAGCCCCACGCGTATCGCCAACAAGTGGCTTCCTCAGGGGTCGATCAAACATTAAAGCCTACATTGCAGACTGTGGCTTTCCACATTTCTTAACTTCCTTCAATTCTTTTTCCACCTCATCACCCCTCCCCTCTGATGCACTTAGGGCACACATAGCAGTGATTCCTAAACCTGGGAAGGACCCCTCACAATGCGCAAGTTACAGACCGATTTCTCTTCTCAATGCAGACATCAAGCTCTTTGCAAAGATTCTTGCTGTGCGTTTGGCACCGTTGCTGGGGGATATCGTTCACACGGATCAGGCTGGATTCATGTTATGTAGAGATGCACGTGACAACACGACGAAGGCAATTAACCTTATCCACAAGGCTAAGGTATCTAATATACCACTCATGCTCTTGTCCACTGATGCTGAAAAAGCATTTGACAGAGTCAATTGGACGTACATGGAAGAAACCCTTCTACGGCTTGGCCTTAAATCCCACATGATGTGCTGGATAATGTCCTTATATTCTTGCCCCTCTGCTAGAGTCTATGTGAACGGTATGCTCTCAAATGGGTTTACAATTCACAACGGGACCAGACAGGGATGTCCTTTGTCCCCATTCATTTTCATTCTGACCTTGGAGCCTTTTCTTCGTCATGTTCGCACAAACCCTGACATTTAGGGGTTGCAGGCAGGTGCTACATTGGATAAGGTTGCAGCGTATGCAGAGGATTTATTTTTTTTGACCAGCCCATCCATATCCCTCCCAAACCTCATCTTCCAAAGATTTTCTAAACTGTCTAATGTCAAAATAAACTTTGCTAAATCGGAAGCAATGAACATCTCCCTCCCCTCCTCTCTCTTACTCACCTTGGAACATTCCTTCAGCTTTAAATGGAACTCGGTAGCCCTCAAATATCTTGGGGTTCACATCCCAGCTGACTTGAAAGAACTATTCAGCATAAATTTCCCTCCTCTCCTTGCTTAGATAAAGTTGGACTGCTCGAGGTGGACGAAAGGTACTTTCACATGGATTGGACGATGCACCATATTCAAAATGAATATCCTTCCTAGGGTCTTGTACCTGTTCCAGGCTCTTCCTATAGTCATTCCACTATCATTTGCAGGGAATTGCCCGCCTTGAAAAACATCATTCATTTGGAATGGTAAATCTTCTAGACTCAAACGCACACTTTCGTGTAGAACTAGAGTCAGGGGGCCTAGCTCTTCCTGATGTTAGAACTTACTATATTGCATCCCACCTCACGCGGATAGTTGACTGGTGTAGACACGCTCTATTAAAACCGTGGGTGAGTTAGGAGCAAAGTTTCTCTACGGTTCCCCTTGCTGTTATTCCATGGCTGGACTGTACCCAACTCAAACCACTTCGCCAACACCCTACTATTGGCCCTACTTTGTTATGTTGTTCCATCTCATCGGTCAAGTCATCTTTACTCCCAGTTCACTCCTCAATGTACCCCATTTTGGGGAACCCTTCTTTCTCCTCAGGTCTGACAGACCCAGTCTTTCGATCCTGGTTCGCCTCAGGCAAGTTCAGAGCAGCTCATTTCCTGAGTGGTGTGGATTGGTTCTCTATTTCTGATCTGTCTCAGGTACCTAACCTACAGCCCTTGGGTCTTTGGAGATTTCAACTTCGCCATTTTTGTTCCTCCATGTCGTCTCCTTCTTTATATCAAATTGACAGGACACCGTTGGAAGATTTGTGTGTTGGTACTGATCTGATTCGACACACGTTGTCGACAATTTACACCCTACGTCAAAATCCTTCTGATCTCCCTCCCCCTGACCTACCTCTCACAATGGGAGACTGATTTGAGCATTTCCCTCTCAACCGCGCAATGAACACGCATCCTCACCCTGGCCCACAAGACCTCGATCAGCTCTCGTTCTCAAGAAGCCAGTTTTAAACTACTATCTCGTTGGTACAGGGTTCCGGTTCGTCTGCATCGCCTCTTTCCTACAACATCTCCCCTTTGTTGGAGATGTGGATTGGAGGATGGTACCCTCCTCCACACCTTTTAGTCATGTCCTCTTCTTGTTCCATATTTGGATGGCGTTAAGAGGGTGATCTGGAAGGTCACAGACACAGGCTTTCTTATGGATGCAGCTTTCTTCCTCCTCTATCACTGCGGCATTCCTGTTGATATATACAAACGCTCACTGTCTAGTGATGGCAGCACGTCACTGCATTCCATTGAAATGGAAAAATTCCTCTCCTCTTGCTCTGTCCCTCTGGATTTCTAAGGTCAACGACCTCATGCATATGGAAGACTTGACCTCCACCATCCATGACTCATGATAAATTCTGCCAAACCTGGACTCCATGGATTATCTTTCAGAGTTTTGATTCATACAAAGACATCCTTCGGGAGATGAGTCTTGATCAGCGACCTAAGTAAGGTTCTTTCGTGGTGATGCGGCATGCTTCAATATGTAGTACTACATTCCTTTCTTTCTTATCATTCTCTTCATTGCCTCCTCCTCCCTCCTCCTTATATTCGTCTTGTTTCTTTAAATTTTTGCTCCATTTGGTATTTGACTACTGAAAATCTTATCACTTACCTTCGTGACTTTGCACTTCTGAACAGTAGAATTTACCATGTATATTGTTTTTTTTTTTGTATACTGTGGATCCCTTGTGCTTTGTAAACTGGACCTTTTAGATCATGAAAGTTAAAGCATTTCCAAAAAAAAAAAATTGCAAGTGTATGAAAATATAAAGCCTCAGCTTAGAGTATCAAAATAAAAAAAAAATACAATAATCAATTAAAATTAACCCCTTCCCTCTTTAGCCACTTTTGACCTTCCTGACAGAGCCTCATTTTTCAAATCTGACATGTGTCACTTTATGTGGTAATAACTCCGGAATGCTTTCACCTATCCAAGCGATTCTGAGATTGTTTTCTCGTGACACATTGGACTTTATGTTACTGGCAAAATTTGCTTGATATGTTCAGTATTTAATTGTGAAAAACACCAAAAATTAGCGAAAAATTGCAAAAATTAGCATTTTTCTCAATTTAAATGTATCTGCTTGTAAGACAGGCAGTTATACCACACAAAATTTTTGCTAATTAACATCACCCATATGTCTACTTTAGATTGGCATCGTTTTTTAAACATCCTTTTATTTTTCTATGACCTCACAAGACTTAGAACTTTAGCAGCAATTTCTCACATTTTCAAGAAAATTTCAAAAGGCTATTTTTACAGGGGCCAGTTCAGTTGTGAAGTGGTTTTGAGGGCCTTATATATTAGAAACCCCAAAAAAGTCACCGCATTTTAAAAACTTCACCCCTCAAAGTATTCAAAACAGCATTTAGAAAATGTCTTAACCCTTTAAACATTTCACAGGAATTAAAGCAAAGTAGAGGTGAAATTTACAAATTTCATATTTTTCTGCAGAAATAAATTTTTAATACAATTTTTTTTATAACACAGAAGGTTTTACCAGAGAAATGCAACTCAATATTTGTTGCCCAGTTTCTGCAGTTTTAGGAAATATCCCACATGTGGCCGTAGCGTGCTACTGGACTGAAGCATCGGCCTCAGAAGCAAAGAAGCACCTAGTGGATTTTGGGGCCTTATTTTTGTTAGAATATATTTTAGGCACCATGTCAGGTTTGAAGGGCTCTTGCGGTGCCAAAACAGTCAAAATCCCCCAAAAGTGACCCCATCTGGGAAACTAGACACCTCAAGGAAATTATCTAGGGGTGTAGTGAGCATTTTGACCGCACAGGTTTTTTACAGAAATTATTGGAAGTAGGCCGTGAAAATTAAAATCAACATTTCTTCAAAGAAAATGTAGGTTTAGCGATTTTTTTTCTCATTTCCACAAGGACTAAAGGAGAAAAAGCACCGCAAAATTTGTAAAGCAATTTCTCCCGAGTAAAACAATGCCCCACATGTGGTAATAAACGGTTGTTTGGAGACACGGCGTGGCTGAGAAGGGAAAGAGCGCTATTTGGCTTTTGGAGTTCACATTTAGCAGGAATGGTTTGCGGAGGCCATGTCACATTTACAAAGCCCCTGAGGGGACAAAACAGTGGAAACCCCCCACAAGTGACCCCATTTTGGAAACTATACCCCTTGAGGAAATTATCTAGGGGTATAGTGAGCATTTTGACCCCACAGGTTTTTTGCAGAAATTTTTGCAAGTAGGCTGTGAAAATGAAAATCTACATTTTTTCAAATAAAATGTAGGTTTAGCTAATTTTTTTTCATTTCCACAAGGACTAAAGGAGAAAAAGCACCACAAAATTTGTAAAGCAATTTCTCCCGAGTAAAACAATACCCCACATGTGGTAATAAACGGCTGTTTGGACACACGGCAGGGCTTAGAAGGGAAAGAGCACTATTTGACTTTTTGAGATCACATTTAGCAGGAATGATTTGCGGAGGCCAGGTCACATTTGCAAAGCCCCTGAGGGGACAAAACAATGAAAACGCCCAAAAAGGGACTCCATTTAGGAAACTACACCTCTTGAGGAATGCATCTAGGGGTGTAGTGAGCATTTTGACCCCACAGATGTTTCATAGAATTTATTAGAATTAGGCAGTGAAAATAAAAACAGTCCTTTTTCTTCAATAAGACGTAGCTTTAGCGCAAATTTTTTCATTTTCTCAACAAATAAAGGAAAAAAAGAACCCAACATTTGTAAAGCAATTTCTCCCGAGTACGGCAATACCCCATATGTAGTCATAAACTGCTGTTTGGGCACACGGCAGGGCTCAGAAGGGAAGGACCGCCATTTGGAGTGCAGATGTTGCTGGATTGGTTTCTGGGCACCTGTGGGCCCAAAACAGTGGAAACCCCCCAGAAGTGACCCCATTTTGTAAACTACACCCCTCAATGCATTTACCAAGGGGTGTAGTAAGCATTTTAACCCTGCAGGTGTTTTGTAGAAATTAGTGTGCGCTCAATGTTGCAGAGTGAAAATGGGATTTTTTTCCATAGATATGCCAATATGTGGTGCCCGGCTTGTGCCACCATAACAAGACAGCTCTCTAATTATTATGCGGTGTTTCCCGGTTTTAGAAACACCCTACATGTGGCCCTAATCTTTTGTCTGGACAGTCGACCAGGCTCAGAAGTGAAGAGTACCATGCGGAGTGGAGGCCTAATTTGGCGATTTACAAAGTATTGGTTCACAACTGCAGAGGCTCAGATGTGAAATAATAAAAAGAAACCCCTGATAAGTGACCCCATTATGGAAACTGCACCCCTCAAGGCATTTATTAAGGGGTGTAGTGAGCATTTTCACCCCACAGGTCTTTTCCATAAATGAATGCGCTGCGGATGGTGCAAATTAAAAATTTATATTTTTCCCTAGATATGCCATTCAGTGGCAAATATGTCATGCCCAGCTTATGACGCTGGAGACACACACCCCAAAAATTGTTAAAAGGGTTCTCACGGGTATGACGATGCCATATATGTTGAAGGAAACTGCTGTTTGGGGACGCTGTAGGGTTCAGGGCCGAGGGAGCACCATTTGGCTTTTGGAGAGCGGATTTTGCTTGGTACTATATTTGTTTGAGTATTGCTGGTGTTTTATAATGTGGGGGTACATGTAAGCGGGGCGGAGTATATAAGGGGCATAGTCAGGTGGTATAAAAAAATAAAAATAATCCATAGATGTGTGTTACGCTGTGAAGCAATCCTTTCTGCACAGGCCGGTGTCGCACTGATAAATGGTGTCATTTCTTATCCCCCTTTTGGTCCACACTCCGCGCCTTTGTAGTTTGGGGAATTTTGCTGGGAAAGTATTATCCTGGTATAATACGGGCACCGTCGCTTCCAGCGGATATGTTTGGGCCCTCCCCTTCCTGGTTCCCTAATTTTAGGTCCTTGATAAATCGCCTCTTGAAACAGAAGAAATGTTCCCCTTGGGCACAACTGCATATTTTTTTATTTCCTGACTTATTGGAGCCATAACTAATTTTATTTTTTATAGACGTAGCGGTATAAGGGCTGGTTTGTTGCGGGACGAGCTGTAGTTATTATTGGTACCATTTTGGGGTACATGCAACTTTTTGATCACCTTTTATCCTATTTTTTGGGATGCCAGGTAAACAAAAAAACGCAATTTTGGCACAGCTTTTTTCGTTTTTTTATACAGCGTTCACCATGCGTTATAAACTACATGTTAACTTTATTCTGCGGGTCAGTACGATTCCGGCGATACCTGATTTATAGCACTTTTTTATGTTTTACAACTTTTTGCACAATAAAATTACTTTTGTAAAAAGAATGTATTTTTTCTGTCGCCAAGTTGTGAGAACCATAACGTTTTAATTTTTTTGTCGACGGAGGTGTATGAGGGCTTGTTTTTTGCGGGACGAGCTATAGTTTTTATAGGTACCATTTTTGGATACGTGCGACTTTTTGATCACTTTTTATTGTAATATTTGTAGGGCAAAGTGACCAAAAAACAGAAACTCTGGTAACGTTTTTTACGGGTTTTTTTTACGCTGTTCACCGCGTGCAATAAATAATATAATATTTTGATACCTCCGGTCGTTACGGTCGTGGCGATACCAAATACATATGGTTTATTATTATTTTTCAATAATAAAGGACTTGATAAGAGTAAAAGGGGGATTGTGTTTTATTTGATTACTTGAAACTTTTATTGTTTTCAAACTTTTATTTTTTGCACTTTTTTTTTACACTTTTTTATACTTTTTTTACACTTTTTCTCAAGTCCCACTAGGGGACTTGAAGGTCCAACGGTCAGATTTTTTTTTTTCTAATACATTGCACTACCTATGTAGTGCAATGTATTAGATCTGTCAGTCATTCACTGACAGCAAGCCGTTTAGGCTTCGCCTCCCGGCGGGGCCTAAATCGGCTTCCGTAATGGCAGAGCAGGAGACCATTGTGTCTCCTGTTGCCATAACAGCAGTCGCCAGTCCCGATTGCCTGTCAGGGCTGGCGATCTGCTTGTAACCGCTACGATGCAGCAATCGCTTTCGATTGCTGCATCGAAGGGGTTAATGGCAGGGATCGGAGCTAGCTCCGGTTCCTGCCGTTACAGGTGGATGTCAGCTGTACAGTACAGCTGACCTCCACCGCTGATGACGCCGGATCAGCTCCTGACCCGGCGCCATCTTGCCGGCAGCTACGGAAGCCGATCAGGCTCCGCCGCCGGGCGGATCTTGACCGGCTTCGGTGCTAGGCAGACCGGGAGGCCAGTATTAGGCCTCCGGTTGCCTTTGCAGCCACCGGAACCCCGGCAATTTCATTGCTGGGGCTCCGATGAGCTGCAAACACCTTAAGTGCAGCGATCGCGTTTGAGCGCTGCACTTAAGGGGTTAATGGCGGGGATCGAAGCTAATTTCGGTCCCCGCCGTTACAGTCGGATGTCAGCTGTAAGATACAGCTGAGATCCGACGATGATGGCACCGACTCAGCTTCTGAGCCGGTGCCAAACGTTTGACGTACATGTACGGCATTTTGCGGGAAGTCAATGCTTTCCATGACGTACATGTACGTCAAATGTCGGGAAGGGGTTAAAGAAGCACTCTCACCGTTGGATCACGTGACCCATTGTACAGCAAGAAAACATGGAATTTATGGCTGCATTAAAAAAAAAGATACTAAGATAATACAAAGGCCATTTGATATATTGGCGCAATAGATTTCTAATGATTAAAAAGGAAGTAGCCGAGTGCTTCTTTAAGGAAGTGTTAAAGTCAAAAACTTTGTAAAAATGCTTTAAGGAAATGTATCAAACGTACAGAAAATCAGAATGGTATAGAATTCAAAACATTAAAACTAGAATGGATAATGGATTGGACTTTCAGTGTCTTAAGAAACATTAGGCAATGTTTTTCTTTGTTTTATATTTTCACCTGGTTATGGTCTCAGATTATCTAGGTTTATGGTTTTATGTGAAATATGTTTTTATTTGTCTGTATAATTGTATTATTTTGTATATTGCCTACTAAAGTTTGTAGTTTATCAGCTTCATTTACCAATATGTAATACAATTCCATAGTAAATTTTCATCTATTCGTCTGCATGCTCCGCTATGGCTGCATTGATCTGAGATCCCAAGTTACCAAAACCTCTCACTTCCGAGGACAACGTCATCGTCATTCATGGCATATGTAGGGGGTCACAACTTGTAAACTCGCATATCTCAATGGCATGTAAGATTTGAAGAATGATCCCCCTATAATGAATTGCAACCATGTTTACTATCTGAAGTCTGCTGTAGTTATTTACCAGTATTCAGACTTCAGCTCAGTCCTATCTACTATGTCATCATGTGTTTGGTTTCTTTACAGTGTTTTTGACTGGCAGTGACCGGATACCTATTCTTGGAATGAGAAGTTTAAAACTTATAATCCAGCCAACAGGAGGGGGCTACTATTTCCTACCGGTTGCCCACACATGTTTCAATCTCTTGGACCTCCCCAAATACACCAGCAAAGAGACACTAAGAGAAAAACTGATCCAGGCTATTGACCATTATGAGGGTTTCAGCCTTGCATAAAGATGATTTTTCATCACTTTACTTTGCAGTCCTGAGAATCTGAGCCACGCCAAGATGATATGAGATTCTATATGAATATAGTTTTCTTATGGCTGTTTTTGCAGTTAAGAAAAGACCTATACAGCCTTTGTACATAACACTTAGTTTCGCTTTCTTCCATCTTAAAATTAATTATAAACGCTATAGACAGAGGCTTGGATTTTCAATTGGTGTATTTCAATTCACTACGTCTATATTGTACAATACACCATAAACACATTGTAAAGTATTCTGTGAAAATAAATCAAAGTTTTTACTTTAGGATTTGATAGTTGTTTTTTCTGTATAATCTCTAAATCAGGACTTGAATTTATTTTAATGTTAAAATATTACGTTATATATTACTGGAAAAGTCCAGCTCTTAGTAAAGTTGCATTTGATTTACCCACCCAAGATTAATAAATTTAGGTGTTAGATGTTAGAGCCTAGGGGTGTGGGGCACTGATTCAGAGTAAGACATCACACTGCTTTAACAATGGGTAGTAGTTGTCACCAATACTCTGCAGTACGCATTTGGAAAAAGTCCAACAGAACACCCCGATCCCATTTAAAACTTGAGGAAGAAAGAATTAAAATTGGTGTCCTTTTCAGCAGGGCTTCTCTAGGGCAGTAGTCTTCAACCTATGGAGCGGAATAGGAAAACTGCCCTTTTTTTTTTTTTTTACGATTTACCCGTCAAAAGCATTTTTTTTTCCCTTTTAGATCTGTGCATAGAGGTGGTTTACTATAAAGCAGTACTATACTGTGTATGTGTACACTTGACAACTCCCAACTTTCATGTAGACTTCCTAGAGTCAAATTCCTATTTTTTTCCTAAAACTCCAATGCAAATAATTTGGGCTAATGCAGCTCTTCGATTTAGTTAGTCTGAGTGGGGCATTAGCGTCACGTTATCTTGAAGACGGGTTGATGTGATTCTGGTTTGGTTATTAAAGTGGCACTGCTTGTTGATTTTTTTTTCTTTGCTATTGCATCATTCATCAGATTGTCGCACAGGGAAAATGAAAAAATGATCTTATCAATTAAATAGCATTTTTTTCAATGAGCATTCTGCTTTGTTGCAACAGACTAGAAATATGCACTGTACTGCGGATATTAAATTCTACAATCAGATAGGGCTGCCTATTTTATTGGTTCTTGCCAGGATTATGTCTGCGTCGGGTACAAGTCTCGTCTTGCATTAAATTTACCAATGATGCCCTCATTGTCTTGAAAAAAATCTCCTTCGCAGTTAATAAACATTGCCCTGCAGTTTGAGGAAATTGTGCAGAAACTTTACACAATGTTTATAGAAGAAAAAAAAAATGGAACTTTACTATTCTACAGAGATCAGTTAGGCTCTATTTACACTTGTGTCATGATTTCCATTTTTATAGGAGCCATGACATATCCATATTTTTATTTTATGTTTTTTACTTTGACTTATAATGGATCAGTCATGTTTCCATCTGGTATCATGTTTGTTTGTTTATTTTCCTGGATACAATACTGCAGCATTCTATGCAATTCTGACGCTCAAAAACAACAGAAACCTAGTGGAAAAGAGGATAGATAATGCTATGGGGTTGTTTTTCAGGAGTTGGCCTGGGGCCCTTCGTTCCAGTGGAGGAAAATATTAATGCTTCAGCGTACCAATTCATTTTGGACAATTGTAACGTCCAACTTTGTGAAAACTGTTTGGGGAAGGCCTTTTCTCTATTCCAGCATGACGATGGCCCTTGCTTTGTGCACTGGGGCACAACGGCATAGTTGAGTGTGCAGGCCAGTCGTGTTCTTCCACACCAAACTCAGTCTTCACCTCAACCCAGTTGAACAACAGGGATGAACTAGAACAGAGATTGTGAGCCAGGTCCCATCATCCAACATCAGTGTCTGACCTCACAAATGCTTTTCTGGATGAGTGAGTAAAAATTCCCACAGACACTCCAAAATCTTGTAGAGCCTTCCCAGAAGAATGGGTGCTATTTAGGGGGACGATGACACGCCATATTAATGCCTATGGATTTAGACTAGGATGTCATAAAAGCTTCTGTAGGTGTAATGTGTAGGTGTCCTAATACCATTGTACATGCAGTGTACATACAATGTATCAGGGCAGCATTGTGTGTTCTTTATATAAACAATATGTCATCCATCACAGCCCCACAGTGGTTATTACCTTGGTTTCCCAGACTGCATAATGCCAGATTTGCCTAGTCATGCATTGATAAATCCCAACTCTCATAGCATTTTGCTATCCCAGAGCCCGGAAAAGTTGGTTAAAAATCAATGTGAAGCTGTAATCGACACATCTGCCTAGTAATGCAATGCTGAATCCAACATACTGTAGCATTGCTAGGCAGATTTACCATTCATGGTCCTGGAAAAGTTGGTAAACAAACCATGTGCAAAGGTAACAGACTAAATGAAAACAAACACACAAAACTCTCCTATTCCAGGGGGAATTCTAAGGCTATGTTCACACGGAGTATTTTGCAGGCAGAATTTCTGCCTCAAAATTCCGTTTGGAAGTTTGAGGCAGATTTTCCTCTCCCTGCACGCCGATTTTCATGGTGTTTTTTGCCCGCGGCCATTCGGCGCTGCGGGCATAAAACACAGCGAAATACGCTTTCTCTGCCTCCCATTGAAGTCAATGGGAGGTCAGAGGCGGAAACGCCCGAAGATAGGGCATGCCGCTTCTTTCTACCGCGAGACGGTTTTACCGCTCGCTGGAGAAAACCGGCCCCGCCTCCCATTGAAATCGACGGGAGGCATTTTCGGGCGGTTTTTGACAAGCTTTTTGGCGCGGTTTCCGCATCAAAAAACTCTGTGAACTTAGCCTTACCTTTTGGAGCTGTACCGATTCTCTGGTCCTTCAGTTTTCTACAGCTACAGTAACTGTCCATTATAGTCAATGGCACTAAGCCCTCCCCCTTTTCCCAAACCCTTCTGGTGATGTCATGCTGGTCTCCAGATGAAGATGGAGGAGGCCAGGAGGAAAGGCTTGCTCTTTGCAAGATTTCAAAAGAAAATTTTATATATATATATATATACATATATATATATATTACACACATACACCCACCATCTTGGGCCTTTCATGAGCGTGATGGTGGATTGAAACTACACTACACATTGCTTGATCCTCTATAAAAGTACATAAGTATTTCTAAATTCCCTATTCTCTTCTGTTTTTACCAGCCATGTGAGAATAAGGGGTTGAGGAGCTAGGAGTCCCAGTGTTAAGAGCAGCTTTTACTATGGATTGTGCACGGACTACAGAATTGTCATAAGTGCCTGCTGGTGTAAGGAGAGTCCTCTGGAAATGAGCTATAGTAATAAACACGAGACTGTTTCTGGTCAATTTCTTTATTAGAAAGTAATGCACATACATAACACATTAACCATAAATACACATACATATTAACCAAACTATATTTTACATTGTATAAAATTGTTTTGGTCAGAAAAGATGGTTTTGCAGTCCTAAGCAGCAATTCCTAGAGTGATTAAGGCTGGGTTCTCATGTTGCAGTCAAAATGCTTTTTTTGCCATGCAATATTGCAAAAAAAAACAAACATTGCGTTTGGACTACAACATGAGAACCAGTCTAAGGGTATGTTCACACGCAGTAGCAAAATACGTCTGAAAATATGGAGCTATTTTCGCCTGAAAACCTCCTGATTTTCAGATGTTTTTTAACAACTCGTGTTTTTCGTGGCGTATTTTTTATGGACGTTATTGGAGCTGTTTTTCAATGAAGTCAATGAAAAACTGCTCCAAAAACGTCCCAAGGAGTGACCTGCACTTCTTTGACGCGGGCGTCTTTTTACGCGCCGTCTTGACAGCGACGTGTAAAATTACACCTCATGGGAACAGAACATTGTAAAACCCATTGAAAGCAATGGGCAGATGTTTGTAGGCGTAATGGAGCTGTTTTTTCAGGCGTAATTCGCGGCGTAAAACACACAAATTATGTCTGAAAACAGTGCGTGTGAACATACCCTTACACTTGGGGCTAAACTGAACTGCACATTGGGCAGTTCACAAATTCCATAATTTTAACATCAGCTGGTCCTCCACATGGCAGATGAGGGGGGTGATCTACTCTGGCACCATCATGCACTGTTCCAATTAGAACTACTATGCCACAACATTAGGTGCAGCACTATAAGGATATGTTTACATGATTCGTTTTTTTGCCAAAAACTGTGGTAGTGCCGCAATCACCATGATTGTAGCAATACCGTACCATTTTATGGCAAAGAATGCCACAAAAAAAAACCCAACTCAAATATACCCTAAAACACCCAGATATAGTCTGTACATTATATTAGGCAAATCTATGCAAGTAGAGATCTCTGGCACGTGTTTTCTTTTTGTGTGTGAATTGGTGATCTCCAAACTATTGCTCTCCAGGTGTTGCAAAACTACAACTCCCAGTCTGCGGCTGTCAGGGCATACTCTGATTTTAAGTTTTGCAACAGCTTTAGAGCCACAGGATAGGGAACCCTGGTCTAAATGTACAACAGAACATAAAGCTTCTATTTAAGTATGTGATGAATAAGAAAAGTACAATTCTTTAGGTGGCTGTAAAATAAAATACATTAAATATTATTTTTATATATAATATAGAGGAAAGACCATTTAATACTTCAGGGAAGAAGGTCTAGATTTCATAGTTTCTGAATTTCCGAAGGAGATCCGATGGAGCCTCAGCGGACCAGCGGAAGCGCAGGAGACAGTAAGTTGTGTCTGGACTTCCTATAATCAGATGACAAAGAACAAACTGGTAGTATAGGGCACCCTGACAGTACTCCTCACAAATACTCTATTCCAGGGGTTGGCAAATTGTAGCACCTGTGTCACAACTGGCACGTGGGGCATGGTTTGTAGGCACGCTCCCCCAGTGTCTAGTGCCGTTGTGTGCTTCACAGCGCTGAACACCGGGACAGAGCGGCGCTTCATTATGTGTTTGTCGGCGCTGAACACTGGGTGGCGCTGAGTTGTGTGAATTGCAGGCGCACAATGCAGCACTGATCTCTCTCCTGGTGTTAAGCGACGTGAAGATGGAGTTTAGCAGCCAGACTGCCATTGAAATCACAGGACAGGTGTATCTGAAAAAGAGACGTTCGTTCACTTCAACTGCCCACCACTGAGGCCTGTGTTCAAATCAAGGTCACCTCATATGCACCACAAGATGGATCTTCTTTGCAAAGAAAATTGGGGACAAGGGTCACACTGAAATGTATGTTTAATTAACTGATTGGTTTATGTCACATACATGGTCTCCGCTTGTGTTAGTTTCATGTTTGCATGGCACACAGTATTTTTTATCTTTTTTTTATAGGTTGCCTACCTTTGCTCTATACTGACATTAAAGGCTATGTAATCCTGGATCTACCTGTAATCGATCACATCTAAGTTATGAAATTAGATGTGATCGTTAAGAGCTCGATCCTGCGTGTCTACAGGATTCAGTGCAATATACAGCTGCTCTGTACACCGGATATAAACCAGCTGCATCTCAAAAAGTGAATTTTTTTTTAAATAGCATTTATTTAGGAAGTTGCACCAATCACACTGATGCGCAATTTAAAAAAAACAAACAACAATCTCAAACTGTGTACATAGCCTTTTTAAGGGATTGTCCAGAATTAGAAAAACATGGCTGCTTTCTTCCAAAATCACCACCACACCTGTACTCTGGTTGTGTTTGGTATTGCAGCTCCGCACTATTCACTTCAATGAAGCTGAACCGCAATAGCCATGGACATTGCAGTTTTAGAAAGCAAGCCATGTTTTTCCTGATGCAGTACGACCCCTTAAAATGTTCACTAGTGATGGTATTGTCTGATCCTTTTTGGTTCTCAACAAAGCTAAAAGATGTCTCACTGACATCTATGACCAGCGATGTCTCCATTCTCTACTAGTCCTAGCACAGGAAGAGCCCCAACCTTCTCGTTTCTGTGTACATAATGATAGATATTCTCCTGCATGCTGGATCATCTCTTTGGTGATTTCAAGCACATGAGAAGAACCTGGTAGTTCCTCGTACAGAATTGAGTCATCTTTGTAAATGTCAGGACTGTCTACATTGATGTCAGTGACCGTCGTGTAGTTTTGTCAGTATGTCTTTATGAAGCTCTGTGGTTATAATTCTAACAAAGAGGAAGAAAGGGGAGAAACTCCTTAAAGGGAACCTGTCCGCAGATTTGAGGCCTTAAAACGTCCGACGAGCGATTAAGTGGAGGGGAAGGACATATTAAACAAACCTAATTTTTTCGATCATGCCAAAAGGTATAATACCCCTGGCACGCAGATCGCAATTGCCACTGATGCGGGACTTGATTTCCAAGTGCTCTTGCATTGCACGTTGCAAGCCCCTCCCATCTGCTCTGAGTGCTGGCTCTAGCAATCTCCTGATTGGCCACTAAAGCAGACAGTGACACTTGCCAACGCCGTATCGGGGGAATCAAACGTCTATTTAAAATAGATCTCACTGTCAGCAGTTTTGAGGCCTCAAAACTGCTGACAGATTCCCTTTTACTCATAACACCCTAACCAGCTTAGAATTGGTAGCAACAACTTATTTTCATACATTGGCTCAAACCGTGCATTGGGCTCTTACCATGCTCCTATATCTACATCATATGTCATTCTCACTGCTGTTCCTTTGCTACAGTAGGTACAGAATTATTACAACAATGTCGTTTTTATTTTCTTGACAATGTGTTTTGGCTTTTAACTTTCACATTTCAAGAAAAAAAAACAGACGAAGTGTATGAGTAATAAAGCATTAATAATTCATTGTCTGAAGGGTCCTGCTGACATTTAAGAAGGAATTTTCACAGCTTAAAGACCATATTGATTGAATGCTTTTATTTAATGGTGGTGTTACCTTCAGGACTTTTAGGAGACAGCAAATCAATATCCTCTGGTGTTTTCTTCAATATATGATCCTCGTTTTCTTCACGGATCTGGTTTTTCTTTTCTTCTGAGTTGAATGAAATGTCATCTTGTATTTCACTTGGTGCCTCAAGCATTGCTTCCTTCTTGTTCTTTACAGCCCAATGCATTGACTAAAAATACAAATGATTTATAACAGAAATTATCTTAAATGTTTGCATTATGTTATATCCACTTCTGACACTACCCATCCTCTTAAAACATAAAGATGTCAAAGATTTTAATACCAATATCTCAAAGTTTATATGGTTAAATAAGCGTCCCCGAATTTCATTGGCCAAGTTGCAGGGCTATCATTGGCAGGGTGGAGTAAATATTCCACACTTGCGGGGGTATAATATTGCCAGCCTTTTTCGGCATGTCTTGGATTGGATACATCACTCCAGTCACTACTCCAATTATGAACTAGATCTTGCGCTAGCAGGAAAATATGACCTCACTGCTCTATTGCATACTAAACTAGCATCCCTTCCGAGATTTGTATGGGGGTTCCGTATTATTGAGGGACACTATCATGTGTTGGAAGGTGAGGAACAAGCTGGGATTATCATATCAGCTGTCCAAACACTTACCCTTATGGTCTCCTATAGATTTACAGCCGGGACTTCCAGCTCTCTTTTTACTATGTGGAAGCAACAGAGGATAACGACAGTGGGCCACATACTGCATGCCTCAGAGCCTAGAATAGAAACTACCTGAATTGGTGGGGGAGTTTGGGATCCTTCTGAACCACTTCCTCCAATATCTACAAGTTAAATCTTTTTGCACGAAATTGGTGAGAAATTTTGAACCAGAAATTGTGGACAATACCTTTTGATGTTTTTGTTGAGAATGAGTCACATAGAAAGTCATGGTCTACTCTATATAAAACAATTAGTGATTTGTATATAAAGGTAGTGCCGAGATCTCATTTTGCATACTGGAGACGCACTTTGAATATACCAGACATTAATGCTTCCATTGGACGACAGTGCGGAAACATGTTGTAAATGAGGTGTGGAGGGAGTCTCATTTCAAACTTATGCATGCGGCTATTTATGCCTTTAACATACCTCTTATGGCTGACAGCCCAAATAGATTGCATGCATGTCCGAAATGTACACAGCCGCGCACTGATTTGTATCATGGCATATGGTTGTGCCCTGAGACACAAAAATACTGGAAGGTGGTTTTGGACTACATACAGATACTCTGGGGTGGAACACTGCCGGCGGTTCCTATGCTTCTTCTTTTTCATTCCATGGCCTCAATTGATGCGGAGGAGGCGGGGTCCTTGACATATGTTCCCTCACTGGTAAATATAATACTTATCATAGCCAAAAGATGCTTGTTGAAACTTTGGCTGGAGTCAAGCCTACCTTCCCTAGACCAATTAATACAACAACTGAAGGTCTGTCTTTTCAGATAAAGTAGAGGCGACAAAACAAACAAAAAACAGCTGGGTTTTTTAAGAGATGGAAGCCATTTATTGTACAATTGTCTGATTCGGATATTGGGGAGGTGGTGAAGGGTTTCCAACACACATCTTGGTATCTCACTGAAGACTTAAAGGGGACTTTGGGAAAATTAAAAGTCGCTTCGTCAGGAAGCTAGTTCAATCTGCCAAATGAACAGTCTGATTTGATAAGGTAAAGGGGATTAGAATAAGAGAATAGAGGTTTACCGAAACCGACAGACATGATTATTTACATTTACAGCTGTAATTCAGTTTTGGCTTATTTACTTACTGTGTCATTTGTCATGTGTAAGGGATTGTATAGCAATGGATGTCTAGTTTGTTTTGATTAATGTAATTCCAGCATTGCCCTGGAAAGATGGTGGATTAAATGTAATATTGTCATGATATGTGATAAAATTTCAAATGTTACATTCTGTATGCTCCTGTGTGATCTCAGAGATGCAAATGTCTGTTTGTTTTGTATTTTATATGAGTATATAATGTTTTAAGAAAGAAAAAAAAAAGTTTGCATTGTATCTGCATAAAGTGAGGAGAGCCCTTTCTCTAGAAGGAAGGCATAAAAGGTTTCCCAGAATATGTTCCCATACACACATATATATATGCTGACCGATGTCCACAGTTCTTAGTGTCTCAGAAAAGTAATATATGTGCCATTATTAGTATTAACTATTAGTGCGTTGTCAATTTGATTCATATTAACCACAGGAATGTCTTCCGTGTGGGTCTTCAAGTTTCTGAATGGTGTATTCATGATCTGTGAAATCGGCCATATAGCTAGTGGTCTAACCCCCCCCCCCCCCCCCCCAGCTAATCCTCTTTATATTCAATGAATTAGTCTATGGGCTATAACTTTTCAAATAATGTGGACAATGTTGGTGATGACCTATGTAACACTGTACATTCCTATATACTATGCCAGGAAGCAGATTTAAGATCAAACCAGTTTGTTCCCGGTTTCTAAGCCTATACTTTGCAATGTGGCCATTAGTTTTAATATATATATATATATATATATATATATAATACATTTGAGGTACTGCTATTTTGCAGTTACTGTGTAATGAGCGGTTACTGACGGTATCAGTAAATCTGGCTGATAATTTCCTAAGATTTAGGCTGGATTCACATGACCGTGTTCAGGTCGTGAAAAAATGGTCTGTGTGTTGAACGAATTTCCCGTCCCGACCATGGTACGTGTGAACAGGACTCCTGGCATCATAGTTATTTATGACGCTAGGGGATCCTGCCTCCCCACGGAACTGCTGTTCTGTATTGTATACTTTTGTTCAGTATATCCATGGGGCACATGTGCTGCCACCTCTCCATTCACCTCGCCACCTCTCCATTCGTTCTCTGCCCGGACGTAGTGGCCAGAGCTGGGACCCGAATCCATCAGACATTTATATATAGTCTGTGGATATGCCATAAATGTTTAGGTTGGGAAAACTTCTTTAATGACAAGTTTAAAATTTAAATGGGACAGTAGAGAATTACTTTAAAGAGGCTCTGTCACCAGATTTTGCAACCCCTATCTCCTATTGCAACAGATCGGCGCTGCAATGTAGATAAGAGTAATGTTTTTTTTTTGTTTGTTTTTTAAACTAGCATTTTTGGCCAAGTTATGACCATTTTTATATTTATGCAAATGAGGCTTTCTAAAGTACAACTGGGCGTGTTTAAAGTAAAAGTACAACTGGGCGTGTATTGTGTATGTACATCTGAACGTTTTTACTTCTTTTACTAGCTGGGCATTGTGAATAGAAGTGTATGATGCTGACGAATCAGCATCATCCACTTCTCTTCAGAACGCCCAGCTTCTGGCAGTGCACAGACACACAGCGTGTTCTCGAGAGATCACGCTGTGACGTCACTCACTTCCTGCCCCAGGTCCTGCATCGTGTCGGACGAGCGAGGACACATCGGCACCAGAGGCTACATTTGATTCTGCAGCAGCATCGGCGTTTGCAGGTAAGTCGATGTAGCTACTTACCTGCAAACGCTGATGCTGCTGCAGAATCAACTGTAGCCTCTGGTGCCGATGTGTCCTCGCTCGTCCTACACGATGCAGGACCTGGGGCAAGAAGTGAGTGACGTCACAGCGTGATCTCTCGAGAACACGCTGTGTGTCTCTGCACTGCCAGAAGCTGGGTGTTAACGAAGAGAAGTGGATGATGCCGATGCGTCAGCATCATACACTTCTATTCACAACGCCCAGCTAGTAAAAGAAGTAAAAACGCCCAGATGTACGCACATAATACACGCCCACTTGTACATAACTTTAAAAACGCCCAGATGTACATACACAATACACGCCCAGTTGTACTTTAACGTTAAACACGCCCAGTTGTACTTTAGAAAGCCTCATTTGCATAAATATAAAAATGGTCATAACTTGGCCAAAAATGCTCGTTTTTTAAAAAAAAAAAACGTTACTCTTATCTACATTGCCGCGCCGATCTGCTGCAATAGGAGATAGGGGTTGCAAAATCTGGTGACAGAGCCTCTTTAAAAAGTAAAAGGTTATTATAGATCAACAGCCCCTGTGTTTAATACTACAAAGCTCAGATTAGGAAATGTTTGTTTACAATGTTCAAAGGCTCCGGATATTGAAACCAATTCATCAAAACAAATTATTGCGAAAAAGCACATGGCGTTCCATTAGGACATGTGTTTGTCGTTAATACAACAATCCCCCCATAGAATGTCATTGTTTGCGGTGTCACATGACAAGCGTGACTTCTTACAAACATGTTTTTTAAATGAAATTCAGGCAGCGCGGAGTCACATAAACACTACATTTGTGGTTAAATTAGGCTGCTCCGGCTGTCATTTAATTGAGGCTCTGCAATTTGTCTAGAACGCTATTTGTTATATTTCTTACAAATATAAGGCGACTTACCATTTTCATTGAATCATGCAAGGCTTCCCATTGGGAAAATGGAATCATAAGTTTACTCCGTCTCCAATAATCATAATGTGCACGATTCTCCTCATTGATTAAGGTGTCTTTGGCTTGTTGAAGTTTCTGAAACTCTTTAACTACAAAAAAAATACATTCGGGTAGTGATGACCAAATTAAGAATCTTTATAATTTATAATACATATTTGGGATTTAATGGTACAAAATGTTTACCCTTTATACAAGGGGACATCAGGACCGTTTGCCTCTTAGGCTGGTTCCTTTTAGATAAGGATATCCATACAGTGTCTAATCAAAGATTAACTAAATAGTCCCCGGAAGTAGAAAAGTTTCCGGTTTCTCCTAAAGAGTCCTGCTTCAAAGTGCCTGGGTTGCTGAATATCAAGTCATGCTTATTTGCTCCACTGAATGGCAGAGAGGATCCAAGATATTTTCCAGCACTTTAGCAGGCCATTTAGTGGGTGCATTTGTGCCCCCTATTTATTTTGCTAGGGTGGAATACAGGCTGCAACAAAGGGGTACCTTTGTTGTTCTCAAGGCACTTGTAGGGCAGTGGAAGAAGTGAATTAGTGTTTCCTACAGCTTCTCACTTGTAATGGCAGTGATTTTACTTTGATTATCCGTGTTGTACATAAGGGTAAAGTCCCTTTTACATGTGCCAATGATTGGGAAAACGAGCGTTCATATGAATGCTTGATCCCAATCATTGCCCTATTCAAACAGGGAAACGATCAGCCGATGAAAAGCAAACGCTCATTTGTCGGCTGATTGTATCGCTAATGCGGCACAAAATATCATCATTGTCAGCAGCACATCTCCCTGTGTAAACAGGGAGATGTGCTGCTGACATGATGGAAATGCCTGGGGACCAGGGATCGTAGTAACAAGCGCTCGTCCCCGTGCATTACTGATCGTAGCTCCTTGTGAAAGGAGCAAACGAGTGCCAATCTTGACCGCTGTAAAAGGACCTTTAGGCACCGTTTAGTATTAGAAAAACAGTTTTTTTTTAGAAATGGCACTATTCTTGTCCATGGACTTTATCCGATATTGCAGCTCATCTCAATTTAAGTGAATGAGGCCGAGACACCTTTTTTTTTATTTTTTTTTATTTTTTTAAAGTTTACTTTACTTTCATGTTCAAACAAAAAGTGTCATTGTTGCTCATAGCAACCAGATTACAATTTTTCTCCCTATCTTTTAGACCCAGATTGAAAATAAATACGTGATCTGGCTTGTTGGTATGGACAATATTGACACCTTTTCGTTGGAACATTTTTTTATGCATAAAGGCCATCTATTGTCATAATGAAATACACCAAATATGTATGGATACTATGTAGTTAATTTGATGGTACATATGCCTCCCGGGTGGCAAGCCAACTGCTCAAAACACTGGATCCAAATTGAGCATTCCTATATTTCTCCTACAAGCCTTAAAGCACTTTCATTTTTAACATTTTGGAACATCCCACCTCTATCCTATATATCGCCCCTCACGACTGCTGCATTGACATGCTGCTCACATCTTCAGAAGGAATCCATAGACCAATAGCCCCTATCTAGATCACATATCCCTATAGATTTCTTTGAATTGTCTATTTCTAATCTAAACTTATCTAACTGGAGGGAAATAAGTATTTTAAATCCCATATCGATCAACTGAGCCAATTTAATGGTCTAGTGTCAAAATATTCTTTACCACAAAGCAAGTTCTTTAAATTTTTACATATTAGACACTTCAACTTGTGATCTTACAATTTTTGGCTGGTTTAATAAAGAAACAAAAAGACCTTAAATATATTTATAACATTCAGAGCTAGTGCTGGCTTTGGCAAAACATACCCTATCAGGTTGTGGGAGAGATTTGGGAACCACATTTGAAAATAGACAAATGGTTGAAAGCTTTTAAGCTGATCCATACTACCTTTACAATGTAGCTCACACGTAGACGCTGCCATTTAAACAATCTTACATTGGCATTATACCCTGGACCATTTATGCCAGATGTTTCCGAACTCTAAGGCCTCATTTACACGAGCGTGTGCGTTTTGCGCGCGCAAAAAACGCTGCGTTTTGCGCGCGCAAAAGGCACTTGGCAGCTCCGTGTGTCATCCATGTATGATGCGCGGCTGCGTGATTTTCGCGCAGCCGCCATCATATTGATGAGGCTAGTCGACGCCCGTCACTGTCCAAGGTGCTGAAAGAGCTAACTGATCGGCAGTAACTCTTTCAGCACCCGCGACAGTGAATGCCGAACACCATATACACCAACCTGTGAATAAAAAAAGACTTTCATACTTACCAAGAACTTCCTGCTTCCCCCAGTCCGGGCTCCCGGCCGTTGCCTTGGTGACGCGTCCCTCTCTTGTCATCCGGCCCCACCTCCCAGGATGACGCCGCAGTCCATGAGACCGCTGCAGCCTGTGATTGGCTGCAGCCTGTGCTTGGCCTGTGATTGGCTGCAGCCTGTGCTTGGCCTGTGATTGGCTGCAGCTGTCACTTTGACTGAACTGTCATCCCGGGAGGTCGGACCGGAGTTATCGGTAAGTCAGAACGTCTTTTTTTTTTTACAGGTTCATGGATTTTCGGAGCGGAAGTCACTGTCCATGGTGCTGAACCAGTTTAACGCTTTCAGCACCGTGGACAGTGACTGTCTCCTGACGTCGCGTACCCGAACATTTTTTACCGGTTTCGGTCAAAACGAGTTTGGCCGAACCCGGTGAAGTTCGGTGCGCTCATCTCGAATTTGACACTCCGTTTGGATGTTTGTAAACAGAAAAGCACGTGGTGCTTTTCTGTTTACATTCAGGAGTTTGACAGCTCTTGCGCGAATCACGCAGTTCGCACGGAAGTGCTTCCGTGCGGCATGCGTGGTTTTCACGCACCCATTGTCTTCAATGGGTGCGTGAGTGCGCGAAAAACGCACGATTATAGAACATGTCGTGAGTTTTTTTCTGCGCACACGCAATGAGCGCAATTCACGCATCGTCTAAACTGCCCCATTGACTAATATAGGTGCGTACGACATGCGTGCAAAGCACGCGCGTCGCACGCGCGTATAATACGTTCGTGTAAATGAGGCCTAAAGCAGATTGTTGTACAAACTGTGGTCATAAAGGGACCCTTCTTCAAACATTATGAGATTGTACTATTATACAGGACTATTGGAAACAAGTGTTTAACCTACTAGAATCTTTCTTTGAATTCAAAATTCCTATGTCCCCCCCACCTGGCTCCTATTTTTCTAAATATGGACATTGTCCCTCCTCAATTCAGGAAGCTGACCCGTAAAATCTTAGGGATGGCTAAACTAGTCTTGACATTGGAACAATGCTATCGCCTCTACCTTAGAAGAATTTCTATTTTTAATTGATACATCTTATATTTATGAGAAGATAGTTGCATATGGCAAGTTTACATATCCTGCCTTGACTGGTATATGGACAACTTGAGCTGTCCGCCCTTTCTGTCAGAATAGATAATCTCTTCTTAGATCGTGATCAGTTCTCATTTGTAAAAACAACTTGTAATTGCATTTATACACATGGCATATTCTGCTGGCTTTAGGATTTATTTTATTCTGTTTTTTACTCTGTTAACCTTTTTTATCTTTACAAAATCAGCCCACTCTTTACGGCTGTGATTTATGCGATCTGTTATACTTGTATTCTTGAAAATTTTATAAAAACCATTGAAATGAAATAATGAAATACCTGCTTTTTCATTGCCGGGATGTTTGTCAGGATGGCACTCAAGGGCTCTAACTTTATATTCTGCAATAATTTGTTCAACCTGATGGAAAAACATACACAGTAATTTGCTTGTGACGTCTCTCTATATAAATAGTGGTCATCCTGACTATTCAAATAAGAACAAGCCTTACACTTTCTGACAATGGTCTGCTATCCCCCAAGAGCAGCAGCAGCCTGTCATGATTCATCTTCATCTTCCGAGTCTTTTGTTATTATAACCATGTTTTCCTTTAGTCACTGTTACCTACCTGATAACAAGAGTAACGTTTAAAGCTGCGGAATTAATTACCACTGTCAATACTGGAGAAGATAGACTAACACACAGACGTAAATAGCACGTTTTCAGCATTTGATTTTCAACACTAATCTCCTGACCCCTTATACTCTCTAGTGTTCAATTATTTTTTATTAAGTTGAAATAAAATACAAAATCAGATTCTAATAAGCAGAATATACCTATGTATATAACATCGGTGCATCATCAAATACTCTCATCATAACCCTCCTTGTGGCAAATGACGTCTTCAATAAGACAGAATAAAGGTTTAACAATGTCCGAATACAATAAAGCGTAATGACATACAAGATTAAATGTGGCCGCTCAGATAGACAAGTGAAAAGGAAAGGGGCGAGAAATAAGGGAAAATGACTACCCCAGTGTAGCCCCACTGCACTGACCATCACCATGCAGCTAGGAAGACAAAGAAGAAAGAAAAAAGGGAAAGGGGTTTAGGGAAATGGGTGAACTCGCACCATACTCAACACTTGTCTTTCTTACCGTTCCTAAGCTAAATACCCCATACTCCAATAAATCACTGCAAAGGACCCCTAAAGACATAGGCATATATATATATATATATATATATATATATATATGCCTATCTCAAAAGTGGCGTCATTTTATCCAAGGTCTTATTTAAAGATTAGCTACTTTATTGACATATGTTGCAACAAATTTATAACTGCATTTGCCTTGTTTCTTAAATCGATCACAACATACATCAGTTCCATTAAATTTCACACTGGCTAAGGTTCCGCCACCTTTTTTTCCAGGTCTGTGTAAAGTAGGAATGCGTCTTTTTAAACATGTTGCTTTTTATAAATGTGTGTCTAAATCTAGATATGCTGGAGAGGATTGTGTATCAAATAAGGAAGACGTTGTAACCCACCTCTGATGTATTAATGGGAGGTTCTAGAAGTGTCCTAAAAAAACCCTATACTACTCAGCGGGTTTCATCGTCTCCCTTATATCGGATTCCTACTGAAGAATATAAAGGAGTTTAGTATTATCCTCATTCTTATAAAATGCATTTTTTTTAAATCAATAAAGTTATGCCCAACTCACTCTGGAGACCAGACAGGCAAAATCGGAAATTGCAGGGGCTCAAGCAGTAAGGCAGTTGGAATGGAGAACATACATAGGGCATGTAGCCAAAAACCAATTAGATTTAGATCATGAACACTGGTTAGTGTCTTCAGTATGTAAGAGAGGATGCAGATGTGAGCTGGATGAACAATCACCTCCAATGTTGTATTTTCTAGTTATCATAAATATCCGCTTTCTAAATCAGACTTGTTCATTGTGAAGAGAAAATATGATGTTATCATCGCTACGATGAGTCAACAGTGTAACACTCATCATCCTTATCAGACCAATGAATCATCAACATCCTGTAGAAGACCATTGTCACCAGATAATGAGGACTTTGCTAGTCTTTCTATATGAGAGGGGCATTGTTTGCAGTCTAAATATGGTCTTAAAGAGGCTTTGTCACCAGATTTTGCAACCCCTATCTGCTATTGCAGCAGATAGGCGCTGCAATGTAGATTACAGTAACGTTTTTATTTTTAAAAAACTAGCATTTTTGGCCAAGTTATGACCATTTTTGTATTTATGCAAATGAGGCTTGCAAAAGTACAACTGGGCGTGTTGAAAAGTAAAAGTACAACTGGGCGTGTATTATGTGCGTACATCGGGGCGTGTTTACTACTTTTACTAGCTGGGCGTTCTGATGAGAAGTATCATCCACTTCTCTTCACAACGCCCAGCTTCTGGCAGTGCAGATCTGTGACGTCACTCACAGGTCCTGCATCGTGTCGGCCACATCGGCACCAGAGGCTACAGTTGATTCTGCAGCAGCATCAGCGTTTGCAGGTAAGTAGCTACATCGATTTACCTGCAAACGCCGATGCTGCTGCAGAATCATCTGTAGCCTCTGGTGCCGATGTGTCCTCGCTCGTCTGAGACGATGCAGGACCTGGGGAAGTGACGTCACAGCGTGATCTCTCGAGAACACGCTGTGTGTCTGCACTGCCAGAAGCTGGGCGTTCTGAAGAGAAGTGGATGATACTTCTCGTCAGAAAGCCCAGCTAGTAAAAGTAGTAAACACGCCCCGATGTACGCACATAATACACACCCAGTTGTACTTTTACTTTTCAACACGCCCAGTTGTACTTTTGCAAGCCTCATTTGCATAAATACAAAAATGGTCATAACTTGGTCAAAAATGCTCGTTTTTTAAAATTAAAAACGTTACTGTAATCTACATTGCAGCGTCTATCTGCTGCAATAGCAGATAGGGGCTGCAAAATCTGGTGACAGAGCCTCTTTAAAGGCAATGTGTCACAATTTTTTTTTTTTAAATATAATATTGGTTTTTGTTTGATATTTAAATACATTTTATTTATTTGTGTTGTGTTTTACTTTTTACGTTTTTCATTCTTTTACTTCTCTATGAGGGCTGCCATTTTTTTTCCATCTCTGTGTGTGTGTGTTGATTAACGACACATACAGTGATGGAATACGGCACACACATCCCCATAGAGAATGCGAACGGGAGCCGTTCCATTCACTATAGCGTACGCGGTCTGTGTGGGAGCTGCGCATGCGCCGCTCCCACACAGTCCAAATGGAAGGTCTTCGGCCGAGCGACATCCGGCGCCATTGTATTGTGGACCGGAAGCCGCGGCCGGACAGTAAGATGACTACTTCCGGTCGCGGCTTCCGAGCATGTATTCAGAAGCAAGCGGAGGGAGCAGACAGACTGGAGGGAGAGGCGGCAGCAGGAGCAGGTAAGTCATGTTTGTGTATGTTTTGTGTTATAACCACTGTATGTAAGCCTACTACACTGTGTATTCGCTCAAAAAATGGCGGCACACAGTGTAGGAGGTTTGAACATTCAATCCCCTCCTTTCTCCTGGCACTAGCCAAGATAAAGGAGGGGGATTGTTTGAGCACACTAGAGCGAGTGTGTCTTCTCAAATTTTGCAGCATAAAGCAATGTGGTTGCTTTACCACATGCCAATGCTGCAATTTTGGGAATTGCTCCCTCTAGTGACCAGCACAGGGAAATGTTATAAATTAGAATCTAATTTATAATATTTCCTGACCTGTGAAAAAATTAAAAAAATTAGAACAATGTCTAATCATGTATACACTAACTGTTTAACTGATGGACATATATGGACAGTGAAGTCAGGGACTGCTCCTGGAGCCGAAACACTGGCCACAGTGCTAGGGATCCCGTTTCATAAGTCCCTGACATCATTGTGTCCATATATGGACAGTGAAGTCATGGACTTCTCCTGGAGCGGGATTGGGAATTCCGCTCCTACAGGGAGGAAAAAAAATACCCTCCTCCCCACATGCACTTCGCACTGTGAGGAGGAGGAGGAGAGAGCGAGCGACGGAAGACACGGCCGTCACTCGGAACACATTCGAGTGATGGCCGTGTATTACACGGCCCCATAGACTTCTATGGGAGGCGGGGAGAACGGCCGAAAATAGGTCATGTCCCATTTTTTGACGCCCCAGTTTCCCGGGCCGTCAAAAAAATCGGTCGTGTGGATAGCCCCATTTGGGGTCTATTATTCCTACTGCGGCCGTATATCCACAGGATATGCAATAAAATGTCTGATAGGTGCGGCACCCACTCCTGGAACCTGCACCAGTCAGGAGAAACCCCCATTTTTTTACCGATGCAAAGTGGTTGCTAACTGCATAGACTTCAATTGAGAAGTGGCCGTGCTTGCGTTTAGCTCTATTCATTGGAGCTTATGGGAGTTACAGCTCTTGCCAATGCAACAAACCACTAGTGCCCGCTTTGCATCAGCAAACGGGTCAGGGAACCTCTGTGCTCCCAATAGGTGGGGTTCCTATGGATGTGCTATAAGTACTTCAGATGGGAAAACCTCTCTTTTAAAGGGAACCATTGGACATTTCTTTGCAGGGAACAGTGGACGACTCGAGGTGTCAGAGATTCCAATCAAGCCTAGACGGGAGGGGCTGCAGTCAAAATCGCAGGACACTTGCCTCCTGAAGAAATACCCAGTGGACACCTGAGAGTAATTTGCATACAGTACAGGAGTTGTTAAAGCGTCTTTTTCTATGGTATGCTTTATTGCCGCTGCCATAAATGGATATGTTCTGTTTTAAATAAACCCCAAAAAATCCTTGAAGTTACAGATTATAATTCCTGAATTCTCTTTTGTGACTGAGGGGTATAAATTAATTGTTTAGTGCGATTTCTCTGATATCAAGGAAGAATGAATGAGTTTGGACATGCCACACAACACAAGAAAACGCATTATATGTGTTTAGATTTCCATTGCACCCTTACTATTATATATTAACATCTCTACCTTTGGAAACACTTTTATTAGGATGGAATATTAGAATATAATATATACATTACATATTATACCAAAATATATAAACAGTGCACATTATTGTGACATATATGAAATTATTACTCTTCGTATTTACTTTTAGACTTGGCTATATAAGTAATAGAGTAATAAAGTAAACAGGCTTTATATATAGGCAGAAATATATAAAGCCCTGGAAGAACCCTATGTTCACACTGAGTTTTTTGCAGAAAGAAAAATCTGCCTCAAAATGCCTTAAAGGATTTTGAGGCAGATTTTGACCTGCCTGCATTCTCTTTGTCGCGTTTTTCACTGAGTGCCGTGGGCAAAAAGCGCTGCGAAAATCGCTTTCTCTGCATCTCTCTGTCAGAGATGGAATCGCCTGAAGAAAGAGCATGTTGCTTTTTTTCCACTTGCCGGGAGGCAATTTCGGCAGTTTTTTGGGTGTTTTTCTGCATCAAAAACCGCAAAAAAACTCTGAACTAGGTCTAATAGTACAGTAATATTCTAACAGGCTGTTTAGTAAAGTTTCTCCAAAAATACATTTATTATATATAAATGATCTCTCATTGTACATGTAATTCTTAACTATCACATTTCCAATCTAAATGTGTCTATAGTGGCAATTACAGATTTTTTTACCAATGGACATTTGTTCCATTTTTTAAAGAAAATTTGAACGTCAGAATTTCCTTGTAGTTAATGTTAAGATTTTGGCTAAATATGGGAGTGTTTGATCACAGGGAATTGTTTATGTATCTACCAATCTTCCAGTTGCTAAATGGTTCCATTGGCTATATGCATGGATAAAATAAATCATAAAAGTGCATGCAACATCACAGATACCATATATTACACACAATCACACCAGAGCCTCCTTTGCAATAGTCCTATTCACATACCCTGACATTTTCTAGGCACACAATCGTAATGATAATAACCTATCCTGAACAATTATACAACGGACAGCAGAATAGCTAGATGTATGCGGCAGAATAGAGAAGATGGACACTGACCGTGGAGAGCTCATCACAACCCAGCAGAGTGTAATAATCCTCCTGCACAGCCTCCTCAGTGCTATTCAGAATAGACTCCATGTGTGTGACAAGATGAGCAGCACACACCCAGCTCTGCTTCTCCACTATATAATGATACAAGGGCTCCACCAGCCTTTATGGTAGATGGGCAGCTCCACACTTGTTGCTTGCTATTGGCACTTGAAAGAGGGAGAGGCTGCGTCACTCGCAGTGCAGCCTGGGAGTTATAGTTAACAACAAAAAAAAAAAAAGCAGCTTATTACGTCCGCTAGTGTACAATGTGAGAGGGAGCTGGTTTCTATTATACTACTGTATCAGGAGGAGGTCATTGACTGGTAATAACTAGCAGACCACAGGCATCTGCAAACATGCAGAGATTTTACTATTGCGCTGTGGCCTTTACTCACAATAGTAAAAAACAGAACATCGAATAAACCGTATAGTAGAGGTTTACTTGAATTATCACGTTTTGTAATCTTGGCCATACGCGTTGCGATGTTAATCATAATAATGTCATGTATTGGGAAACATAATTCTGACAATTCACCAGGAGTTAGCCAAAATTTTAGAAAATATTCTTGCAATGACCCAATCATACCGTCACTTATAGAAAGCACAAACCAAGTAATACCCGTGAATAGGGCCAGTAGTGTTAACGCGTAGTAGGCTTCCCCTACAGCTTTATTCAGTGACTGTATGGTGGTATTATTTAGTCACTGTAGGATGGGGTTATCCAGTCACTCTATAGTGGTATTATTATGTCACTATATGGTGGTGTTATCTACTCACAGTATGGTGGCGTTATCAAGTCCCTGTATAGCAGTATTTTTTAGTCTCTGTATGATGGTATTATTCAATCACTGTATGGTGGTGTTTTTCAGTCTCTGTATGATGGTATTATCCAGTCACTGTATGGTAGTATTATTCAGTCTCTGTATGATGGTATTATTCAGTCACTATATGGTGTGTTATCTAATCACAGTATTGTGGTGTCATCCAGTCACTGTATGGTGGTGTTATCTACTCACAGTATGGTGGCGTTATCTAGTCCCTGTATAGCAGTATTATTTAGTCTCTGTATGATGGTATTATCCAGTCACTGTGTAATAGTGTCACCCAGTCACTGTATGATGGTATTATTCAGTCACTATATGGTGGTGTTATCTAATCACAGTAAGGTGGCGTCATCCAGTCACTGTATGGTGGCGTCATCCAGTCATTGTATGGTGGTGTTATTCAGTCATTTTATGGTAATATTATTTGGTCACTGTGTGGGTTTTTTGTCAGTCACAGTATGAAGGTTATATCCAATCACTGTTTGGTGGTGTTATCCAGTTATTGTATAATGGTATTATTCAGTCACTGTATGGTGTTATTATTCAGTCACAGTATGGTGGTGTCATCCAGTCACTGTATGATGATATTATTCAGTCCCTGTATGATGGTATTATTCAGTCACTGTATGATGGTATTATTCAGTCCCTGTATGGTGGTATTATTCAGTCTCTGTATGATGGTGTTATTCAGTCTCTGTATGATGGTATTATTCAGTCACTGTATGATGGTATTATTCAGTCACTGTATGATGGTATTATTCAGTCTCTGTATGGTGGTATTATTCAGTCTCTGTATGGTGGTATTATTCAGTCTCTGTATGGTGGCATTATTCAGTCTCTGTATGGTGGCATTATTCAGTCACTGTATGATGGTATTATTCAGTCACTGTATGATGGTATTATTCAGTCACTGTATGATGGTATTATTCAGCTCTGTATGATGGTATTATTCAGCTCTGTATGATGGTATTATTCAGTCTCTGTATGGTGGTGTTATTCAGTCACTGTATGGTGGTGTTATTCAGTCATTGTATGGTGGTGTTATTCAGTCACTGTATGATGGTATTATTCAGTCACTATATGGTAATATTATTTGGTCACTGTGTGGGTTTTTTTCAGTCACTGTATGAAGGTTATATTCAGTCCTTGTACAGTGAAGGAAATAAGTATTTGATCCCTTGCTGATTTTGTAAGTTTGCCCACTGTCAAAGACATGAACAGTCTAGAATTTTTAGGCTAGGTTAATTTTACCAGTGAGAGATAGATTATATTTAAAAAAAAAACAGAAAATCACATAGTCAAAATGATATATATTTATTTGCATTGTGCACAGAGAAATAAGTATTTGATCCCCTACCAACCATTAAGAGTTCAGCCTCCTCCAGACCAGTTACACGCTCCAAATCAACTTGGTGCCTGCATTAAAGACAGCTCTTACATGGTCACCTGTATAAAAGACTCCTGTCCACAGACTCAATTAATCAGTCTGACTCTAACCTCTACAACATGGGCAAGACCAAAGAGCTTTCTAAGGATGTCAGGGACAAGATCATAGACCTGCACAAGGCTGGAATGGGCTACAAAACCATAAGTAAGACGCTGGGTGAGAAGGAGACAACTGTTGGTGCAATAGTAAGAAAATGGAAGACATACAAAATGACTGTCAATCGACATCGATCTGGGGCTCCATGCAAAATCTCACCTCGTGGGGTATCCTTGATCCTGAGGAAGGTGAGAGCTCAGCCGAAAACCACACGGGGGGAACTTGTTAATGATCTCAAGGCAGCTGGGACCACAGTCACCAAGAAAACCATTGGTAACACATTACGC